>NC_090445.1:387466877-387793331 GCF_031143425.1 Pleurodeles waltl
GGGAAAAATGTAGAGAAAGACAAGGGGCAATGACAATTGTTTTGCTATTCTATGTTCGCCCAAGTCTCCCGATAAAAATGGTACCTCACTTGTGTGGGTACGCCTAGTGCCCGCACCAGGAAATGCCCCAAAACACAGCGTGAACACATCACATTTTCCCAAAGAAAACAGAGGTGTTTTTTGCAAAGTGCCTATCTGTGGATTTTGGCCTCTAGCTCAGTGGCACCTCCAGAAACCTACCAAACCTGTGCATTTTTAAAAGCTAGAGACCTAGGGGAATCCAAGACAGGGTGACTTGTGGGGCTCTCACCAGGTTCTGTTACCCAGAATCCTTTGCAAACCTCAAAATTTGGCAACAAAAAACACTTTTTCCTCTCATTTTGGTGACAGAAAGTTGTGGAATCAGAGAGGAGCCACAAATTTCCTTCCACCCAGCGTTCCACCAAGTCTACTGATACAAATGGTACCTCACTTGTGTGGGTAGGCCTTGTGCTCGCAACAAGAAATGCCCCAAAACACTATCTGTACCCATCAAAATTATCAAATAGGAAACTACCTGTTTTTGCGGGGGGTCCTGCGTTTTTGGCCCTGGGCTCAGTAGCCATCTAGGGAAACCTACCAAATCCAGACATTTCTGAAAACTAGACACCTGAGGGAGTCCCGGGAGGTGTGACTTGCTTGGATCCCCCAATGTTTTCTTACCCAGAATCCTCAGCAAACCTCAAATTTAGCTAAACAAATCAAATTTTGCCCACATTTCTTTGTGGAGTCACCGCACCGGGACAAATTTCCTACGACCCAACATTTCCCTCACTCCCCTGGTAAAAATGATACCTCACTTGTGTAGGTGTAGTTGTTTGTGACAGGGAAGAGCCAAAAACACGTCGAAATCGAGGGGGAACCAAAGTGGGTTCAAAAGGGCAGTTTGAAAAAAAACATTTTAGGCTGACAAATGCAGCAGAAATTTTATCGGTATTGATGAGACAATGCTGGGTGGTAGGAATTTTGTGGATTCCTGCAGATTCCAGAAGGTTCCATTACAAAAATGTGTGAAAAATGTGTGCTTTCAGCAAAGTTGCAGGTTTGCAGGGCATTGTGGGTAAGGAAATGGTGCGGGTGCATGTGAAGCACAACACCCTGGAATCAACTAGATGTTTAGTTTTCAGATGTGTGTAGGTCTTGTGGATTTTTCTACATGGCAGCTTACCAAAGTAAAAAAAGGGCAGCCCTCACCATTCCAAGTGGGACGTTTTTGAGAGTTACCAAGCTCTCATGGCCCAAATGTTAAATAAAAAACAAAAATGTCCTCTTGCCTGCCATTGGATAAGGTGTTTTATTGTGTGGGGGAAAGCTGAAAGACTGTTAGCCCCTTCAGTTCGGGTGGGGGCGTAACCTGGCCCATACTGATTGGTAACCACACCCCACTATTTTCTTTTATTTTTTTTATTCCCTGGCATTTAGTAGACTTTCTGCCTCCCCGGGGTGTGGATTGGGGGTAATTGCCAAATCTGCCCATTGGCGGGCAGAGCAACTTTGACCCCATTTATTTGGGGTGGGGGTATGGGCATACCCCCAACCTCTTATTTTGAAACAAAATACATCTTCTGTGGTCTCTGGTTGGCATTCTGCCCCCCTTGGGGGCAGATGGGCCTTCCAAAAATAGGCTAATCTGTCCCCAAGGGATGCAGTTATGGCCAACAGTAATGTGACCCCATGGGGAGCGACCCTTGCCCAAGGGGCTGCCCCCATAACAATAACACACACATACACACACACCAATCCATGGTGTCTAGAGGTTTCTGTCCCCTTTGGGGGCAGATTGGCCTTACAAAAATAGGCCGATCTGCCCCAAAGGGGGCAGAAATGGGCTAAAAACAATTTGCCCCCCAGGGGAGCGACCCTTGTCTAAGGGGTCGCTCCCCATACATAAAAACATAAAGTAAATAAAAAAAAATATATATCCCTGGTGTCTAGAGTCTGCCTAATTATATTAGGCCGATCTGCCTCCCTGGGGGGCAGAAAAGACATAAAAATATTTTGCCCCCTCTGGGGAGTGGCCCTTGTCTAAGGGGCCGCTCCCCTTATGCGTTAGTATAAACATTCTAAAAATTCCCTAGTGTCTTGTAGTTTATGCCCCCCCCGGGGGCAGATGATCTGCCCCCAGGGTGGGCAGAAATGTTCTAAAAATAATTTGGCCCCCCGGGAGCGACCCTTGCCTAAAGGGTTGCTCCCCAAACATAAACAAATAAAAATAAACAAAAAAAATCATTATCCCTGGTGTCTAGTGGTTTTCTGCCCCCAGGGGGAAAGAAATGGCCTAAAAATAATTTACCCCCCTGGGGAGGGGCCCTTGCCCAAGGGGCCGCTCCCCTTATTCGCAAGTATGAATAAATATAAATAATCTCTGGTGTCTAGTGGTTTCTGCACCCCCTGGGGGCAGATTTAGGCTGATCTGCCCCCAGGGGAGGCAGAAATGGCCTAAAAATATTTTGCCCCCCCCAGGAGCAACCCTTGCCTAAGGAGTTGCTCCCCAAACATAAAAAAATAAAAATAAACAAAAACAAAATTATCTCTGGTGTTTACTGGTTTTCTGCTCCCCGGGAGCAGATCAGCCTAATAATATTAGGGCGATCTGCCCCCAAGGGGTGCAGAAATGGCCTAAAAATAATTTGCCTCCCTGGGGACCGGATTTTGCCCAAGGGGCCGCTCCCCTTATGCGCATGTAGAAAACAAATAAATAATCCCTGGTGTCTAGTTGTTTTTGCCCCCCCGGGGGGGACAGAAATGGCCGAATAATAATTTGCCCCCCAGGGAGCGACCCTTGCCTAAGGGGGGTGCTTGGCCCCAGGGGCGCATAGCAGGATGAGTTGGTCTCGTCCTTGGCACCGGGCAACTGCTGCCGAGGGCGAGACTAGCTTGTCCTGGGCCCCCTAGGGGTTAATGACACTTCACAACCTTCAAAGTTGGTAGTGATAGTATCACCTCTGATCCTGACACTCTCTGAGCAGTCAGAGTTGTCGTTGCCTTCTTGATTATAGCGAACAGTACATGTTCTGCATAGAGCATAATTGGTTTCCCCATAACTATGAGTGGGCTCTTCTGTAAATGCTGCAGTGTGCAGGGCTTGTTCAAAGGGATGGTGGCCCTTCATGACCGAGTCCAAAAGCCCACTGAAGTACACCATTGGTTTGTGAACTAGCAGATACTTCTGTGTGAGGACGGCTGTCATCACCTGACCATTGCAGTGACAAAATAAGTAGAACTCCTTGTAAGTGTAATCAGGAGTTCCCAGGACGGGAGCGTTTGTTATCGCATTCTTCCATTTTTGGAAAGTTTCCCACAACTCTGGTGTCCAAATTATCTTATACTCCCTATCTCTTGCCTGCTTGATAGACATGAACATGGGGTTATTAGAGTTCTATAATTAAAAACCATTGTGTCACATAATTACAGAGGCCTGAAACTTCAGCATTCCACTGACCATTTCTCGCTCTGACATTACCCGAATGGAGGCTTCCCTTTCAGGTGTTACACTTCTATTAGATGCTGACAGTAATTGTCCTAAATATTGGACCTCTTCCTTACAGTACTGAATTTTCCCCTTCTCCACTTTGTATCCTTTCTGGGCAAGAGTGGTTAGGGGAGATATAGGTGGTCATTACAACCCTGGCGGACGGTGTTAAAGGTGCGGTAATACCGCAAACAGGCCGGCGGACAAAAAAAGGGAATTATGACCCTGGTGGAAACCACCAACAAAGACAACCACTTTAACACACCGCCCGCCACGACGATACAGACAAGCAGCGCGGCGGTTACCGCCAACAGACAGGCGGAAGACAATGTACCGCCCACACTATTACAACCCGCCAATCCGCCACCTTTTGCGGGGCGGATTCACCGTGGATAAAAACACGGCGGAAACAGTTTCTGCAATGGGAAAACGCTCACCTGAACACATCCCACGAGGAACAAGGACACCATGGAGCTGGAATTACAAATACTCCCTGCCCTTGTCTTTCTGATCCTTTACAACCAACAGCTACGTAGGCGCAGAAGATACCGGTGAGTACTGCACCTACAACACGGGGAGGGGGGAGGCAAAAGTTAGGGCGACACCCACCAAACACCCCCACCCCCACCCTCGCATATTACAACATACACACCAATGCATTCACAAAAATCACAGTAACAACCCACAATCCCCCCGGAAGAATGCAAAGACAATGCAAAATTCGTGCAAACATTGTAATGTGCTACTATACATGTCATACAAAAATATACAGATATATATCTCAAAATCACTCTTATTTACACATACAATCCGAGAAGTAGTGCAGATATGTACACAACAATGTCCGTGCACCAACAGTCCAAAAAAGCATGGGCGAGGCCCACAATAGATACCTGACCAAAATCCGAGAGAACACTGCCGGAGCATCAGATAGAAACACTACAGGCACCTCAGGGGGAAGGGAAGGGGGGTCACCTCAGCCAGATGAATGCAGAGCAAGATCCACGACGAGGCTCCATGCCCATTGATCTATCCTGGGAAGTGCAAAGCCACAGTCTCTCAAGTCTCTTCAGTGGGTGGTTTGCCCACTGTGCCATCCTGGGGAGTGCAAAGCCACAGTCTCTCAAGTCTCACAAGTGGGTGGTTTGCCCACTGTGCCATCCTGGGTAGTGGAAAGCCACAGTCTCTCAAGTCTCTACAGTGGGTGGTTTGCCCACTGTGCCATCCTGGGGAGTGCAAAGCCACAGTCTCTCAAGTCTCACAAGTGGGTGGTTTGCCCACTGTGCCATCCTGGGGAGTGCAAAGCCACATTCTCTCAAGTCTTTACAGTGGGTGGTTTGTCCACTGTACCATCCTGGGGAGTGCAAAGCCACAGTCTCTCAAGTAGATGCAGGTCTCCACTGGTTCTGGAGGGGGACTGGTGCCCAGACTGGATGAGTCTCCCCGTGAAAGTTCCTGTTCTGTCACTGTCCCAGCTGCACATGGGATAAGGATGCCTGATGTGGCGGTCCATTCATTCCTACACGGTGCATGCCCTGTTCAGCGGTGCTTTGCCATGGTGGTCTTTGCCCTGTTCAGCGGTGCTTTGCCATGGCGGTCTTTGCCCTGTTCAGCGGTGCTTTGCCATGGCGGTCTCTGCCCTGTTCAGCGGTGCTTTGCCATGGCGGTCTCTGCCCTGTTCAGCGGTGCTTTGCCATGGCGGTCTTTGCCCTGTTCAGCGGTGCTTTGACATGGCGGTCTTTCACCTGTTCAGCGGTGCTTTGCCATGGCGGTCTTTGCCCTGTTCAGCGGTGCTTTGACATGGCGGTTCTGATACTGACATTGGTGTGTGGCATGACGATCTCCACACTGGACATTGGTGTGTGGCATGACGATCTCCACACTGGACATTGGTGTGTGGTATGTCGATCTCCACACTGGGCATTGGTGTGTGGCATGACGTTCCATCATTGGCCAGCGGGGCTGTGGCATCCTGTCCCCTCCTGGGCTGTGACTCCGGCGGTGGTCTCCTGACCAGTAACGATACTTGTGCCCTCCTGGGCTGTGACTCCGGCGGTGGTTTCTGGACCAGTGACGATACTTGTGCCCTCCTGGGCTGTGACTCCGGCTGTGGTTTCTGGACCAGTGACGATACTTGTGCCCTCCTGGGCTGTGACTCCGGCGGTGGTCTCCTGACCAGTAACGATACTTGTGCCCTCCTGGGCTGTGACTCCGGCGGTGGTTTCTGGACCAGTGACAATACTTGTGCCCTCCTGGGCTGTGACTCCGGCAGTGGTCTCCTGACCAGTAACAATACTTGTGCCCTCCTGGGCTGTGACTCCGGCGGTGGTTTCTGGACCAGTGACGATACTTGTGCCCTCCTGGGCTGTGACTCCGGCGGTGGTCTCCTGACCAGTAACGATACTTGTGCCCTCCTGGGCTGTGACTCCGGCGGTAGTCTCCTGACCAGTAACGATACATGTGCCCTCCTGGGCTGTGACTCCTGCGGTGGTTTCTGGACCAGTGACGATACTTGTGCCCTCCTGGGCTGTGACTCCGGCTGTGGTTTCTGGACCAGTGATGATACTTGTGCCCTCCTGGGCTGTGACTCCGGCAGTGGTCTCCTGACCAGTAACGATACTTTTGCCCTCCTGGGCTGTGACTCCGGCGGTGGTCTCCTGACCAGTAACGATACTTGTGCCCTCCTGGGCTGTGACTCCAGCGGTGGTCTCTGGACCAGTGACGACGGTGCTGGCGGTTGTGTCTGGACCGCCGGAAATGATGGCGCACTTCTCCGCCGTGACACTCACAACAGGCTGGGCAGACTTCCTCTGGACCTTCCCCACCTTTTTTGGAGTTACAGCTGACTCACCAATCGCCTTCGATCCCATGTCACTTGTTGTCCCACCAGGAGTCTTGACACAGTCCCGTCGTCCACTCTCCAATTTCGGAGCCTTTACAGGGGGTGGACTGCCAGTGCCTTGGCTCCGGGTCCTACTGCCTGCCCTGGTGGACGGTGCACTCCAAAAACCTGGAACACGCACCACTGGTACTGGAGGCTTTATGGCTGAGGTGCTACGACGGGACTGATGAATTGGAGGGGGGGCAAAAAGGTCAATTTGACATAGGGACAGTTTCTGACGGACACTGGGATGGGTAGCTGGAGGGGGTCTGAGAGTGGAAGAAGAGGAGGTGGTTGTAGGAGGTGTCACTTTAGGTGTTTTGGGTGCAGGTGCAGGTACTTTGGGAGGGGGCATCACAGACACACTGGGAGAGGACACAGGGGACGTGCAAATGGCAGTGGAGGTGGTGACTGCAGGTGAGCGGCTTGTGGTGCTGGGTGTCCTGGAGCGAGTCCTAGTGCCTGTAGATGTGGTGCATGCAGGTGTGTGTGTAGACGAGACTGGGAGGGAGGAGGGAGAAGAGGAGGATGGGGACACAGTGGAGACAGTGGATGTTGCTGTGTCTGTATCTGGGTGAGGCTTTTGTGAGTGCCTGTGGTGTGTGTGGTGCCTATGTTTGCTTGAGCTACTTGTGTGTGGTGACTTGTGTGCATGCTGGTCTGTAGGTGTGCTTGGGATGGGCTGGGGTACAGGGGATTGGGTCTGGTTGGAGGAAGTTGGAGGGGGGAGGTTGGACACAGGGACAATGGCTGCCATCAGTGCTGAGGCCAGAGATTGCAGGGTTCACTGAAGGGCAGCCTGACCAGAATGAATGCCCTCCAGGAATGCATTACCGTGTTGCAACTCTCGTTCTACAACCTGGATGACATTCACAATGGTAGACTGCCCAACAGTGAGTGACCTGAGGAGGTCAATGGCCTCCTCACTGAGGGCAGCAGGGGTGACAGGGACAGGGCCTGAGGTGCCTGGGGCGAAGGTGATGCCCACCCTCCTGGGTGAGCGGGCACGGGGCGAACGCTGAGGGGCTGCTGGGAGGGCGGTGCTGGTAGGGGAGGTGGCGGCTGTACCTGTAGAAGTGGGGCGCACAGATGGTGCCGCCACCACAGGGGAGCTCCCATCGGCAGACGAGTCCGTGTCGCTGGTTGGTGATCCGGTGGCCGACGTGAAGCTCCCCTCGCCCTCCGTCCCACTGGTGCATTCAGAGTCTGTGGTGTGGCCCTCCATGGCCATGTGGGATGCAGCTCCCTCGTGCTCCGGTGCCACTGTACCTCCGCCTGATGATGCTGATGTACAAAAGGACAGGGAGAGCAGTAAAAGGGTGGGAGAGAGAACAAAGAGAGTTTTAGTGCATGGCATACCGCTACCGGACAAGACAGACGCAGCAGCCCCATGCATAACGCCGTGCTCCTGGCCTCTGCACATGCAATTTCTGGGATATGGCCTACATGGCAAGGGTGGAAATCTGCGCACATGGATGCCACAGGGGCAACTATACCTCAAATTGGCACTCTGCTGAGGTGGGGTAGAGTGCCACATGGCCTATATTACGGAGGGGCCTTGCCTACCTAACTCGCCCTGGCCTAGGGACACCCACAGCCCACCACCCCCACCCAGACCCCTCCACTGCACGCAAAGTCCGCAGAATGAGGTTGTACTCACCGCCTTGTGTCTGCTGTGATGTCCTCAAGCGCCCATCCAACTCCGGGTAGGCCACCGCCAGGATCCGGAACATCAGGGGGGTCATGGTGCGACGGGCACCCATCCCACGTTGGGAGGCCATCCCCAGCTGAGCCTCCGCCGTCTTCTTGCTGCAACGGCGAATGTCCTCCCATCTCTTACGGCAGTGGGTACCCCATCTCTGGTGGGCCCCCAGGGTCGGGACCTCCTTGGCGATGGCACACCAAAAGTCCCTCTTCTGGTGGGCGCTGACCTACATGACATGCACAAGGGAAGAGGAACAGTCATTACCAACTGCACCGTCAATGTGAGTGGCCCCCTCCCTACTATGACCATGTGGCCCATTCATTCCCATGCATTTATGTACTATGAACTCTGGCCCCTTTCCTCTTCCACCCAGCCCTCTCCACCCAGGCCTAGCCCATACAACGTGCTCCCTGTGTACTAACCTGTTGGTCTGGAGGACCGTTGAGTAGCATGTACTGGGAGAGGACCCCATCCACAAGTTTCTCCAACTCCTGTGCAGTGAAGGCAGGGGCCCTTTCCCCAGACGCAGCAGCCATTGTTGCTTCCAGACCAAGGTCACAGCAGCACTAGCAGTGTAGGTCCTCTCCTGTCGAAGGTCAGGTATCTAGTGATTCAACAGATAAAAAATGGCGGTGAAGTCCACGGCGAGGCACATCATCACCGCCAGCGCACCTGTTCATTGGCTCCTGGGACCCATAGGGTCCAATGTTAACCAATGCAGCAGTGCACCGCGGTCTACGACCGCCTACCGCGACGGTGTGCAACGCCAGCGCAGTTACCCCACAATCCCATTGTCCCAGTTTAGAGGTCAGGCAGCCGCCATTTCACGGGCCCACATGGCTTAATTTACTACTGCGTCACACATAGCTAGACCTATACTCAACACACATACAGGAAGGGTTTATTGTCTGGTGTAGTCTTGTGTGTAACTGTGGGTACATACCTGGAGGAATAGTGACTGGTTCTTCGCTGTTGTCCTTCTTAGGTACCATCAGCTGGGACATATGAGAAGATGGCGGAATCCTCTGGTGTACGGACAGCTGGTGGACCTGTTGACAATGGAAGAGAGACATGTCATCGTCACCTACAGGTTTGACCGTGCCACAATCCAGGAACTATGTACCCAGTTGGAGCCAAACCTGATGTCACCGATCCACCATCCGACTGGAATCCCCCCTGACGTGCAGGTGCTGTCAGTGCTCCATTTCCTTGCAAGTGGGTCTTTTCAGACAACTGTGGCCATGGCATCAGGGATGTCCCAGCCTATGTTTTCCAATGTCTTGTCCAGAGGGTTGTTTGCCCTGCTGAAACACGCAAGGAGATACATCATTTTCCCTCAGGTGGAGTATTTGCCTACAGTCAAAGGTGACTTCTATGCCGTTGGACATATCCCCAACGTCATAGGTGCCATTGATGGGACCCATGTAGCTCTGGTCCCCCCCCGCAGGAGTGAACAGGTGTACAGGAACAGGAAGAGTTATCATTCGATGAATGTCCAGATGGTCTGTTTGGCAGACCAGTACATCTCGCAGGTAAATGCAATGTTCCCTGGCTCTGTGCATGACGCCTACATCCTGCGCAATAGCAGGATCCCTGATATGATGGGTCAACTCCAGAGGCACCGTGTATGGCTATTGGGGGACTCTGGTTACCCCAACCTTTCCTGGCTATTGACCCCAGTGAGGAATCCCAGGACCAAGGCAGAGGAACGGTACAATGAGGCCCATGGGCGGACTAGGAGGGTAATCGAGCGGACCTTCAGCCTTCTGAAGGCCAGGTTCAGGTGCCTCCATATGACTGGTGGATCCCTATTCTACTCACCGAAGAAGGTGTGCAACATCATCATTGCCTGCTCCATGCTCCATAATTTGGCATTGCGACACCAGGTGCCTTTTCTGCAGGAGGATTACCTAGATGACAGTGTTGTAGCAGCTGTGGACCCTGTGGAGCCTGTGGACTGTGATGAGGAACAAGAAAACGACAACAGGGAGTCAGTCATACAGCAATATGTCCAGTGAAACACAGGTGAGTACATTTTCAGGTTTAACATTACATTAACTTTCACACGTCTACCTCTATCCTGTACCTACATTTCACTCACTATTTGTTAACTGAGTTGTCCCCTTCCATTTCAGTTTCACAAGTGTGGTAACCTACGTGTCAACTGCTTGCATCCTTGAAGGGCTTGTGATGTGTGACATTGGTATGTTAGCCTTTCAATGGGTAACCCATTATGACACTGTAATTGATAATACAAAGTTCCAAATCATAGACTGACTCCAGTTTTTTTTAGTGTTTATTTAAGTGCTAAAAAATTATGGGGGGTTGTAAAATGGGGATGGGTGATGGTGGAGGAATGTCCATGGCAGAGTCCAGTCTATTAGTCTCACAGGTATACTGCACATCTGGCCATTGAAAGTGGAGCTGGGGCAGTTCCGATTTGGACAGGGTAACAAAGTGGGACAGTGGGGGGACAATCAGGGTGGTCTTATTTCCTGGCGGGGGTCTTGCCATCTTGCTCTGTCCTGTTCCTGGATCTCAGGGACCGCTTGCGTGGTGGTTGTCCGTTTGCAGGGGGTGGGGTGCTGGTGTGGTGGTCCTGTGGCAGGGCGTCCTGTCCACTAGCGCCGGCGGAGGTGGTGGGCAGTTCATCGTCGTGGCTAGTGTCAGGGGCCCCTTGGAGTGCCACGGTGTCCCTCAAGGTCTTTTGAATGTCCGTCAGCACCCCTACGATGGTGCCCTGGCCGGAGCCGATGGTCCTGAGCTCCTTCCTGAACCCCAAATACTGCTCCTCCAGCAGACGCAGGGTCTCCTGCAACTTGTCCAGGACCGTTGCCATCGTCTCCTTGGAGTGGTGGTATGCTCCCATGATGGAGGAGAGGGCCTCGTGGAGAGTAGGTTCCCTTGGCCTGTTCTCCTTCTGTCGCACAGCAGCCCTCCCAGTTCCCCTATGTTCCTGGACCTCCGTCCCCTGGACCGTGTGCCCACTACCACTGCCCACAGGTCCCTGTTGTTGATGGGGTGGTGGGTTACCCTGGGTGCCCTGTAGTGCTGGACACACCGCTGATTGACCTGTCCTGGGTAGGGAGGTTTGGGCCTGCTGGGTGGGTGCTGTGCTGGTGTTACCAGAGGGTGGAAGTTCGGTGTTGGGCTGTGGCTGGGCAAGGGGAACCGACTGTCCTGAGGCCCACGATGGTCCGGGCTGGTCATCAAGATCCAGTAGGGCAGAGCTGCTGTCGTCACTGTGGGCCTCTTCTGGGGGTGCAGTGGTGTTGTCTGGACCCTCTGGTGTGGTGACGTTCCTTCGGGTTCCTGCAGGGGTATAACTACATGATTATTGCATGTGTGTGTTTCATGGTGTGCAATGGTTGGGTGTGCGTGAACCCCAGTGCAGGCATTCCTGTGTGGGGGCTTGTGTGCTGATGGTTGGGGGGGTGTTCTGGGTATGTGCAGTGGGCATGCTTTAGTGATGGGTGTCCATGCTTAGTTGTGTCATGCAGGGCTTGGGGTTGGGATGGGTGGTTGGTGTAATGGGTACATTAGTGAGGAGTTTGGGTGATAGGGGAGGGTGTGAGGGTGGGGGTGTGTGATAACATGCAGGTAGGGTGGGGGATGTGATAGTTAAGATTTGACTTACCAGTGTCCGTTCCTCCAACGACTCCTCCAAGGCCCTCAGGATGCAAGATGGTCAAGACTTGCTCCTCCCATGTTGTTAGTTGTGGGGGAGGAGGTGGGGGTCAGCCGCCAGTCCGCTGCACCGCAATGTGGTGCCTTGAGACCGTGGAATGCACCTTCCCCCGTAGGTCGTTCCACCTCTTCCTGATGTCCTCCCTATTTCTTGGGTGCTGTCCCACGGCGTTGACCCTGTCCACTATTCTGCGCCATAGCTCCATCTTCCTGGCTATGGATGTGTGCTGTACCTATGAGCCAAATAGTTGTGGCTCTACCCAGAGGATTTCCTTCACCATGACCCTGAGCTCCTCCTCGGAGAAGCGGGGGTGTCTTTGGCGTGACATGGGGTGGTGTGGGTGATGTGTGGGGTGGTGTATGTGTTGATGAGTGTGGTGAGTGCAGTGGTATGTGGTGTTTTGTGCTTGGATGTTGTGTGGGTGATGATGTTGTGTGCCTCTGTGTGATGGGGTTGTCAATGGCTGTGCTCTCTCTCTCGCCTTCTCTGAGAATTTCTGGTTGTAGGGGTTTGTGGGTGATGTGGATGTGTGTTTTATATTGTGTTCGATGTGTGAGAGTGGTGTTTGTATGTGCATCAGGTGTGTGCATTTTGAAATGTCCAATGTGGCGGTGTTTTGTAGATGTGTGTGTATTTTGAGCACGGCGGTGTGTACTGCCAATGGAATACCGCGGTTGAAAGACCGCCGTGTGGATTCGTGGGTCGTAATGGCATGGGCGTGTTTCTGTTGGCGTGGAGGTGGAGGATTTGTTTCCGCATGTTTATCGCTGACCTTTGTTGTGGCGGTATTGTGTGGGTTTCTGAATTTCGGCGGAATCCGTGATGTGTGTCATCATAGCTGTGGCGGTCTACCGCGGCTGCGGCGGTGTATTGGCGGTCTTCTGCACGGCGGTAAGCGACTTTTACCGCCAATGTTGTAATGACCCCCATAGTGTCTCTTCTACACTGTTGCTTGGTAGGACTACAAACCAAAGTGTCATCGACATTTTGCAGCAGAGTGCTGTCACATTTAAAATTTGACAGATCATTTTTTATTGCTCTGTTGAACATGCTGGGGGCTTCGCACTATCCTTGGAGCAACAAGAGTACAAATACTGGGTCCTGCAATATGCGAAGACTGTCAAATAGTTACTATCTGCATGGAAAGGAATGCTGAAGAAGGCATTAAGATTGATAACTGAAAATTACCTGGAGTCCTGCAGGATGTTTGTGAGGATGATGGAGGAGTCCAGGATGATTGGGAATTTGGGTAACACAATATTGTTCAACTGGTGCAGGTCTTGAACCAGGTGTTAAGTATTGCCCTTGGCTTTCTCAACCAGGTATAGAGGGTTGTTACAAGGTGACACTCCAGGGTAAATTACTCCTTGTTCCAATAACACCTGTATAGTGGGGGTGATGCACTCCTCTGCCTCCTTGGACAAGGGGTGTTGTTTTACTCTGGTAAGATAGCACAATTGTTCAGTATAATCCGAAATGGTGTGGCAGTGTGGATGAAGCTGACATCGTGAGGGCCCTTCATCCACAGGATGTCTAGCACCTGTGAAAGATCAACTTCTACTGGGTCCAAAGCTCTGCTTTGTGTGGGCACTCTGACTTATAACACAGTTCTCAGTTGTATGTCATCCTGGAAAACCATGATCTTTTTCTTGGGCCTATCATCAAATAGTTTGTCATTCAGTATCTCCTTAATCGTCTTTCCTGGCTCAAAGAAGATGACACATGCCAACAAATTATACTCACTGGCTGTCAAGGCACTGTGGGTGGATTTTAGTTCCAAAGCTTATATCTGCAGTACTACCTCTGCTTGTGATAATCCAGGGTCCTGTCCTTGCTGCCTAAAAAGGAATTCTTTGGGCACTTGAACCTCCCTCCTCAATAACTCTGTTGTCTGCTATGATGGTGTATACTACTACACCAAATGCCTCCACATCAGCGGGTCATGTTCTAGTCTGGTTTCTGCTGAAGGAGTCCACTGTTAATACTATGACTCTGGAGGGTGGAACTCCAGATGTGGAGCAAACTGTGCTAATGTCTTGCTTAGAATGAATGGTCATATTCAATTTTGCCATCAAGTCTGCTAACAAATTCACTGGGGCAGCAGGTGAGAACAGTAAGCAGCCATCAGTATGTCTCCCCCTACTTCCATTTCTACTGGTTTGGTAAAGGAACCCTTATAATTTCCCCCAGAGGCTCCCTGGGTGTCCGTGGATCTGTTGGAAATTGGAAGTCCTCGCTCTTCAATACAGGATTTTGTTGCTCTTGTATCTATGAGGAATGCATATCTTTTGTCATTAATGGACACAGTAACAGTGAGTTCTTCATCTGGCCTGTTTGTCACTGACAAGACTGGACAAACAGAAATTCTCTGCGGGTATCATCATTGTGTTTATTCTCCCACAGGGTTCACCTGGAAAGCATCCCCCCACCACCACCCCTTCTTGTCCAGGTTGGGGTGGGATTTCTGTGAAGGGCACTTGATAGTCTTACTGAGGCAGTCCTTGTTGCTCTTGGGGCATTCCTGGTGCCTGCACAATTTATTGGGGTGTCTGGATTATATATGCGATCTGTGAATTCTGTTGTGGCTGGACTGTCATATTTCCGGATAGACCATATTTTCAAATTCTTCCATTTTTCTCATCCCATCTCTTCATGTTACATTCTCTAATAAGATGCCCAAATCTCTGACAAAAAGATCATGCTTGATCCCTTCTTGGAAGACCTATCCTACCTCTACCTTCTTCTCCTATTCACCCTCTACTATTTCCCTGTGTCATTATGTTGCCCTGCTGCTGTGTGTACTGTTGTTGGGTGCCCCCTGGGACCGTTCCCACAGGTATTGCAGTCACTTGAGTGGCACAGCCACTACAGCACCTTCCATTGCTCCCTTCTGCATTAACTTCTGCTGCGCCAACTTGGCTGCTGCTTTCTCTGCTACTTCCTGTTTACTTTTCTCATTTTGCTGCTTTTTCTTGCAAAAATAGATGACGTGTGCTTGAATTTTGGTCCAGGGCTTGGCTTCCACTGCCACTATGTTACTGAAGCTGCCCTGTACGTCAGAAGGTAATCCTTTCTTAACTACATTATAGACCAGCACAGCATTACCCCCTGTTATTTTTCAGCCCTGACCCACTTCCCCGGCCCACTTATCTTTCATCTTATTGATTTATTGTGTCAGATTCTCATTCTGTTGCATAGATTGAGTCATGAGTGATCCGATTTCTGGTCTGTCAGGGTACCAGCTGATCCCATATTACAGATCTGGCCTGGTCTCAGTGAGAGTCACATTTCTAACTCCAGCCTTTTGAAATACTTTGTCTGTTTCGTCCCCTATGAGGGAACTAAGTAGGCTTTTTAAACCCTCTACTGCCAGGGTGATGCCTGCAGTGTGCTTCTCAAATGATCTGAACCATTTTCGTGCTCCCTCTGTGAGCAGTGGCAACTGTTTTCTGAGGTTTTCCTTGTCAATTTGTGGCCAAGGAACATTGGCCCTCATTAAAAAATTGGCAGTAAATGCCACCTACCACCGTGCTGACGGCTGCCAACATACCGTGACCGCAGCAGTATACCGTTACGGGTATTATGACCCACACAGGGAAATCCGCCACTATACAGACACCCACACAAGTCCGCCAGCCCAAAGGTCAGTGATAAACTGGCAGTATCAAAAACCCACACCATTAAGCCAACAGAAATACACCCACAGCATGTACACACCGCTGCGCTCAAAATACACACACACTAACACAACTACACCACATACGACAATTCAAACTGCACACATCTGACTTACATACACATACCACACCCACAAACCCAATCCAATATAAAACACCCACCCACAATACCCACAACCCCTTACAAAGAAAAGAATATTGCCAACTGAGAGAGAGCCAGGAGCACCCACTGAATCTGAGCCACCTAAAACCATCACCCATACACCATCCACGCACCTCACAGCACACACCCCAACACATCACCTCACACAACCTCACACATACCACTCACACTACACCCATGGCACCACAAAGACACTCCAGGTTCTCTGAGCAGGAGCTAACGGTCATGGTGGAGGAAATCATCCGGGTAGAGCCACAGCTATTTGGATCACAGGTGCAGCAGACATCCCTTGCTAGGAAGATGGAGCTATGGCGAAGAGTCGTGGACAGGGTCAATGCCGTGGGACAGCATCCCAGAACAAGGTATGACATCAGGAAGAGGTGGAAGGAAATACAGGGGAAGGTGCGTTTCGTGGTTGCAAGACACCAGGTAGCTGTACAGAGGACTGGTGGTGGACCCCTACATCCTTCCCCCAACTGTACAACATGGGAGAGCAAATCTTGGCGATCATGCATCCTGAGGGCCTCGCAGGAGTAGCAGGAGGACTGGACTCTGGTAAGTCAAATCTTTACTACTAGATCCTCTACCCTACCTGCATGCTATCACAAACTCCTACCCCTCTCCTTACCCCTTAACTCCACCACCTCACATACATACCCCACCATCACAACCCACCCATCCCAATATGAAGCCCTGCATGCAACACCAAGGAATGGACCCCAATTAAAGACCTGCATGGACACCCATCACCACAGCATACACACTAGAGACGATCACTTAGCCAAACCAAGCACAGCTCACACAAGCCAAAGCTGTCTTGCTAATAACTATAGAGGGAAACATATCCATGCACAAGATGGCCAAAATGGCACACACAGATACAATAACACTGCATTTACAACCCTACAGGACCCCCACTCAACGTCACCGGAGAGGAGGTGCCAGCCACATCCACTACCCCCACAAAAGAGGCCAACAGTGATGACAGCAGCTCTGCACGCCTGGATCACGATGACCCACCTGGCCCATCAGGGACGTCTGGACAGTCAATGACCCTGCCACAGTCCCAAACCACTACAAAGCTCCCCCCCCCAGGAAACACCAGCACAGCACCCACCCAGCAGGCCCATACCTCTGTCCCTAGGACACGTCAATCAGTGTGTCCAACACTACAGAGACCCCAGGCAACCCCACAAACATAGGACGATCAGGGACCTGGGGTCAGTGGCAGTGGGCACACGGTTCAGGGGACAGAGGCACAGGACAACAGGGAAGCTGGGAGGACTGCTGTGCCACAGGGGGAGGACAGACCCAGGGAACCCATTCTCCACAAGGCACTTGCAGGGATCCTGGGAGCATACCACTATTCCCAGGAGACCATGTGCCAAATACTGTACAAGTTGCAGGAGACCCAGCAGCTGCAGGAGGGACAGTAACTGGGGATCAGGGAGGACTTGAAAGACATCCACACCACCCTGGTCACCATTGCAGGGGTGCTGGCAGACATGGCCAACACCATGGGGGATGCATTGGCACACCAACGGGCCTCTGACACTAGCCACACCGAAGAACAGCCCTCCATCTCCGCCAGCGCTAGTGGACAGGAGGACCCGCCACAAGACCAACAGGCCACCAGTACCTCACCCCCTGCAGAAGGAGAACCACCCCGTGAACAGTCCCTGCAATCCAGGCAAAAGCCAGAGAACACTGCCAAGACCCCCGCCAGGAAATAAAACTCTCCTGATTGTCACTCTTCTGTCCCACTCTTTCACCCTGTCCACCTTTGACTGCCATTGCTCCCCTTCCTATGCCCCCGTAGACAATGCAACTGTGATACAAATAGACTGAACTCTACCCTGGACTTTCCTCCATCAGCAACCCAGCCCATTGCAATACCCCCTCTACTTATTAGCACCAAAATAAACACCCTTCATACAAATTCAAGTATGGATTACATGACACATGTATTAGTTTCACTTACTGTAAACATTGCATTTCTAATCTACTGTAATATTAACATAGGAATAACCTGTGGTGGGCAGCAGTAAACACATCAGGAGCCAGAGTGGGGTACAGAGATCTGAAAATAGAGATGCCAAAGGGTACAGTAAGTGGCCATAGACAAAGGGAAATCAGGCTGCCATGTTCAATGTCAAACACAAAACTGCAATGGAAGGTGAAGTTACAGTGTCTTACCTGTGTGTCACTGGAAGTACTGTTGAATGAATGTACTTCTGTTGTCCACATCTTCTTCCTCTGCCTCCTCTTTGTCACTGTCCACATGCTCCACCGCTGCCACACGACCATCTCCAGGCTCATTCTCCTGCAGAAAAGGCACCTGGCATCTATAGGCCAGGTTGTGCAACATGCAACGATGATCTGCCACACCGTCTTTCGTGAGTAGTACAGGGATCCACCTGTCAGATGGAGGCCTCGGAATCAGGCCTTCATGAGGCCAAAGGTTCTCTCAATTATCCTCCTTGTTCGCCCATGTGCATCATTGTAACGTTCCTCTGCCCTTGTCCTGGCATTCCTCAATGGGGTCAGTAGCCATGAGAGGTTGGGGTAACCAGAGTGTAGGAAAGTACCATCTTTCCTGGCACATTACCCCCAATTTTAGATGTATGTTTTTGCCTTTCTCACTGGGATCCTGCTAGCCAGGACCCCAGTGCTCATAGTTTGTGGCCTAAATGTGTATACCTTTGTAGTTCCTAACTGTGTCACTGAGGCTCTGCTAATCAGAACCTCAGTGCTCATGCTCTCTCTGCAATTAAGTTTGTCACTATAGGCTAGTGACCACTTTTACCAATTTCAATTGGCATACTGGAACACCCTTATAATTCCCTAGTACATGGTACCTAGGTACCCAGGGAATTGGGGTTCCAGGAGATCCATATGGGCTGCAGCATTTCTTTTGCCACCCATTGGGAGCTCAGACAAACCTTTACACAGGACTACCATTGCACCCTGAGTAAAATAACGCACACGTTATTTCACAGCCATTTCACTGAACCTCAGTAACTTATAAGTCACCTATATGTCTAACCTTCACTTGCTGAATGTTAGGTGCAAAGCTACTAAGTGTGAGAGCACCCTTGCACTAGCAAAGGTGCCCCCACATAGTTCAGGGCCATTTTCCTGGACTTTGTGAGTGCAGGGACACCATTACATGCGTGCACTAAATATAGGTCAATGCCTATATGTAGCTTCACAATGGTAACTCTGAATATGGCCATGTAACATGTCTAAGATCATGGAATTGTCCCCCCATTCCTAATTTGGTATTGGGGAGCCTATTCCATGCATCCTGGGGGCTCCACTATGGACCCCCAGTACTGCCAAACCAGCTCTCTGGGCTTTTCTCTGCAGCTACAGTTGCTGCCGCCCCACAGACAGGGTTCTGCCCTCCTGGGGTCTGGACAGCCCAGTCCCAGGAAGGCAGAACAAAGCACTTCCTCTGAGAGCAGGGTGTTACACTCTCTTTGGAAATAGGTGTTAAAGGCTGGGAATGGGTAGCCTCTCCCAGCCTCTGGAAATGCTTTGAAGGGCACAGATGGTGCCCTCCTTGCATAAGCCAGTCTACACTGGTTCAGGGATTTCTGGCACGAAACTGGACAAAGGAAAGGGAAGTGACCACTCCCCTGACCAGCACCTCCCAAGGGGAGGTGCCCAGAGCTCCTCCAGTGTGTCCCAGACCTCTGCCATCTTGTATTCAGAGGTGTGAGGGCACAATGGACAGCTCTGAGTGGCCAGTGCCAGCAGGTGACCTCATCCCCGATGATGAAGCATGACATCTGAAATGGTGTGTGAGGGCTCTTGCTCCTAAACATTTAGGCCCCCTGTTTGTTCTCTTGGAACAGTGTACTCTTTGTTTTGATACTAGCTTTTTGGGAGCTACACTGGACCATCAATCTCCCTGTCCCTCTTCTTTGATATTGGTATGAGAAGATACATCAGCATGGGGAGCACCTGCATCTCGGGCTCCATGGCGTTGTGGTTCTTCCTTGAGTGTCGAGAGGTGAGTAGTTTCCCTTCAGAGTACTGTTTCCGCTGTGCTTTTGATGGCATTGGTACCACCCCGAAAAGCTGGCGGATGGGCAGGTTGTAATGGAGAGGGTGGTACATTGTCTTCCGTCTGACTGTTGGTGGTTACCGCTGTGGTGTTTGTTGCTACCGCCGTAGACCCAATCAGGATCACCCTCACCATACAGAATGTAGTCTTCAGCATTCGCCATATTGTGTAGGTCAAAAGACGCCTCTTTTGGCCAGGTGCTCATCTATTAAACTAACTGCTCATTCCAGTCTACTAAGTTTTTTACAAATGGCATAACGCATTGCCAGCTATCCCCTCCTCCAGCGACGGTCTCACTGGGGGTGAGGCTTGTGGTGCGTAAATTTGCTTGTACACTTATTTTCTGGGTGGGTCTGTCGTGGAGAGTCATTTGTCCCCTCACCACGCTTGATCCCATTTCAGGGTTCAGCTGGCCATGGATGCTTTGGAATTGTAGCAGCTCACGCTCTGTAGCTTGGGGCTTCCTGCTTCTAGGGTGCACATCTTTTTTTCTTCTTCTTGTATCAAATGGGTTAGGCAGTCTCCATGTTCAACTGGTGCAGTCTAGATCAATGAGTGGTCTTTCTTCTAAACCGTAAATATGGTGACTTGCTTCTTGTATGTGGAGGAGTTCACCCATGCTTTCCACATGCTGGCCTATGGATTCTATCCTGTCTGCTAATTTCCCAAGGCTCCTCTAAGTTTGCTTTGTACAGTCATCATCATGCTCTTCTCTCCTTACTTAACTTCTCTCTCTCCTGTCATCACTGCATGATAGCCAGTCCTGCATACTCTCTGGTGAGACCACTATGTCCTCGATCTCCTTCTGCCATGGTAGCAGACAACTTTCAGCCCTTCTTTGTACATGTTCCCTTACTTAATTTCAAGTTGTCCCACCCAGCCCCATGTTCATGGTCTGTCCACCCTGCATTCCTTGCATCCCTTTGTTGTGAGGTCTACACTTCTCTCCTAAATATTCTCCATGGAATGTCCCTTTTCTGAAGCAATGTTGCTGATAAAATATACAATTGGTCATCGCTATCCCCTGAACTCTGCTCTTTGTTTTTCTCCTCTTGGGGAAAGGTAGGGTCTAGATGAAATACAAACTGTTCCTCAAATTGCCCTGAAGATTGTGGATCCCCTATCCTGGTTTGCTGTCTAGAGTGCTTGCCAATTTTGGTTTTGGTATTTGTGGGTCACCTTAGGGGTTGCTTTAGGGGAAGTGTGGAGGTGTTTCAATTTCAGGGTTTTCAAATCCCACTGTGGCCTCTTGCAGCTGCACTAATGAGTAGACGCTGGGCACTGTGGATGTAGTACTTATAGGGTCATCTGGAGGTGGTGAAACTGAAAGGATACTCAAGGACTCTTCCTCTGATGAACCTTTTGAATTTTCACAAAATAATTTCCATAACGCTAAGGTGGCTACTCTTTACTTTAATTTGGCTCTTGCATATTTACTTTGAAGGTGCTCAACTGCTCTATCATTGAACGTTCCTTCCTTTGGACAAGGATACGTATGATTTGGGTGCATATAAAGCACTCCTGGTTATACTTTTGTAATTACTTTCTAGTTTAATTTTGTCACTGGGAAATACCTTCCGCATATATTGTAAAGAGGTCGCCATGTTCAGGTATTCTTAATCTCTACCTTTGACCTTTTACCTTTTCCACTACTCGGTTTCCGTAAGTTTAAAGTGAACACACATGACCTTTGTGGTGGGAAATAATGTTGCCTACTTTTTTTACTGTATCATTGTTTACAATACATTTTCAGTCTTTAGTTCTATCTACCCAGTCTTATGGGGCACATTACAGTTCAATTTTCCATTACATGCAGTGTACATTAAATAACAGTTGGCATATTTATACAATATCTCACAACAATATCACATTATGGTCACACTTCATTCTACTGCACACAGTTATTCAACAAACAAAAACTTTAATAAAGACAGCTTGCATGCGTTACTCTTATGGCCTCACTAATTCACAATGAAAAAACAAAAATCTCATGGAAGTCACATGCGTTACCCTTATGGCCTTACTGATTCACAAAGAGAAAAACACGAACTGCGTGCAAGCCGCATGAGTTACCCTTACAGCCTTACTGATTCATAAAGAAAAAACACAAATCACATACAAGCCGCATGTGCTACCCTTATGACTTTATTGACTCACAAAGTAAAAACACAATAGGCATGTAAGTCACATGTGTTACCCTTATTACCTTATTGACTCAAAAGGGAAAAAAACACAAATGGTACGCAAGTCGCATGCGTTATCATTATGGTAAGACTGATTTGCAAAGAACAAAAAACACAAATCACTCACAAGTCACATGCGTTACCCCTAAGGCCTTACTGATTCACAGAGAACAAAACACAAATCAACGGCACCTTGAATGCATTACGATGATGGCTTTACTGATCTACCAAAAAAACACAAGAATAGCACGCAAGTCACAAGCATCACATCCAAGTTGCATATGGTACCCTTACGGCCTTACTGATTCACAAAGAGAGAAACGCTCAATGTTGCATGCATTACTCTTACAGCCTTATTAATTCACAATGGAAAAACGCAAATCATGCACAAGCTGCAGCATTACCCTTACAGACTTACTGATTCACAAAGAAAAAAAATAATGTGCATGCAAGTTCCATCGGTGACCCTTACTGCCTTACAGATTCACAAAGAAAAAACGCAAATAGCATGCAGGTCTCATGCATTACACTTATGACCTTACTGATTCTCAAGAAAAAAAAAACACAAATTGCATGCAATTCACATGCATTACCCTTGCAGCTTTACTGATTCAGAAAGAACAAAAAAACAAAAAAAATTGCATGCAAGTCGCGTGTGTTTTCCTTCTGGTCTTATTGATTCATAAATAAAAAACACACAAATCAAATGCAAGTCACATGCATTGCTTTTACGGCTTTGTTGAATTGCAAAAAAAGCACAAATTGCATGTAAGTCGTATGCATTACCCTTACAGCCTTACTAATTCACAAAAAAAAACACAAACCACTCACAAGTTGCGTGTGTTACTCTTACAGCCTTACTGATTCACAAGGAAAAAAACACCAATCGCACATAAGTCGAATGTGTCACCCTTTTGATATTACTGATTCACAAAGGAAAAAACACAAATTACACGCAAGTCGCATGCGTTACCCTCATGGCCTTCCTGATTCACAAAGAAAAAAGCACAAATCGCACACAGGTTGCATGCTTTAGCCTTACTGATTCACAAAGGAAAAAACACAATTTGCATGTAAGTTGCATGTGTTACCGTTACAGCCTTACTGATTCACAATGAAAAACACACAAATCACATACAAGTAACATGCGTTATTCCTATGGCCTTACTGATTTACAAAAAAAAAACACAGATCACACGCAAGTTGCATGTGTTACCCTTACAGCCTTAATGATTTACAAAGAAAAAAACACAAACTGCATGCAAGTAACATGTGTTACGCTTATAACCTTATTGATTCACAAAGGAAAAAACACAATTTGCATGCGTTACCCTTACAGTATTACTGATTCACACTGAGAAAACACAAATTGCATCCAAGTCACATGCGTTATTCCTAAGGCCTTACTGATTCACAAAAAAACAGTAATTTTTTTATCACTTTTGAACAGATCACACACAAGTTGAATAGGTTACCCTTACATCCTTACTGAGTCACAAAGAAAAAACACAAATAGCATGCACTTACATTACTGTTACCTCTACATTTAGTATTGCCAAGAAAAGCATGCTTTCCCCTCACCTTTAAGTGGACTGAGGTCCCCAGAGCCTTTCAATCCACCCATCCACAGGCAGAACTGCAAATAACTTGGCTTCTGCACACCTTATCAAGTCTCAAGTCTGATCCCTCTGCAGCAGGGGTCAGACAGTCTTCTGGTGCCTGCTGTCAGGTTGGGATGCAAAGGAACCTCCTGGTTGGTTCACCAACTGTTGTGGGTAAATGAGTGTGCTCTCTTGACTCAGAAATGACCACAATGACTCTCCTTAGCACTTCCAAAGACAGAATTTACTAATTGTCGCCACAGGGAGAAAAAGACTGTGGGCTGCACCTCAGGCTTGCGCAACCTGCTCTATGGTTTTTCTCCAATTCCTTTTCACAGACATGCTCTTATATACAAATCAGTACAATACTTTATTACGCATGATTAACAATTGATAACTTGCAGGTTTATAGATTAACATGGAAAACACTCAAAACCATGTGAACCCATAACCCTAAATTCCTAGGTTAAGCCATTACTTGCTTTATATCATATATTTGACAAAGGTTTATCACCAATCATTCTTTGACCTATGAATGTGTACATGCTCTTTTGTAAAAGTTATTTATCTTTAGTGTCCGGGCCTCCAGAGAGTTTGGAATTTGTTTTTTTTACCTGCACCCTTTGAAAATTATGCACCTGTGTGTTTTGAGCTCATTGAATTATGTGCCCATTATCAAATCAGTCCGTGATCTATTTGTAGGCACAGACAGTGTGCCAGTGACTCCTGTGCTGATGTTGAACATTCCTGTAGGTTTGGCAGACATGAAATAACCTTTAACAGATGATTCTTTTGTGTTTTTTATGCCGCTACATCCTTAATTGAATCTTTCACCTTCGTCGTGTCAGTGTGAGGGTTTGGACTCCACTTTTTTTATTGTGAACAGCGGTGTAGTCTCTATTGATGCTTGATGTTGCACAATGTTTTCACATTTTGTATTTGTGGTAACGCATTTATTTTTCACATTCCCTACAACAAGGTCTTTGGCTAAGTGGCAGTCCTTTCAGGAGCCCCACAGGCAACAGGCTAGCTCAACAAAGCAGGTAGTCCTTATGGTGATTCCTCCTGGCAGCACAGCAGTCCTTTGGCAATGTATAGAATTTAAAGCCATTAGCGTCCAGTTACAAGTACCACACAGCTAAACATGGGGGTCAGAGCTTATGTACTTGTACTCAAAATTGTCTTTGACCAAGGGGTGACCTCCAAGGAAGCCTGTCAAGTGCACACCAACCCTTTCAACTCAGATGTGGCTCCAGACATTCAGTGAGGTGTAAATCAGCCTTTTGCGTAAGGGCAGGCCCAACCTATTGACATGTAAGAGTGAACCACTTCTTCCTCTCCCAGCCCAGGAAGACTATCATTGTGTAGTTGAATGTAGATGTAACCACTGTCACACCCAGCACTTCCTGTGTTGTGAATGACTGGAAGGTATGCACCAAGTGTAGCTGGCTCCCAGCCCTAGACGTGGATTGGAGTCAGGTACAAAGCACAAACAGTCATAAGCACAGAGAAATGTCCCTTTCTAAAAGTGGCATTTCTGAAATAGTAATGCAAAATCCAAATACACCAGTAAGCAAGATTTATCACTAGCTATTTTAAACATACTAAACATGACAAAGCCACTCCTTTCTGTCCAGGAATTATCAATTAAACGTGTATAGGGGATTTCCAAATGCTAACCTATAACCGGAGCAGACCAAAAACGAAATAGGGTGTGAGTTACTACTAGGACATGTAAAACATAAAAGTACATGTTCGACCTTTTACTAAAACAGCGCCCTGCCCATAGGGCTGCTTAGGGCCTACTTTAGGGGTGACCTATGTGCAATAAAAGAGGCACTTAAGGCTTGGCAAGTAGTTCTAAATGACAAGTTGAAGTGGCAGTAAACTGTACACACAGGTACTGCAGTGTCACGCCTGAGACAGGGTTAGTCCTGGCCCCTTGATATACCTCTGTAAAACAATTGTTGTCCAGAGATTTTCATTTTTGGTTTGCGCTTTTGTATCATCAGAGAAGTAATTTACCTGGGGTAATTTTTTCTTCTGGAGTAAATTTTAAAAAATGGTGAATGTGTTGCGGTGATGATGTTATATTTCAGGAACCAGGAGACCTATATATTTCATTTTGGTGTCAAGGAGTCTTATAGAGACAGAAAACAACTCCTCAGAGCAACCCTTCTGCCATCATATTGGTAGTTTATTTTAATATGATTTTTGTTTCAGGTTTTCTGTTGATTCAAATTTGTAAAAATCAATGAAGCAGGTGGTAGCAGAGGATATTTACCTCTTAAAAGAGTGTTGCTAACTACAAAATCTGAGAACTCCTTCCACAACAAAAAAATGTGTCATATGCTAAACAAATCCGAAAGAAAAGCTAACATCAGCTGTGAAGCGAAGGACAGTTAGAGATGTGGCAGAAATACAGCAAGATGAAATGTACAAAAGATTGAAACTGATGGGTAAGGAGGATCACATATTTTATAATTTTAACAAAACATGCTACAAGTCATGTACAATGGAAAAAAGCATAGTAAACATTTGTAATAAAATAGCAGAAACCAGTGTAATACAACAAGAATCCAAGTCTTCTGAGAAATCGACGACAACCAAACCTAATCCCTATCCACTTTGAAGATTGATGGCTGCCCCTTGTCCACCTCCAACAACTGATCAGAATGCAGAGGTTCTTTAATATGTTGTCTGTGGTTTAGCCAGAACAAGGGCCAAGGAGTTTGTTGAAAGAACAAAGTACAAATTATGTGAGTCTCAAAAGGCAAACGTTTATATTTACTGCAAGCGACATCTAAGATGATGTTTTCAGCCAAGTAGCTGATCTAAACAGTTCATGCTGTAAAATCTTGTGAATCGACAGCACACCACTTCCAAGTCACTTTAACAGGAAAGTGTTAACATTTGCTACTCTTAATAATTTTGATCTTGAAGACAGCTCTCATTGGTCTGGAACATCAAGCACACATGATACTGCCATGGTGCTTTTTCAAGACTGTACCATGAAGTAGCTGCTTGACAATGAGCTGTGTCAGCTGTAGGCATAAACAAATGAAGCTATATACTTAGAACGCAACTTCCTTTCCAAGGTGTGCAAAATCACTGCAAGCCAGCAACACGTCCCAGTCTACCAGAAAGTTTCAAAGTGACTGAGGACATGGTTCATGCTCTACCTGATGCATCGGTCCGCAAAGCGGATGTAACTGAATTTATCATATTGCTTATTTGGTGCGGGATGAAGGATAAAAATAAGCCAGTTCCCCTGTTGGCTGAAATTCATACTCTGATCTCTCAGAATATCAACCCACTGTAGAAGGTTGGGTTTTTACCAGTAATGCCATCTCCAGTCACAAAATATGCAACAGTATACACAGCTCTAACAAATTCCTAAAATATGTGTGCTCAGCTTAAAGACCAGCCTATCCTGCCAATTTTCTGTGATAAAGGGTTTTTTCTGTATTGTAGCTGACAATTTTATGAGCAATCCATTAGAATTTGATGATCTTTTTCCAATGATAGGTGTTTCCCACAGGACAAAAGTTGCATTGCGGTTTGCAGGACGTTTCCTCAGTGGATGTAGCATAAACAATGCACTTATTGTGGCTTAAATGTTTGGAAACAAAACTGTGCAGTCAGTATTGAGCAGAACTCATTATGTTCATTCCTTAGAAGGTATGCTCATCATATCTGAAATCTTACTGGAACAAGAATGACAAATTAGGTTTTGCATAACTTTTCTCAAAAGTGAACAAGGCGAAGGGTGAACTTCATTCAAAAGATAGCCAAAGCCAGGCAATGTTCAATACACTCAGTTCAAAATCAGAAAACCTAAAAGACATGTTCATAGAGTTTGTCAAAGAATGTGAATTAAAATGAGAACCATGCATGTACTGGGTAAATGTTTTATACATGATTGCTCTAGTAAAAAACTTGGTACATGCTGATTGGGAAGGTGATTGGGAGCTGCACATAAAGACTGTGGAGTCACTGATTACTGTGTTTCATGAATTCAATTGCATAAACTACCTGAGCTGGAGGTCCCGGAATTTGAAAAGAGTGAAGAAACTACAGATGGAAAAAACATATATCTACAAACAACTCATCCAAAGACATTTTGTGGTGGAAGACAGAGAGGGACTGTTCAGTGCTGTGGCTCCAGATATGAAACTGACACTGACAAGCCAGTATTAGAATTATTTTTAGAGAGATGACAAATTCAAGATTAGTGGACACTTGTGAAAATGTTCCTCACCACAAACTTGTGGGAAAGAGGAGGGAACATTTTATTAAACGTGTTTACAGCCTTCTTCTTTTGATGCAGCAGCAAGGAACCCCTTTGAAATGACTGAGGGTGTGCGACTACACAACTTCATGATGAAACAATATGTGGATAACTATATAAAGACATGTCTACTGGATGTCCTGGAACATGGGTTGAAACTATACGCAGAACTGAAGCAAAAGCAAATTATATTGACAGAGCAAAAACCTATTTGACATAATCACTAAAGCTAAACTTCCATGCTTTAATTGCCATAGCAAGGGTTTCGTCCAAGCAGTCACTACAAAACAGGTTACAAAAAAGCAACATTAACTAGCACATAGAGAGATGGATTTGGCAAAAGAAAGGGGTGAATTTATCAAGGACATTCTTTTGCATGATCTTCTTCCAACAAACACATTATTTGATGGAGAAGCTACAACCAAATGAATGAAACACAACTAATACAAGAGCTTGAAAAGAACTTTCATCTGAAGAATTTCAATTCGAAAAGGTGTCCTCATTGAAAACTGCTGTTGTTGTGGACTAGATGACACAATTGCGACTGGTCAAAATATCATCCATGCAAAACTTCAATGAGTTTGTTCAAACTGTTCTACAGATATCAAAGTCAGTGTGCACCTAGCAAGAACTGCACATTGTCTTTATCAGTTATCTTGTCCTATCTGTCAAAGAAAGTGAGAGGATCAAACAAATGTCTACAAGTAGAACAATAGACTCTGCCTGCATTAAAAATGTAACACCTATACCTCTGCAACTTGGTGAATTCTGGTCATCAACTTCGAACAACATAGACTTGGGTAAATCACCAAACTTTGCTGATGTTTCAGTGAACAGTGAATCAATGATTGAAAGTGGAATGATTGTCAGTGACTGTCAATGAGGAGTTGGTGCTTGCAGAGATATATTCAAAAGGTATGGGCCATATTGTTCAAGAACTTAACAGCATATTGAAGAAAGCTGACCTTTGTGTTGCACCACATGTTGATGGGTGTGTTCAAAATGGTTCCAATTGAGTCATTGCACTGTCAACTAACACATGTTATTATTGTGCTATTTAGATTTGTTGCAATGGTCAAGGATTGTCAGAATTATGGATATGTTATGGAGATAAGACATTTAGGCCCCCATTACAACCCTGGCGGTCGGTGATAAAGCGGCGGTAATACCATCAACAGGCCGGCGGTAAAAGAAATGGAATTATGACCACGGCGGAAACCGCTCAGTCAGACAGCCACTTCAACACTCCAATGGCTATGGCGGTAGCAACAAGCACCGCTGTGGTAACCGCCAACAGCCAGATGGAAGACAATGTACCGCCCACCGTATTACAACAGGCCTATCTGCCACCTTTTCCGGGGCGGTATCAACGACATCAAAAGCACATCGGAAACACAGAAACAGAAGTCAAAAGACTCACGTCTGGAGACTCAAGAAGGAACCACGAGGCCATGTAGCCCGAGTTGCACATTTTCCCCATGATTGTATACCTCCTCATTCACTACAAACAGCAACGCCAGCGAAGACAACAACGTTGAGTACTGCCTCCTAGCACACAAGGGAGGTGGGAGGAAAAAGAGAGTGGAACACACACACAATACACAACACCCCACCCCCAAGACGGTACACACAAACAGATTCAGTAACATTACAGATACACCCTGTACCCTCAGTAATAATGCAAGGACAAAAGGAATTGATTAAAGTGAGTGTAACAAGAGAAAATACGAGCAAATTGTGATTAAAAATCAAAACAGTATATACATATATACAAATGGAGGGACACTGCCCAGTCCTCAATGCCCGTGGGCCCCAGGGCCACATCACATAGGCCAAGGCCCACACTCCTGCATCAACAGGGAGAGAACACTGCAGGGGCATCAGGTCGAAAATACAGAGGTACCTCAGGGGGATGGGGGATGGGGGGCACCTCAGACGGAATATGGTACAACACCACTGCTCCTGGAGGGGGCTACATGCCCTGTGTGATGTCCTGGGGAGTGCAAAGCCACAGTCTCTCAAGAGGATGGTTTGCCCACTGCTTGGTCCTGGGGAGTGCAAAGCCACAGTCTCTCTAGTGAGCGGTTTGACTACTGCTTGGTCCTGGGGAGTACAAGGCCACAGTCTCTCTAATGGGTGGTTTTCCCACTGGTTCTGGAGGGGGCCTTGTGCCCAGTGTGCTTCATCCTGGCAAGGAGGGGGTGAGTGGATGGCTTCTTCCACTAGTTCTGGAGGGGGCCTTGTGCCCAGTGTTCTTCATCCTGGCAAGGAGAGGTTGAGTGGATGGCTTCTTCCACTGGTTCATTCTGGAGGTAGCCTTGTGCCCAGTGTGCATCATCCTGGCAAAGAGGTGGTGAGTGGATGGCTTCTTCCACAGGTTCTGGAAGAGGTCTTGTGCCCTGTGATGCAGTACTTGGGGAGTGCAAGGTCACAGTCTCTCACCTAGGTGTCACACCTACACGATATATAGGCTTGAGGATGCACTACAGCCCATGGAGGCACGACTACACTCTGCCTGCCGGTGGTGACAGCTGCTCAGTGGTGGTAGTGGCAGTGCTGATGTTGGGGCTAGCAGTGGTGGAGTGGGGCTCCAGCCCATCCCCTGCAGCCTCAGACCGCTGCCCACTGGGTCTGCTGCTGCTGGCAGTGGTGCTGGTGGTGGTGCTTATGGCGGTACTGGTGGCTGTGCTGGCAGTACTTGGGGAGTGCAAGGTCACAGTCTCTCACCTAGGTGTCACACCTACAGGACATATAGGCTCCAGGACGCACTACAGCCCATGGAGGCACAACTACACTCTGCCTGCCGGTGGTGACAGCTGCTCAGTGGTGGCAGTGGCGGTGCTGGTGTCGGGGCTAGCAGTGGTGGGAGGAAGCTCCAGCCCTTCCCCTACAGCCTCGAATGGCTGCCCACTGGGGCTGCTGCTGCTGGCAGTGGTGTTGGCGCGGTGTTGGCAGTGGTGGGGGGAGGCTCCAGCCCATCCCCTGTAGCCTCGGATGGCTGCCCACTGGGGCTGCTGCTGCTGGGAGTGGTGCTAGTGGCAGTGCTGGTGTCGGTGATGCCAGTGGTGGGGGAGGCTCCAGCCCTTCCCCTGCAGCCTCAGATGGCTGAACCACCATGGTTGGTGGTGGGGGCTCAGAATCAGTCCCAGCACCAGGCCTCCTGTCCTTCCTGCCTGCAGGTGCAGGCCCTTTGCCCCTCCCCTTGGCAGCTGGTGGTGCCTCCTTGCCCTTCCCTTTGGCAGCTGGTGGTGCATCCTTGTCCTTCTCCTTGGCAGCTGGTGGTGCCTCCTTGCCCTTCCCCTAGGCAGCTGGTGGTGCCTCCTTGCCCTTTCCCTTGGCAGCGGGTGGTGCCTCCATGTCCTTCCCCTTGGCAGCTGGTGGTGCCGCCTTGTCCTTTTCCTTGGCAGCTGGTGCAGGCACACTGTCAGCGCTGATGGTTGGTTCCCTGGAGCCTCTCCCACCTGCAGTAGCTGCTGACACTACTGTGGCTGTAGACTGGCTCGCTGACGTGAAGGATGGGGGGGAGGGGTAGGGAAGAGGTCAACAGCGGAGAGGAAAAGCTTCTTAGGGACACTGGGGCGGGAAGAAGGTGATGGTTTGGGAGTGGAGGAAGAGGGAGTGGTTGTTGGAGGTGTCCGTCTGCTGTGTTAGGGTACAGGTGCATGGGCCGGATGCAGTTGTGAGGTGGATGGATGTTGGGTGTCTAAGTGCTTGAGTTTGTGTACTTTAGGAGGAGGGGGCACAGACACAGTGGGAGAGGACACAGGGGACATGTGCATGGAAGTGGGGGTGGTGACTCCCAATGAGGGGTGTGTAGTGATAGGCATGATGGGGTAGTGGATGAGGATGTAGCACATGCAGGTGTGAGTGGAGACGATACTGGGAGGGTGGTGGACAACAAGGCGGAGAGGGACACAGTGGAGGCAATGGATGTTGGTATGTCTGCATCTGGATGGTGTTTGTGTGAGTGCCTGTGGGATGATGTGTAGTGCCTGTGTTTGCCTGAGCCACTCCTGTGTGTTGTCTTGGGTGCATGCTAGTCTGAATGCGTGCTTGGGATAGGTTGGGGTTGAGGGGAATGGGACAGGGTAGAGGAAGTTGGAGGGGAGGCTAGAGACAGGGACAATGGCTGCCATCAGGGAGGAGGCCAGATCCTGGATTGATCTCTGTTGGGCCACCATGCCAGAGTCAATGCCCTCCAGGAATGCATTTGTTTGTTGCAAATGGCCTGCCAGCCCCTGGATGGCATTCACTATGGTTGACTGCCCAACAGAGATGGATTGCAGGAGGTCACTAGCCTCCTCACTCAGGGCATCAGGGCTAACTGGGGCAGGGCCTGAGGTGACAGTGGCAAAGGAGATGCCCACCGTCCTGGGTGAGCGGGCAAGGGAAGCACTATGAGGGGCTGCTAGGTGGGCGGGGCTGGTACAGGGGGTGGCAGCTGTATCTGTAGTTGTCGTGGCCACAGAGGTGCCCACCACACAAGGGAGCTTCCATCGAAGGAGGTGTCACTGTCAGAACTGTCCCCTCCTGCATCCTCCGTGGTGCTCTCCTCGCCCTCCGTCCCACTGATGCCCTCACCGTCAGTGGATTCGGCCTCCATTGCCCATGTGGGATGCAGCTACATCCACTGCCAGTGCCTCTTCTCCTCCGCCAGATGATGCTAATGCACATAAGGACAGGATGACAAAGGATACAATTGGTCAATAGCAGCAACAACACCACCGTTGGCGTACACGACACACACACACACAGGGAACAGCCCTACACACCAGGCAATGCACTACCAGTTACAATGCTAGTCACCAGGCCATGGACAGGAATACTAAATGCCAATAGCAGCATACCTGACACTCACAGACTCCTGCCCAGTAGTGGATGCCTACCAACTTATTAGGAGGTGGTGTTCATCAGCCACTGCCCAACATGGAACCTACCCTGCAATCTTCAGCCTGGCCTAGGGGCACACACAGACCCACATCCCCCACCCAGAGACCACCCCACCACATGCAAGTATATATTGTGAAACTGTACTCACACCCTTGTGGCTGCTGTGATGCCCTCAAGTGCCCATCTAGGTCCGGATAGGCCACCGGCAGTATATGGGCCATCATGGGGGTCAGGGTTCGATGGTCACCCCTTCCTCATTGGGAGGCCATCCCCAGCTGGGCCTCCGCCGTCTTCCTTACCCAGCGTCTCAGGTCCTTCCATCGTTTGTGACATTGGGTGCTCCGCCGGCCATAGACCCCTAGGGTCCGCACATCCTTGGCGATGGCACGCCATATACCCTTTTTCTGATGGGCGCTGACCTGCAGAAAAAGATACATAGAAAAAGGTTATTAGTCATACCGTCTGGCCTATTACACTCATGGCCCACCATAGCCCTCCTATCCCCTTATGCACAGACATTGCCCACCATACATGCAGCACGCTGCCCAGAACCCTTCCACCAACCCCCCCACACAAGGCCCTCACACACAGCACTCCGGTCGCGTCCGTGGCGGTGTGTACTTTCACCGCCATCGTACATCACCATTGGCCACTGTAACCCATAGGACACAATGATAACCAATGAGGAGTTGCACGTCTGTACACGACCGCCTCCCGCAATGGCACACAACGTCACTGGAATTACCTCATTTCCACCTGTCCCTCCAAGAGAACAGGCAGACGCCACTTCAGGGGTTGGGGGGCAGGCAATGGCACCTAACTGCGTCACAGTACACATAGGCAACATTTGGGCCTATCCAACAACATACTGTGACGGTCACAACATGCAATGCAGTTTAGAGTTTGGAAATGTGGAATACTGACCAGCCGCTCCCTGTTTTGCCCCCTAGATTACAACCACTGTGGATGAATAGGAGATGGAGACATCCCCCGTGTACAGACCCCTGGTGGACTTGGCAACAATGGAGGACAGGCACATTATCCTCACCTATAGACTAGACAGGGCCACAATCACAGAGCTGTGTGCCCAATTGGATCTTGACCTGATATCTGCTATCCGTTACCCCTCCAGGATCCCCCCTCTTGTGCAAGTCCTATCTGTGCTCCATTTCTTGATAACTGGCTCCTTCCAAGTGACAGTGGGCTTGGCAGCAGGAATGTTACAGCCAGTGTTCTCAATAGTGCTAACCAGAGTGTTGTCTGCCCTGATTGAACACATGCACAGCTACATAGTTTTCCCCCAGGTGTAGGATTTGGCCACATTGAAAGCTGACTTCTATGCAATGGGACATATCCCCAACATTATTGTGGCAATTGATGGTACACATATTGCATTTGTCTCCTCCGCCCCCAGAGAGATGAACAGGTGTTCTGAAATCAAAATAACTTTCACTCGATGAATGTACAGATTGTGTGCCTGGCGGACCAATACATCTCCCATGTCAATGCAAAGTATTCTGGCTCGGTGCATGATGCTTATATCCTGAGGAAAGCAGCATCCCATATGTGATGGCACAACTCCAGACGGTTTAGCAAATAGGTGAGCCCCGGTTCCCAGCCAGTGGATGATGGAGTATGGGTATGTTGTGGGCCCTAAGGGTTAGTGTGTGTCTAACAGGTGTCCCTCGATATTTGCAGGTGACTCTGGTTACCCCAACCTCTTCTGGCTCCTGAATCCAGTATGGAATGCCAGGACAAGGGCAGAGGAATGTTGCAAAGAGGCACATGGGCGAACAAGGATAATAGTAGGACATTTGGCCTCCTGAAAGCCATGTTTCGGTACCTGCATCTAACAGGTGGATCCCTGTGCTACTCACCCAAGAAGGTGTGCCAGACAATCGTGGCATGCTGCATGTTGCATAACCTTGCCTTGAGTTTCAGCAGTGGACCCTGTGGACAGTGAAGATGAAGATGCAGAGGATGAGGATAAGGACAACAGAGCAGCTATCATACGACAGTACTTCCAGTGACACACAGGTAAGACACTGTAACTTCACTTTGCATTGACAGTTTTGTCTTTGACATTGTACATGGTAGGCAGATTCTCCCAATTATGTGGCCAATTACTGTACCCTTTGGCATCTCTATTTTCAGATATCTGTGGCCCAATCTGGCACTTGGTGTATTCAATGCAGCCAACTACAGGTCATTCCTCTGTATACATTACTGTTCAGTTGTATTGCAGTGTTAAAACCTTGTTAAACAAATACATAGTTAAATCATTGGACATACTCCATTTTTCAAAGGGTGTTTATTTAAGTGCTAAGAAGTACAGGGGAGTGTGCAATGGGCTGGGGAATGATGCAGGTAGGTCCAGGATAGAGTTCAGTCTATTTGTATCACAGGTTCATTGTCCAAGGGGGCAAAGGAAGTGGTGCAATGGCAGTTCAAGGTGGACAGGGTGACAGAGTGGGACACAAGGGTGACAATAAGGAGAGTCTTATTTCCTGGCGGGGATCTTGGCAATGTTCTCTGGCTTCTGGCTGGATCGCAGGGACCGGTTGCGGGGCGGTTCTCCTTCTGCAGGGGAAGGGGTGCTGGTGGCCTGTTGTTCCTGTGGTGGGACCTCCTATCCACTAGCGGCAGCGGAGGAGGAGGGCTGTTCATTGTGTGGCTAGTGTCAGGGGCCCGGTGGTGTGCCACTGCCTCCCTCATGGTGTTGGCTATGTCTGCCAGCATCCCTGCAATGGTGACCAGGGTGGTGTGGATGTCCTTCAGGTCCTCCCTGATCCCCAGGTATTGTCTCTCCTGCAGCCGCTAGGTCTCCGGCAACTTGTCCAGTATCTGGCCCATCATCTACTGGGAATGGTGGTATGCTCCCAGGATGGTGTGAGTGCCTCATGGAGCGTTGGTTCCCTGGGCCTGTCCTCTCCCTGTCGCACAGTAGTCCTCCCAGCTTCCCTGTTGTCCTGTGCTTCTGTGCCCTGAACTGTGTGCCCACTGCCACTGACCCCAGGTCCCTGATCGGCCTGTGTTTGTGGGGTGTCCCGGGGTCCCTGTGTTGGTTGACACACTGCTGATTGATGTGTCCTGGGGACAGAGGTATGGGCCCGCTGGGTGGGTGCTGTGCTGGTGTTTCCTGAGGGGGGAGGCTCTGTGGTGGTATGGGACTGTGCCTGGGTCACCAACTGTCCGGAGATCCTTGATGGGCCAGGTTGGTCATTCTGATCCAGGCGAGCAGAGCTGCTGTCATCACTGTGGGCCTCTTCTGTGGGGAGACTGGGTGTTGCTGGCACCTCCTCTCCGGTGACGTTTGCTGGGGGAACTGTGGGGATGTAAATGCAGTGTTACAGTTTCTGCGTGTGACATGTTGTGCATGGGTGCGTTGCCCTGTATGGTTGTGATTGCCCTGTCAGCTTTGCCTTGTGTGAGTAGTAATTATGTGGGCTAGGTCATTCTCTCTAATGTGCATGCTTTAGTGATGGGTGTCCATGCAGGGCTGCGAGGGGTGTCCATGTACTGTTGTTGCATGCAGGGTTCGGTATTGGGATGGGTGGGTTGTGATTGTGGGTTATATGTGAGGTGGAGAAGTGATGGGTCAGCGTAGGGGAGAGGGTATGTGATGGCATGCAGGTGGGGGGGGTGATAGTAGTAAAGAGTTGACTTACCAGAGTCCAGTCCTCCTGCTACTCCTGCCAGGCTCTCAAGATGCAGTATTGCCAAAACTTGTTCCTCCCATGTTGTTAGTTGTGGGGGAGGAGGTGGGTGTCCACCGCCACTCCTCTCTACAGCTATATAGTGTCTTGAAACCACAGAACGCACCTTTCCCCATAGGCCGTTCCACCTCTTCCTGATGTCATCCCTTGTTCTGGGGTGCTGTCCCATGGCGTTGACCCTGTCCATGATTCTCTGCCATAGCTCCATCTTCCTAGCAATGGATGTCTGCTGCACCTGTGATCCGAACAGCTATGGGTTTACCCATATGATTTCCTCCACCATGACCCTTAGCTCCTCCTCTGAGAACCTGGGTTGTCTTTGTGGTGCCATGGGTGTAGTGTAAGGGGTGATGTGTTTGGGTGTGTGCTGTGAGGTGCGTGGGTGGTGTATGGGTGATGGTGTTCTGTGGCTCTGGTTCTGTGGGTGCTCTTTGTGTGTCTCTTTCTCAGTTGTCAATTTTTGTTAGTCGGAAAGAGTTGTGGTTAGTGTGTGTGTTTTATAGTGGTGTGGGTGTGTGGGTGTGGTGTGTGTATGGGTGTCATGTGTGTAGTTTGACTTGTCCAATGTAGTGTTGTTTTGTATGTGTGTGTGTATTTGGAGCGCGGCGGTATGTACCACCAATGATTTACCACGGTTGAATGTCCGCAGCGGTGATTCGTGGGTCATAATATTGTGGGGGTAGTTCTGTTGGCGTAATGGTGTGGGTTTTGCTACTGCCAGTTACCACTGACCTTTGGGTGACAGATTGCTATGTTTGGGTCATAATATGGGTAGCGGTAAACCGCCGCGCTGGCGGTACATTGGCAGTAGTCGGCATGGCCATAAGCGGGACATACCACCAATGTCATACTGAGGACCTTAATCCTGCTTCATATTCTGTACAATAAACTTGAACCAGAGATGCCCAGTGTTGTTATCAAAGTACATATTCTTATAGGTGATGGCACTATCAGAAAAATTGTAACAAAACTTGGAGCTTTTACTCCTGAACCTGTGAAGTTTTTAAAAAGGATCTGCTGAGACAAAATAAGAATGCAATAAGAGATGTAGAACAAAAATGTGTATGTGTTGAAAACGAGTTCTGTCACACATTTGATGATCTTCGGTACAGTGAGTTCAAGAGATCAGTCTCACTAAGTGAACTTCCACTGATGTCATATTCTGTACATGGACACATTAAACAAGCTTTCTACTCAATCAAAAGATGTGTAATTGTTTTAGATCATGCATAACTACAGAAAGATCTGTGTGAATTTGGTTGAGAAGATATTGGTGGGGTGCTGAAACCTATTCAATTTCTAAAGACCCTACCCACAGAACTTACACGTACATGTATTTGCAAAACTGGGTGCAACAAAAGTGCAACAAAAAAATGTCCCTGTCAATATACTCTTCTCAAATGTTCAACACTCTGGGAATGTACCAATAGTGATTGGTCAAACAAGTAAATAAAATGATCGATGAAAATATGTCAAAGGCAGTAGTGATAAAACATTATTTTTTTCATTGTCAGATCATCAATGTTGTTTGGTGTATACATAAAACATTATTATTTGTTTCATGTCTATATATGTCTCTTTGTCCTCTATTATAGGCACCATTTTGAAAAATGGTGGAAATGTTATTCTGAGAAGGTCTCTATAAGACTACTTGACACCAAAATGAAGTATATAGGTGTTATGGGTCCTGAAATATTACATCATCACTGCAACACATCAACCATTTTTAAAAATGTAATCTAGAAACGTTCAGCCCTGATCAGCAATTTTTGGTAGGAGATATAGCAGGGGGCCGGGATTAGTTTGAAAGGTTATACTGTGGGTAGCACAATCAGTGCTGCTGTCCCACATGTAGCATTCAATGGCCCTGAGTATCTGGTATAGAACTTTACAAGGAACCTACATGTAAATCAATTACTCCAAACAGGTGCAAACCAATTATATTATGTTTAGAGGAGAAAGCACTTGCACTTTAGCATTGGTTAGCAGTGGTAAAGTGCCTAGAGTCCCAAAGCCAACAAAAAGAAGGCCTAAAATAGGCAGAGGAAGGCAAAACATTTGGGGACTAACCCTGCAGAAAGGGCCATTTCCAAAAATAATGCAATCATATCCAACATGCTTAGTGTTGTTAGTGTTCTCAAACAAGAGGGATTGACCTAGAATTTCAGGCTTGACTGCCCCTCTAGGAACAGGACACACCTGATTTTGTATCATTACTGTAGGAAATGCCAAAAAGCTAAGGAGTGAACGTTCCCATCAGAATGCACTAGCAGAGGATTTTAGCTCGAACATACCTTCTCTACACTTTAAACGATTTAAGTATTTTACAAAAAAGTAAACTGCTCACCATGGAGACTGGTGCTCAAAATGGCCTTTTAGAATGCAAGAAATGTTACAATTTCCTACAGTTCCTATTGCCCATATATATTGAGCTAGCCACTAATGCTTATTGAGAATGACCTTATCCCTTCCATGTGCTAATACCACCCATATGTGCCACAAAGAATGAAGGCGAATGCAATGCAGTGCTTTTACCATGATGTCAGTTAATGTTAATATACAGAAACACTTTACTGAAGCTGTTAGGAAACTGTTGCTCCATTGCAGAGCATTGCCTAATAAATTGTTGGTTTATTGTCTTTCAGATTAAGTGATATCAACATGGACTGTGCCAATCACTCCTCCCACAATTACTTCATCCTCTTGGGATTTTCAGACCTCAATACCTATCTTCAGAGCTCAATATTTATATTCCTTCTTTTTGTCTATATTTCAACTTTGACTGGTAATCTGACAATCATATTACTTGTAACTCTAGATAACATTCTCCAGACACCAATGTACTCCTTTCTCAGAAACTTATCCTTTTTGGAAGCTTGTTTTATATCCACCACAGTCCCAAAAACATTAACTGGCCTCTGTCTAAGCAGCTCCCGAATTTCATTTGTGGCCTGTGCTGTGCAGATGTTTCTGTTTGTTTCTATGGGAGCTACAGAGTGTCTTTTTCTTCTTATAATGGCATATGACAGGCATGTCGCCATTTGTAACCCATTACGATACAGTGTTATCATTAGCCCAAGTGTGTGTATTATTCTTATAACCCTTTCTTGGCTTTTGGGTGCACTTGTTTCTATAGGACTGACCAGCTTCATCTTCAGTTTGCCTTATTGTGGGTCTAACGTGATCAACCACTTCTTCTGTGACATGCCAGCAGTATTGATTCTAGCATCTGCAGACACATTCATGAGTGGGGTTACAGTGTTTGTTGCTGCCTTGATTTGCTGCATCTGCCCATTTATAATGATCGTCTCCTCTTATGTGAAGATTCTTTCTACTATTCTCAGGATGAGCAGCATAGCAGGGAGACTTAGGGTTTTCTCCACCTGTGGCTCTCATCTCTTTTCTGTAATTCTGTTCTATGGTTCTACTATCAGTATGTATCTCCGGATCAGTCCCAGTGACAACCAGGAGCAGGATAAGATCCTCTCAATTCTGTACAGTGTGGTGACGCCCATGCTCAACCCATTGATCTACACTTTAAGAAATAAAGACGTTAAAGGTGGTTTGAAGAGACTTCTAAGAAGGTCTTGTTTAGCAACAAACTAAAATATTATTTCAATAAAACATACACATTAACAAAAGAAGTTGAAAATATAATTGGAAGATCAATATCACAAAATGCAGGTTATTCTATTAAAGAATGATGCCCTCAATTTCAAGAAACTTCGAGCACATGATATGTGTCTTCTTAGGATGCAATAAATACTATTTTAAAAGCTTATTTTGTCACAATGAGTACATTTGTATTCACTAGAAAATGTGTCTGGAGATGCATTATTTTTCATGATCAATGGCCCATCTCAAGATCAGAATAAGCATGGGAGGTACCCTGTTGTCATATAGGACTGGGTTTTGAATATCATGTATAAAAGGCAAATGTCTCATTAAGGAATCCAGTTTCTGACTGTGTTAAACACAAAATTATTCACAAGTTTACTCTCTTAGATAACTAATCACTAAATAATTTTTTATAAGTTAGAATACATCTCATGTCAGGGACATTCACAGCACACAATGCTTTTGTTTCTATAAAATGTGAATCGCTTTCCAAGGCACTAGCTATTGTCAAAGGTTGAAGCATAATTAGGCGTATCTGCCCCCGGGGGGGGGGCAGAAACCTCTAGACACCAAGGATACATATATTTTTTTATTTACTTTATGTTTTCATGTATGGGGAACAACCCCTCAGACAAGGGTCACTCCCCTGGGGGTAAAATTTTATTAAGGCCATTTCTGCCCCCCTTGGGGACAGATCAGCCTATTTTTGTTAGGCCAATCTGCCCCCAAAGGGGGCAGAAACCTCTAGACACCATGGATTGGTATGTGTGTATTTGTGTGTTTTGTTTGGGGGGCAACCCCTTGGGCAAGGGTCACTCCTCATGGGGGCACATTACTGTTGGCCATAACTGCCCCCCTTGGGGGCAGCCTGGCCTATTTTTGGAAGGCCCACCTGCCCCCAAGGGGGACAGAAAGCCCACCAGAGACCAGGGAAGATATTTTTTTCAAAATAAGAGGTTGTGGGTATGGCCATACCCGCACCTCAAATAAATGGGGCCAAAGTTGTTCTGCCCACCAGTGGGCAGATTTGGCAATTACACCCGATCCACACCCTGTGGAACAGAAAGTCTACTAGATGCCAGGGAATAAAAAATAAATAAAAGAAAATAGTGGGATGGTGGCTAACAACCAGTATGGGCCTGGTTCTGCTCCCACCCAAACTGAAGGGGCTAACAGTCTTTCAGCTCTCCCCCACACACCAAAACATCTTATCCCATGGCAAGCAAGAGGACATTTGATTATTTTTGTTTTTTGTTTTACATTTGTGCCATGAGTGCTTGGTAACTCTCAAAATCGTCCCACTTGGAATGGTGAGGGCTGTACTTTGGGACGCTGCCATGTAGAAAAATCCACAAGACCTAGACACATCTGAAAACTAAACATCTAGTTGATTCCAGGATGGTGTGCTTCACATGCACCCCACACCATTTCCTTACCCACAATGCCCTGCAAACCTGCAACTTTGCTGGAAAGCACACATTTTTCCCACATTTTTTAGATGGAACCTTCTGGAATCTGCAGAAATCGACAAAATTCATACCACCCAGCATTGTCTCATCAATACCGATAACATTTCTGCTGCACTTGTCAGCCTAAAAATGTTTTTTTTTTCAAACTGCCTTTTTGGACCCACTTTGGTTCCCGCTCAATTTCAACGTGTTTTTGGCTCTTAACTGTCACAAACACTTGGCCCACCTACACAAGTGAGGTATCATTTTTACCGGGAGACTGAGGGGAACATTGGGTGGTAGGAAATTTGCCCTGGTGCAGTGATTCCACACAGAAATGTGGTAAAAATGAGATTTTTTAGCTAAATTTGAGGTTTGCTGAGGATTCCGGGAAAGAAAACACTGGGGGATCCACACAAGTCACACCTCCCTTGACTTCTTCGGGTGTCTAGTTTTCATAAATATCTGGTTTTGGAAGGCTTCCCTAGATGGCTGCTGAGCTCAGGACCAAAAACGCAGGTGCATCCAGCAAAAACAGGTCGTTTTCTATTTGATAATTTTGATGTGTCCAGATAGTGTTTTGGGGCCTTTCCTGTTGCGAGCACAAGGCCTACCCATACAAGTGAGGTACCATTTTTATCGGGAGACTTGGGGGAACGCTGGGTGGAAGGAAATTTGTGGCTCCCCTCAGATTCCAGAACTTTCTGTCACTGAAATGTGAGGAAAAAGTGTTTTTTTAGCCAAATTTTGAGGTTTGCAAAGGAATCTTGGTAACAGAACCTGGTGAGAGCCCCACAAGTCACCCCTTCCTGGATTCCCCTAGGTCTCTAGTTTTTGAAAAATGCGCAGGTTTGGTAGGTTTCCCTAGGTGCCGGCTGAGCTAGAGGGCAAAATCCACAGGTAGGCACTTTGCAAAAAACTCCTCTGTTTTCTGTGGAAAAATTTGATATGTCCATGTTGTGTTTTAGAGCATTTCCTGTTGCGGGCACTAGGCCTAGCCGCTCAAGTGAGGTATCATTTTTATCGGGAGACTTGAGGGAACGCTCAGTGGAAGGACATTTGTGGCTCCTCTGTAGGAAGGCGGCCTCTTTCTAGCCTAGTTGCCCCCACTTTTGGCCTGTTTGTGAGCATATGTCAGGGTGTTTTTACTTTCTCACTGGGATCCTGCTAGCCAGGACCCCAGTGCTCATTGTAAAAACCCTATTTGTCAGTGTGTTTCATATGTCTCACTGGGATCCTGCTAGCCAATTCTTCAGACTTCAGCTTCAGACAATTCTTACACAGGACTGCCACTGCAGCCTGAGTGAAATAACGTCCACGACATTTCACAGCCATTTTACACTGCACTTAAGTAACTTATAAGTCACCTATATGTCTAACCCTCACTTGATGAAGGTTAGGTGCAAAGTTATTAAGTGAGAGGGCACCCTGGCACTAGCCAATGTGCCCCCACATTGTTCAGGGCAATTTTTCCGGACTTTGTGAGTGTCGGGACACCATTACATGCGTGCACTACATATAGGTCAATACCTATATGTAGCTTCACAATGGTATCTCCGAACATGGTCATATAACATGTCTAAGATCATGGATTTGTCCCCCCTTGCCAAATCTGGTATTGGGGTGCCAATCCCATTACTCCAAGTGGCCCCAGCATGGACCCCGGGTACTGCCAAAATAGCTCTCTGGGGTTTTCACTGCAGCTACCACTGCTGCCAACCCTCAGACAGGTTTCAGCCCTCCTGGGGTGTGGGCAGCCCAGTCCCAGGAAGGCAGAACAAAGGAGTTCCTCTGAGAGAGGGTGTTACACCCTCTCCCTTTGGAAATAGGTGTTAAGGGCCTGAGACTTCAACTTCTGCCAAGGATCGAACTCTGACTGCTCCAGGACACCTGCAAAACCGCAACAAAGTAGCAAGACGACTACCAGCAACATTGTAGTGGCTAATCCTGCCAGCTTTCTCAACTGTTTTCTGGTGGTGCATGCTCTGAGGGCTATCTGCCTTCACACTGCACTGGAAGACAAGAAGAAATCTCCAGTGGGTCGACAGAATCTTTCCCCTGCTAAAGCAGGCACCAAACGTCTGCATTACCGGTCCTCTGGGTCCCCTCTCATCTTGACGAGTGTGGTTCCTGGAACATATGAGCTGGATCCAAGAGACCCCGACAGTCCAGAGGTCCTTCTGTCCAAATTTGGTGGAGGGAAGTCCTTGCATCCCTACACCAGACAGTAATCCTGTGTACTGCGTGAACTGCAGCTGCTAGGTCTTCTGTGCATTTTTGCAAGGAATCCTTAATGCACATCATAACCCAGCACTCCGTCCTGCATTGCTCAACTCACTGAGTTGACCACCAGCTTCGTGAGACGCTCTTTTGAAGTGTTGAGATGACCGCCATGCTCAGATTTCTTGAATGCCTGTTCAAGTGCTTCTGCGGATGCTGCCTTCTTCTGCGTGGGCTTTCTATGTTGCTGAGCGTCCCCTCTGTCTCCTCCTCCAAGGGGCGACCTCGTGGTCCTTTCTGGGCCCAGGCAGCACCCACTTACTTCAACCGTGACTCTTGCAGCTAGCAAGGCTTGTTTGTGGCCTTTCTGCGTGGAAACAACTCTGCTTCCTCCAGCCAGCGTGGGACATCTTCTGTGCAAAGGGGAAGTTCCTGGCCTCTTCCATTGTTGCACAATCTTCAGCTTCTACCACCCGGAGGCAGCATTTTTGCACCTTCATCCGGGGTTTAGTGGGCTCCTGCCACCCTGGACACTTGCATGACTCTTGGACTTGGTCCCCTTTCTTTACAGGTCCTCAGGTCCAGGAATCCGTCTTCAGTGCTTTGCAGTCAGTTGTTACCTTTGCAGAATCCCCTATCTCGACTTTACTGTCTTTCTGGGGTAGTAGGGTAACTTTACTCCTACTTTTCAGGGTCTTGGGATGAGGTATCTTGGACACCCTTAGTGTTTTCGTACACTCCCAGCGACCCTCTATACACTACACTAGGCCTGGGGTCCATTCGTGGTTCGCATTCCACTTTTCGAGTATATGGTGTTGCCCCTAGGCCTATTGTATCCTATTGAATCCTATCGTATTCTACAGTGTTTGCACTACTTTTCTAACTGTTTACTTACCTGATTATGGTTTGTGTGTATATTTTCTGTATTTTACTTACCTCCTAAGGGAGGATATCCTCTGAGGTATTTCTGACACGTTGTCACTAAAATAAAGTACCTTTATTTTTAATAACTCTGAGTAGTGTGATTCTTATGATATAGTGCTATATGATATAAGTGGTATAGTAGGAGCTTTGCATGTCTTCTAGTTCTGCCTAAGCTGCTCTGCTATTGCTACCTCTATCAGACTCAGCTGCTAGAACACTACTAATCTACTAATAAGGGATAACTGGACCTGGCACAAGGTGTAAGTACCGTCAGGTACCCACTATAAGCCAGGCCAGCCTCCTACATCAGTGGTGCAGCGGTGAGAAAAGTACTTGTAACTGCTTTACCACTTTGTCATTGGTGCTTTTCATAAGAAAAACATATACCAAATATTTCAGAATATACACAGTTAACCTAAACAGTTTAACTTTCCTTCTCTAAACTTTCTAAGAAGTTTTAGAAAAGTTTTCAAACGTTTTCAAAAGATTTTAAAAGTTTTTCTCTTTTCTCTATAAGTTTCTAAACATTTTTTTTCTCTCTGTCCTAACCCCTTTCTATCATGTCTGCAGTAGACTTAACTCACACAGTTGCCCAGGCAACATATGGTAGTCTAAACTTTAAGAGTTTGAGGGGTCTCTGCATTGAAAGAGGTTTTGGCATTAGTAACAATCCTACCAAAGATCTACTCGTTAGCCTTCTCCTAGAAAGTGACCAGAACCAGTCTGGCCCATCCAGGATCAGGAGGTAGAAGAAGGGGGTACCCAGCAAGACTCAGAGAAGTCCCTTGAGGATGCTGGGGAGGGTTCTTCCAAGGACCAGCCAGCCAGCTAACAGGCCATCTAGTGACACTGGTAGTGGGAGGGGGTACACACTAGTAGGACACCTTTCACTCCTAAAGGCCGGGTTACTAGAGTCCAGCCAGTTAGGGACAGGTCTCACTCTGCCAATTCGTACATTTCTTTTGTGTCTCACAATTCCCAAGCCTCCCACCCTGAGGATAACATTATGGAAAGGGAACTCAGAAAGCTGAGGTTTTAAGAGGCCAGGCTGAATCTAAAACAGCAATATATAAAGACAGAAAACTGTGGTTGATGCTTAGAGTCCACACATCCGTGATTAAGATGAATGATTAGTAAGTCCAAAATACTGAGATTCTTTTAGGGTGCTGACCTGTATGATACCAACCGCCACAGGTGTCCAGTGCACTGATCAAAACACATTTATGAACTGTGCTGAAAAGCTAATTAAGGGAAAAAACCAAGGCAGGCCTCAGCTGCTAGAACACTACTAATCTACTAATAAGGGATAACTGGACTTGGCACAAGGTGTAAGTACCATCAGGTACCCACTATAAGCCAGGCCAGCCTCCTACATCAGTGGTGCAGCGGTGGGATAAGTACTTGTAACTGCTTTACCACTTTGTCATTGGTGCTTTTCATAAGAAAAACATATAACAAATATTTCAGAATATACACAGTTAACCTAAACAGTTAAACTTTACTTCTCTGAACTTTCTAAGAAGTTTAGAAAAGTTTTCAAAAGTTTTCAAAAGATTTTAAAAGTTTTCCTCTTTTCTCTATAAGTTTCTAAACTTTTTTTTCTCTCTGTCCTAACCCCTTTCTATCATGCCTGCAGTAGACTTAACTCCCACAGTTGCCCAGGCAACATATGGTAGTCTAAACTTTAAGAGTTTGAGGGGTCTCTGCATTGAAAGAGGTTTTGGCATTGGTAAGAATCCTACCAAATATCTACTCGTTAGCCTTCTCCTAGAAAGTGACCAGAACCAGTCTGGCCCATCCCAGGATCAGGAGGTAGAGGAGGGGGGTACCCAGCAAGACTCAGAGAAGTCCCCTGAGGATGCTGGGGAGGGTTCTTCCAAGGACCAGCCAGCCAGCTAACAGGCCATCTAGTGACAATGGTAGTGGGAGGGGGTCACACACTAGTAGGACACCTTTCACTCCTAAAGGCCGGGTTACTAGAGTCCAGCCAGTTAGGGACAGGTCTCACTCTGCCAATTCGTACATTTCTTTTGTGTCTCACAATTCCCAAGCCTCCCACCCTGAGGATAACATTATGGAAAGGGAACTCAGAAAGCTGAGGTTGGAAGAGGCCAGGCTGAATCTAAAACAGCAATATATAAAAACAGAAAACGGTGGTTGATGCTTAGAGTCCACACATCCGTGATTAAGATGAATGATTAGTAAGTCCAAAATACAGAGATTCTTTTAGGGTGCCGACCTGGTATGATACCAACCGCCACAGGTGTCCAGTGCACTGATCAAAACAAATTTATGAACTGTGCTGAAAAGCTCATTAAGGTAAAATATCAAGGCACTCCAGAAAGTAGTCTGAGCAGTATAACCAAATAGTAAAGAGAGTCCAAAGTCACCTTTATTCCTGGTAAGTATGTACAATACGTAAACAGCTAACACGTGTTTCGTCCAAAGGACTTTTTCAGGTGAAATTCATAGGTAAAAAATGGTTCATATGTGCGAGGCTGAGCAGTCATAAAGTCCAACGATAACTTTTGGTGATCCAGGTGTGGAATTGTGGATAGTTGTAGCGTAGTAGCCGACAATGGTGTCTTTATGGCATCAAGTAGGTCACATTAAATTATAGAGGAATGGGCCGTGAGAAGCCCATCGAAAAAGCATTCCCTATATGTTCACGTCCTTTTTAAGCCCGGGCAGAAAATCTAAAACAGCAGCAGCTGGCCTTAGACAGAGAATCTCTGGCTGTGGAAAGGGAAAGGCAGAGGATGGGGTTAGTACCCCATGGTGGCAGCAGCAGTGTTTTTTAGAGCAATCCTGTTAGAGAACAAGATTCCAGAACCCTGCATAAGACAGTCCCCCCTTACAAGGAGGGGGATGACATTAACAAGTGGTTTGCTGCACTCGAGAAGGCTTGTATGGTACAGTTGGCCCCTCAAAGGCAGTGGGCTACTATCTTGTGGCTATCTTTCACTGGTAAGGGTAGGGATAGACTCCTTACTGTCAGAGAAAGTGATGCTAATAACTACAACGTTTTGAAGGATGCACTCTTGGATGGATTTGGATTAACCACTGAACAATGAAGGATTAAGTTCAGAGACACCAGAAAATAAGTCCTCTCAAGACTGGACAGACTTTGTAGAATGTTCAGTGAAGGCCTTGGAGGGTTGGTTACATGGCAGTAAGGTGACTGACTATGAAAGCCTGTACAATCTAACCCTGGGAGAGCATATCTTGAACAATTGTGTGTCTGATGTGTTGCACCAGTACTTCGTAGACTCAGATCTGACCTCTCCTCAAGAACTGGGAAAGAAGACAAACAAATGTGTCAGAACAAGAGTGAACATAAAAGTTCATACAGGTAGTGACAAGGATGGCATGAAGAAAGGTGGTAAGAAATCTCAGGATAGGCATGGGGATAAAGGTAAAACTAAAGATTCTTCTTCACATCCTAAACACTCTTCAGGGGGTGGGGATAAATCATCTTCTTCCTCTTCTTCACAACCCACACACACTAAAAAGCGTTGGTGCTATGTGTGTAAAAATAAAGGCCATAGGCCAGGGGATAAGTCCTGCCCAGGTAAACCCCCTGAGCCTACCACCACTAATACATCAAACTCTAGTGCCCCTAGCATTAGTGGTAATAGTGGTGGGACTGCTGGCAACAGTCAAAATAAGGATGTAGAAAAACAAATTTGGCAACACTAAGCAACAGTATCAAGGCACATTTCCTAATTTACCCAAGTATAAATGCTATTAGGTAGTGCTCATACACTAATGCACATCGTTGCCCTGAAGTGCTTTCCGGTTTTTCAAAGAAAAGACCATAACAATACAACCAAACAAAATGTACTAGCAGAGCACAACAATTTTTTTCTTTCTTTCTTTTTTCTAAAGTATTGATAATCAAAAAGTCAAATATGACTATGGCCCTCATTCTGACCCTGGCGGTCGGTGATAAAGCGGCGGCCAAGCCGCCAACAGGCCGGCGGTCTAAAATATGCAATTCTTACCCTGGCGGGAACCGCCAACACAGCCCGCCAACTTAACACTCCGACCGCCACAGCGGTACAAACAAACAGCGCGGCGGTTCCCGCCAACAGCCCGGCGGCAGACAAAGTACCGCCCACCCTATTACGACCCACCAATCTGCCACCTTTTCCGGGGCGGGAGCACCGCCGATAAGAACACAGCGGAAACAGACTACGAACGGGAAAACGCTCACCTCTACGCACTCCACGCGAGATTCCGGCAGTATGGAGCCAGAGTTGCAGGTCATCCCCGCACTCCTATTCCTGCTCATATACCAGGAGCACGCCCGGCGGCGCGGAAGACATCGGTGAGTACGGCACCTACGACACAGGGGAGGGAAAAGATTACCGGCACACACCCACCCACCCACACCCACTACAACACACACATCAATGCATTCCCACAGATCACTGTCACAACCCACAAAACACCCCCCTCCGAAATAATGCAAAGACCAAAAGAAGAGATCATAAACGGGCAGATATATTGAAATATGTACACCAGTAATCCCAATAAATAAATAAACTATGTACAAAATATATACAGCTACTAAATGTAGTCCAACCACTGTCCGTGGATCACAGGGGTCCTGTGCAAAGGGGCAAGGCCCAGTCCCATGACAAGAACTCCACGGAGAGAACACTGCAGGGGCATCAGAAAGAAAATAGGACAGGCACCTCAGGGGGAAGGGAAGGGGGGGCACCTCAGCCACTTGAGTACACGACGCCAGATCCACGAGGGGACTCCATGACCACTGGGCCATCCTGGGGAGAGCAAAGCCACAGTCCATACAGTCCATACAGTGGGTGGCCTGCCCACTGGGCCATCCTGGGGAGAGCAAAGCCACAGTCCAAACAGTCCATACAGTGGGTGGCCTGCCCACTGGGCCATCCTGGGGAGAGCAAAGCCACAGTCCATACAGTCCATAACAGACCCCACTGCCACTGGAGGAGGCAAGTTGGCCAGAGGACATCCTGCAGCCCTTCCCGAGATAGATCCTGCCCTGCCACGTCTGCCAAAGGGCCAGCGGTTCTTGCCCTGAAGGGCCCAGTTCAGCGGTGCTTGAGACGGCGGGGCCCAGTTCAGCGGTCCTTGCCTTGAAGGGCCCAGTTCAGCGGTTCTTGCCCTGAAGGGCCCAGTTCAGCGGTTCTTGAGACGGCGGGGCCCAGTTCAGCGCTCCTTGCCCTGAAGGGCCCAGTTCAGCGGTTCTTGAGACGGCGGGGCCCAGCGGAGCGGTTCTTGAAACGGCGGGGCCCAGTTCAGCGCTCCTTGCCCTGAAGGGCCCAGTTCAGCGGTTCTTGAGACGGCGGGGCCCAGCGGAGCGGTTCTTGAGACGGCGGGGCCCAGTTCAGCGGTTCTTGAGACGGCGGGGCCCAGCGGAGCGGTTCTTGAAACGGCGGGGCCCAGTTCAGCGCTCCTTGCCCTGAAGGGCCCAGTTCAGCGGTTCTTGAGACGGCGGGGCCCAGCGGAGCGGTGCTTGAGACGGCGGGGCCCAGTTCAGCGGTCCTTGCCTTGAAGGGCCCAGTTCAGCGGTTCTTGCCCTGAAGGGCCCAGTTCAGCGGTTCTTGAGACGGCGGGGCCCAGTTCAGCGCTCCTTGCCTTGAAGGGCCCAGTTCAGCGGTTCTTGAGACGGCGGCACCCAGCGGAGCGGTGCTTGAGACGGCGGGGCCCAGTTCAGCGGTCCTTGCCTTGAAGGGCCCAGTTCAGCGGTTCTTGCCCTGAAGGGCCCAGTTCAGCGGTTCTTGAGACGGCGGCCGGTCTATGGCCAACTGCTAATTGCCTGGTGGTGCCCTCCTGGGCAGCGGGATGGTGCTCCTTCACTGGCCACCTGGGCTGTGGGTGGTGGGGCCCTCCTGGCCAGCTGGGCTGGGTCCTCCCTGGGCAGCGGCTATGGGGGTGGTGGGCTCTCCCGGGGCAGCTGTGCCGGTTCCTCCCGGGGCAGCGGCTATGGGGGTTGTGGGCTCCTCCTGGGCAGCAGGCCTGCTGCCTGACCTCTCCGACTTGCTGCCCTTGCCCTCCTTAGTCGTGGGCCTGTGGCCCTTTCCTCCCTTTGGAGCTGTGGCTGGTGACTGTCTCTGGGTGGTGTCTGGGGGGGATGTAGAAGGCGGGCTCCTGCGGCGACCCTTCCGCCTTCTGCTCCTCTTCCCAGGGGGTGGGCTGGCTGTCCCCTTGCTGCTGGGCGAAGACCCAGACATGCGGGCTGGCGGGCTCCAATACCCCTGCACCCTTGTCAAGGGGGCTGCAGGGCTGGTGGTGGCTGAGGTGCTCTTCTTACCCCGACGAGAAGGAGGGGGGGGCTCAGGGTCAGGAAAGAAGTTAGTAGTGGCGAGGAAGAGCTTCTTGGGACAATGGAGAGTGGTAGGTACAGTGGGAATGGGAGTGGAGGGAGAGGATGTGGTTGTAGGTGAGTCACGTTTGCTGTCTTTGGGTGCAGGTGCAAGAGGGATAGGCTGTCGTAAGGTGGATGGCTGTTGGGTGGGTGGGTGGCTGCGTTTGTGTGGTGTGGAAGAGGGGGTGACAGACACAGTGGGAGAGGACACAGGGGACGTGTAAATGGCAGTTGGGGTGGTGACTGCACGTGTGCGGACTGGAGTGGAGGGTGTGCTGGTGATGGAAACATTGGCTGATGGTGAGGTGAATGGAGGTGTGAGTGTAGACGTCACAGGGAGGGAGGAGGGAGACGAGGAGGTGGGGGTCACAGAGGTGGTAGTGACTGTTGGCATGTCTGCATCGGAATGTTGCGTGTGTGAATGTCTGCGTGATCTGTGGTGCTTATGTTTGGATGAGCTTCTCTTGGGTGTTGAGGTGTGTGCAGGCTGGTCTGATGGTGTGGGTGGGACAGGCAGAGGAACAGGAGACTGGGAGGAGGGAGTTAGTAGAGGCAGGCAGGAGACAGGGACAATGGCTGCCGTCAGTGCTGAGGCCAGAGCCTGGAACGATCGCTGATGGGCAGCCTGACCCGAATGAATGCCCTCCAGGTACGCATTGCTGCGATGAACCTCCCTCTCCACCCCCTGGATGGCATTCAAAAGGGTAGTCTGCCCAACAATGAGCGTTCGGAGGAGGTCAATGACCTCCTCACTGAGGGCAGCGGGGGTAACAGGGGCAGGGCCTGAGGTGCCTGGGGCGAAGGAGATGCCCGGCTTCCTGGCAGAGCGGGCACGGGGCGAACGCTGAGGGGCTGCTGGGAGGGCGGAGATGGTGCGCTGGGTGGCGGCTGTACCTGTAATGGCGGGGGGCACGGATGGTGCCACCCCCGCAAGGGAGCCCCCTTCCGAGGACGTGTCCGTGTCGCTTTAGGGTCCAGTCGTCCCCGTCGTGGAGATCCCCTCGCCCTCCGTCTCACTGGTCCAGTCTGACTCTGTGGCATGGCCCTCCAGGGCCATGTGAGATGCAGCTCCCTCCTGCCCCGATGCCACTTCTCCTCCGCCTGATGATGCTGATGCACACAAGCACAGAAAGACAAACAAAAAGGGGGGGGGAGAGAGAAATAAAGGGATATTGAGTACATGGATCTCCGGTACAGTTAGCGGACATGACAGACACAGATGCCCCCTGCACTAAGTTGCGCACTTGGGGTACGCTACGCATTCCGTGGAACATGCCCTACACGCCTAGAGTTGACAACTTCACCCATGGATGACACGGCCCAGGGATGGCTGTACTGACAAACTACTGAGGGTGGTGGCTGGGGACACAGGGGCTTACGGGGGTGCCCAGCCTACAGATATCGCCCTGGCCTAGGGGGACCCCCAGCCCTCCTCCCCCACCCAGACACCTCCACTGCGCGACAACAGAGTAGATAATGCTTGTACTCACCCCCTTGTGTCTGCTGTGCTGCCCTCACGCGCCCATCCAATTCAGGGTAGGCCACCGCCAGGATCCGGAACATCAGGGGGCTCAGTTGACGGCAGGCACCCCGCCTACGTTGGGAGGCCATCCCCAGCAGAGACTCGGCGGTCTTCTTGGTCCCGCGGCGGATGTCCTCCCACCTCTTGCGGCAGTGGGTGCCCCGTCGATGGTGGACCCCCAGGGCCCGGACTTCCTTGGCGATGGCACGCCAAATCCCGATCTTCTCATGGGCGCGGACCTATGTGACACGTACAGGGAGGGAGAAATACCACGTTCAAGTTTCTCAGCATTTTCCTTTCCAGTGGCCCAACGCTCCCATCCCCGCCAGGCCCCCCGCCATGCCCAACATGCCCCCCATCCCCGCCAGGCCCCCCGCCATGCCCCCCGCCATGCCCCAGCCATGCCCAACATGCCCCCCATCCCCGCCAGGCCCCCCGCCAGGCCCCCCGCCAGCCCCAACATGCCCCCCATCCCCGCCAGGCCCCCCGCCAGGCCCCCGCCATGCCCAACATGCCCCCCATCCCCGCCAGGCCCCCCGCCATGCCCCCCGCCATGCCCAACATTCCCCCCATCCCCGCCAGGCCCCCCGCCAGGCCCCCCACCAGCCCCAACATGCCCCCCATCCCCGCCAGGCCCCCCGCCAGGCCCCCCGCCATGCCCAACATGCCCCCCATCCCCGCCAGGCCCCCCGCCATGCCCCCCGCCATGCCCAACATGCCCCCCATCCCCGCCAGGCCCCCCGCCATGCCCAACATGCCCCCCATCCCCGCCAGGCCCCCCGCCATGCCCCCCGCCATGCCCAACATGCCCCCCATCCCCGCCAGGCCCCCCGCCAGGCCCCCCGCCAGCCCCAACATGCCCCCCATCCCCGCCAGGCCCCCAAGCCAGCCAGTGGCCCCAAATCCATATTGAATTAAACTCACTTGTTGGTCTGGAGGACCGTAGAGTAGCGCATACTGGGGGAGGACCCCATCCACAAGTTTCTCCAACTCCTCTCCAGTGAAGGCAGGGGCCCTTTCCCCAGTCGCAGCAGCCATTGTCCCTTCCAGACCGAGGTCACAGCAACACTTGCAGTATAGGTCCTCTCCTGTGAAAGTTCAAGTCGCAAGTGGATAAGTAGATAGAAAATGGCGGTCACGTCCGCGGCGGTGCGTACCGCGGCGGTGCGTCCCGCCACCGCCGGCGCCCTTCGCCATTGGCTCCTGAAACCCATAGGCTTCAATGTTAACCAATGCGGCTTCGCGCCGCGGTCTTCGCCCGCCGCCCGCCGCGGTGTGCCACGCCAGCGCATTGACCTCACATCCCATTGTCACACTTCACAGGTCAGGCAGCCGCCATTTCCAGGGCCCACATGGCTCAATTTCAACTGCGTCACACAGGCCTAGGCCTTGCATAGCCACTCAGACACGCCATTCACTGCATAGAGAATCGTATACTGTGCTAGCTGTGAGTACGTACCTGTGGGTTGCTTGACTGTGTGCTCCATGTTGTCCTTCCTAGGCACCGTCCGCTGGGTTGGGCGAGGAGACGGATGAATCCTCCCGTGTACCGACCGCTGGTGGACCTGTCGACAATGGAAGAACGCCACATTATCCTGACCTACCGTCTTAACCGTGCCACTATCCATGAACTGTGTGCCCAGCTGGAGCCCGACCTGATGTCCCCCATCCGCCAACCCACAGGGATTCCCCCTCTGGTGCAGGTCATGTCAGTACTACATTTCTTGGCAAGTGGGTCATTTCAGACAACCGTGGGAATTGCTTCCGGGATGTCTCAGCCCATGTTTCCGAAGGTGTTATCCAGAGTGTTGTCTGCCCTGATGAAATCCGTGAGGAACTACATCATTTTCCCTGAGGTGGGCGAATTGGCTACAGTGAAGGGTGATTTCTACGCCCTTGGACATATTCCCAACGTAATTGGTGCCATTGATGGGACCCATGTGGCTTTGGTTCCCCCAAGAGACAGGGAGCAGGTGTACAGGAACAGAAAAAATTACCATTCAATGAACATCCAGGTGGTGTGTTTGGCTGACCAGTACATCTCGCATGTAAATGCCAAATTCCCAGGGTCAGTGCATGACGCCTACATCCTCAGGAATAGCAGCATCCCTTACGTGATGGAACAGCTACAGAGACACCGTGTATGGCTAGTGGGGGACTCTGGGTACCCCAACCTGTCATGGCTACTGACCCCAGTAAGGAATCCCCGGACCAGGGCAGAGGAACGGTACAATGAGGCCCATGGGCGTACTAGGAGGGTGATCGAACGCACCTTTGGCCTCCTAAAGGCCAGGTTTCGCTGCCTGCATATGACAGGTGGATCCCTAATGTACTCACCTAAGAAGGTGTGTCACATCATCGTGGCCTGCTGCATGCTTCACAACCTGGCTTTGCGCCGCCAGGTGCCTTTCCTGCAGGAGGATGGTCGAGACGGTGGTGTTGTGGCAGCGGTGGAACCTGAGGAGAGTGACGAGGAGGAAGACGACGGAGCTGAAACAGACAACAGGGACAGAATCATTGAACAGTACTTCCAATAGGACACAGGTAACATTTCAAAGATAATTTAGTAAATGTTAACTACTCTCCATCATCTCTGCTGCCTGTCTATTTGCCCCAGTGTATGATGACTGAGTTTTGGCTTTTCCCTCCCTATTTCAGATCTGGGGTCCCCACTACGAGTCCTGTGCTTCGTTTCCCCATGGACTACAGCTTTGTGGCAGCTGTTTGTTGACTTCACCATGTACAAGGACATATTTGCACTGTCATGTCAATTACAATCTATTGAAATCACAGCCAGACTCCTGATATTTTGGTGCAAAATAGGTGTTTATTTAAGTGCTCAAAATGGGATGGGTGGTTTCAAGTGGGTGGGGGCTATGGTGAAGGAATGTCCATGGCAGAGTCCAGAGTAACAGTCACACAGGTGCATTGTCCAGAGGCCTGTGGAGAGATGGAGCATGGGCAGTTCAAGGATGGACAGGGTGACAATGTGGGACAGTGGGATGACATCAGGTGGTATCCTTTGCTGGCGGGGGTCTTGACATCCTACTCTGTCTTCTTGCGAGATCTCAGGGCCCTCTTGCGGGGTGGTTCTTCTCCTGCAGGAGGTGGGGGTCTGGTGGGCTGCTGCTGTGCGGGGGCCTCCTGTCCACTAGCGCCGGCGGAGGTGGTTGGCTGTTCTTGGTCCAGGCTAGTGGCAGGGGCCCTTGGGTGTTGTTCAGTGTCCGCCCTGCTGTTTACGAGGTCCTGCAGCAGCCCTACCATGGTAACCAGGGTGGTGTTGATGGCTCTGATGTCCTCCCTGTACCCCCGATAGTGTTCCTCCTGCAGCACCTGGATCTCCTGGAACCGGGCCAGTACCGTCGCCATCGTCTCCTGGGAGCGGTTGTATGCTCCCATGATGGTGGTGAGGACCTCGTGGAGAGTGGGTTCCCTGGGCCTCTCCTCCCCCCCCTGTCGCACAGCTGCCCGCCGAGTTCCCCTGTTTCCCTGGGCCTCTGCCCCCTGGCCGGTGTGCCCACTACCACTGCCCCCAGGTCCCTGTTTTTGTTGGGGTGGTGGGTTATCCTGGGTGCCCTGTAGTGGTAGACACACCGCAGATTGACGCGCCCTGGAGACAGAGGCATGGGCCCGCTGGGTGGGAGCTGTGCTGGTGTTCCCAGAGGGGTTTGGGTCTGTAGTGGCCTGTGCCTGTGTGAGGGGAACCGACTGTCCAGAGGTCCCCGATGGTCCGGGCTGGTCATCGGTGTCCAGGTCGACAGAGCTGCTGTCATCGCTGACGGCCTCTTGGGTGGGGGGTGTGGAGAATTCTGGCCCCTCCGCCGCGGTGTGTTGACGGTCGGGTCCTGCAGGGGTATAGAGGTATGGTTATAGTTTCAATGTGTGGCATATGGGTGTATCTGTGGGTTCTCGTGTCCCCAAGGGCTGGCATTCGTGTGTGGGGGCTTTGGTGAGGGTGGCTTGTGGGGGGGATGTGTATATGCATTGGGCATGCTTTGGTGATGGGTGTCCATGCTTAGTGGACGCATGCAGGCCTAGGTTTTGGGATGTGTGGGTTGTGATGGTGAGACATTGGCGGGGAATAGGTGTGCTGGGGGTGGGGGTGAGGATGGTGGTGGGGGTGAGGATGGTGGTGGGGGTGAGGGTGGGGGTGAGGATGGGGGTGGGGGTGAGGGTGGGGTTCGAGGATGGGGGTGAGGGTTGGGGTCTGATTTGGCATGCAGGTGGGGGGGAAGCAGTATTGAAGCTTCAACTTACCAGTATCCATTCCTCCGCCGACTCCTGCGAGGCCGTCAGGATGCAGGATGTTCAAGACTTCCTCCTCCCATGATGTGAATTGTGGGGGTTGAGGTGGGGGTCCTCCGCCAGTCTTCTGCACGGCGATGTTGTGCCTGGATACCATGGAACGCACCTTCCCCCGTAGGTCGTTCCATCGCTTCCTGATGTCTTCCCGATTTCTGGGGTGCTGTCCCACTGCGTTCACCCTGTCGACAATCCTCTGCCATAGCTCCGTCCTCCGGGCAATGCTGGTGTATTGTATCTGTGTGCCGAACAGCTGGGGCTCTACCCGAACGATTTCCTCCACCATGACCCTGAGTTCTTCGTCTGTGAAGCGGGGTTGTCTTTGGGGTGCCATGGGGTGGTGTGTATGATGTGTGGGGTGGAGTATGTGTATTTAAGTGAGTTGAGTGTGGTGGTGTGTGTTGTTTTGTGTGTGGATAGTGTGTGGGTGATGGTGTTGAGTGGCTGTGGCTGTTATTTTTTGGATGCTGGTGTCTCGCTCTTGCCTTCTTGACGAATTTTTTAGCGTAGGGGTTTGTGGGTGATGTGGGTGTGTGTTTTATATTGTATTGTGTGTGTGGGAGTGGTGTGTGTATGTGTATCAGGTGTGTGGGATTCAAATCGTCCAATGTGGCTGAGTTTTGTTCGTTTGTGTGTATTCTGACCGCGGCGGTGTGTCCCGCCAATGGAATACCGCGTTTGAAAGACCGCCGCGTGGATTCGTGGGTCGTAATGGGATGGGCGTATTTCTGTTGGCGTGGCGGTGGAGGTTTGGTCACCTCCACCTTTCCGCCGACCGCTGGTCTGGCGGTCTGTTGTGGCGGTCGGATTTTCGGAGGTTTGCCTTCTGCGGGTCAGAATGACCGTGGCGGGTTTCCGCGACCTCGGCGGGATTATGGAGGATTTCTGACCGGCGGTAGGCGCCTTTTACCGCCGAGGTCAGAATGACCCCCTATATAATTAGTAAATTGTGATAGACTGTCCACAATCCATATACATTCATATATTATTAACCTCAAGCAATGTAGGTTCTCATAATTTTATATAATGAAAATATTTATTTAAAAAATTGGTGACAATGATACATAACATACAACACTAAACCCCTACAGTAGACAACCAACCAACATAAAAGACATAGGGTGTTATTCTAACTTTGGAGGAGTGTTAATCCGTCCCAAAAGTGACGGTAAAGTGACGGATATACCACCAGCCGTATTACGAGTTCCATAGGATATAATGGACTCGTAATACGGCTGGTGGTAAATCCGTCACTTTTCCGTCACTTTTGGGACGGATTAACACCTCCTCCAAAGTTAGAATAACCCCCATAATGTAAATAGATACAATAAAAGTCCATAATCTAACACAGAAATGAACTATGAGTCAAAGGACCGGATGATATTTTGTCGAATCCACATGTAACATCACCCGACACGTGTTTCGAATTTTTGACTTTTTGATTATCAATACTTTAGAAAAAAGAAAGAAAGAAAAAAATTGTTGTGCTCCGCTACTACATTTTGTTTGGTCAAAATAAGGATGTAGTTGGATTCATTTATGAGTCCATCAGAAACTGGGGTAGTCAATCCCAAGACAGTTTCTGTCACACCTGGTGGCATTGGCCTTGCCACCCTGGCTGTTTGTTCCCTTACAATGGATAAGTACAGGCAGTCAGTATCAATAAATGGTGTTGAAGCACAGGCCTACAGGGACACATGTGCCAGTATCCCTTTGGTGACTGAAAACCTAGTGTCTCCTGCACAACAACTCATTCGACAACAGTACAAGCTTATTGATGTCCAATGGTCCACTCTGTTCCTCCCCTTAGCTATAATTCAGTTTAGTTTGGGTGGAGTTACTGGCCCTAAGCAGGTGGTAGTATCACATAGCTTACCTGTAGACTGTCTCTTAGGTAATGACCTAAAGACCTCAGGTTGGGCTGAGGTAGAGTTTAATACCAATACATCCATGCTGGGTATCCCTGAGGAATTTCTTCCTCTCATTTCAGCTAAAATGAAAAAGCAAAGGAGTAAAAAAGGCCTGAAAACTCAGGATCCTTCTACAACAACAGGCAAAAAGGGCATCAAAGTATTCCCTATCCACCCTGCCATTAAGGATACCATTCCTGTGGTGGGAGAAACCTCTCCCGGTGTGGCACCTGTACCAAGGGAACCATCAGCTAGCACAGCTGTACTCCCTGGGTTGAAAGTATCTCCCTGTGGGATAATTAATATTGGTGAGAAAAAGTGCACCATTTTAGTTAACATGGAGCATCCCTCCAACCCTCCCAGAGAAACTTTAGTGCACCAACCCTGCACTGCCTCACAACACTTAGGACAGCAGCCCTGCCCTAGTGTGGAGCTTATAGGACAGCATCCCTGCCCTGCTCCAACTCAAGAGAAACAGCAACCCTGTTCTCTCTTACAGCCATATGGACAACGTTTTTTGCCCAGCTATGGCTTTATTGAGACAGCATCCCTGTCTGGCATTCTCATCACTTGATATAGGCCCAGTGGGCAATCCCCACTGCTCTAAACTAAAACATACTAATAGGAACTCTGAGAATATAACTTCACATTGTTGGCTAGCTAAAAAACTCCAAACAGGGTGATTTACATCCCCACAGGGAAGTAACCATACAGTGGATGATAAAGGGAGTAACCAATCTATTGAAGAGTGTTAGAAATGGGGTTTCTGGTTGGCTAGGGTATGCACCTCAGCCAGGCAGAACTTACCCACTCTAGTCAGGGCAAGGGAGTTACACGTCCAAGATAACCCCTGCTCACCCCCTTGGTAGCTTGGGACGAGCAGTCAGGCTTAACCCAGAGGCAATGTGTAAAGCATTTGCACAACACACACAACACACGTGACGCAATATCCCCACCACAAAGGAAACACAACACCAGATTATATGAAAATATACTGTATTGTACACAAGGCAATTATCAGACCAAACATCACATATCAGTACTATCCTGCTACCTTAGCAGTTGTCAGAACGTTACACATTAGTTACTCTGCAACCTAGCAGTAGTCACACATAACACACAGGTTACTCAGTATTCTGCAACATAAGCAGTAGTCAGGAAAACACATTATTACATCTCAGCACTTGTCATAAGAATATCATAAAATGCCCATAGTAGGAACATTAGAAAACATATGGCAAGTTAGAAAAACATATTAGCAAGCATGTCCATAAAAGCAACATTTGCATACACATATGTAAAAACATCAAACGCAGGTAGGTAATATATGAATCAAACAAAAGTCTGTAGAACGAACTTTGGATTGCAACTATAATGGTCCTTTAAACAGTACCTGGTTGGATGAAGGCACCTCCAGCGCCTAGAAGGCGAACAATGGGGCTTCCGGCGCTCCTATGCGCAAAACGGGGGCCTCCCTTATACTCTGGGGTGAGAGGAGGGCGACATGCACCTCCTCTCTTTTATAGACAGGAACCTCCGGGGACCGTGATTACTGGGGGCCCCCCCAGTGCCTCAACCGGCCCTCCTGAGGGGGGCCAAAGCCAGCAAAAGCAACTTAGGGCAGGAGGGGGGCACCACGCACCCCCTCCTGTTTAATGACAGGTCCCTCCGGGAACCCGTGATCTCTGGGGGCCCCCCCGGGCCTCCACTGGCCCTTCAATCAAGCTGGGGGGGGCACAATAATGCCCGTTTTACCTAACAGCAGAAAAGGAGCGTCCTGTTCCTAACGCAGAGGCCAGGAGGAAGGGGGCACTCCCCGCGCCTTCCCCTGGTCCTGCCGTGAAGCCACAAGAAGATCAGACCCCTCCTGGGGCCCGAGCAGACACTCGCCTGCACGCGATGCGGTGCACAAGTGTTCTTCCAGCTTCCCGGGCTGCTGCGGTGATCTTATTTAAAGGGGCACAATGCAGCAAGGAGCCTACGAGCTCCCAAGGCTCCATAAGCGTGCTGCAATCAGTGCTATGGCAGCCGCAACCACGAAGAAGCACCCCTCGTGAAGAAATGGATGCAGGGGTCAGGGGCCACAGCACCCTGTCCCGGGGGAGCAGAATCTTAAGACAAGGTCCTCAGGTGGAGGGCCCAGCTACAGGCCAGCACAAGGGAAAGGCAGCAAGTGGCAAGTCCTTCATAGTGACCAGGCAGGTCAGAGGTCAGCACAGTAGCAGCAGTCCATGGCGGTTCCTGGTGAGTCCTTTCAGCCTTTGGTGTCCAGTTCCAAGATGATTCCAAGAGTCTCCAATTTGTGGGGATAATTCCCCTGTACTTATTGTCAGTTCTTACAGTGTTTTACAATGGTAGGGACAGGAGGTTCCAGCCAGTTACAACTGGTTCTCGGAGTGCCCCCTCTCTCCTTTCAGCACAGGCTCCAAACATCAGTGGGGGATTAACAACCCTATTGTGTGAGGCCAGGGCACAGTCTTTACAAATGCAGGTGTGCCTCGCCTCTCCTTTCTCTCAGCCCAGGAAGACTATTCAGTATGCAGATGCACCTCTGTGACACCTCCACCTTCCCTGTGTACAGGCTGTCTGAAAAGTATGCACAAAGCCCCAATGGTCACTCTGCCGAGACGTGGATTGGAGTCAAGCTGCAAAACACCAGAATCATAAGTACAGATAAATGTGCACTTTCTAGAAGTGGCATTTCTGTGATAGTAATAAAAAATACACCCACACCAGTAAGCAGTATTTATTATCACCATCACAACCATACCAAACACGCCTACGCTACCCCTCATAAATCAGACAATACCCCTTACACATATGGCAGGGCATTTCTAATGCAATCCTATGAGAAGGCAGCACTCACAGCAGTGAGACACCAAGTTAGGCTGTTTGTCACTACAAGTACAGGCCATGCAATATGGCACATGTCCTGCCTTTCTACATACATGACACCCTGCCCATAAAGCTAGCTAGAGCGTACCTTAGGGGTGACTTACATGTAGTAAAAGGGGAGTTCTGGGCCTGGCAAGTAAGTTTAGATGCCAGGTCCCTGTGGCAGAAAACTGCGTACCCAGGCCCCGCGCTAGCAGGCCTGAGACAGGTTTGAAAGTCTACTTCAGTGGGTGGCGCAAGCAGCGCTGCAGGCCCACTAGTAGCATTTAATTTACAGGCCCTGGGTATAGAGATACCACTGTACAAGGGACTTATAGGTAAATTAAATATGCCAATTAGGTACAAGCTAATCATACATACTCTAGATGGGAGAGCACCTGCATTTTAGCACTGATCAGCAGTGATAAAATGCTCAGACTCATACAGCCAACAATGAGAGGTCAGAAAAAATAGGAGGAATTAGGCAAAAAGTCAGGGGATGAACCTGCCACAAGGGCCAGGTCCAACAATCCAAAAACTATAACTCATCCATAACGCTGCTGCCAGACTCATTCTGGACCTCCCTTGCAGAGAACACATCTCCTAACACCTGAGGACCCTCCACTGACTACTAGCGAGAAGCAAATCAACTTCAAGATTCTCACCCACATGTACAAGGCCGTACACAACGCAGGACCAGCCTACCTGAACCACTGTGTCTCTTTCCACACCCCCACCAGATCCCTCCATTCCTCACAGATGGCCCTAGGCACCATCGCTCGCATCTGCAAAAACAACCGCCGGAGGATGATCCTTCACCTACACTGCAGCAAAGAGCTTGAACAACCTCCCCTTGCAGCTCAGACAAAGCTCGTCGCTCACCATCTTCAGGAAGACCCTCAAGATGTGGCTCTTTGGATGAGGCCTCTCCCCTCCCCCCGCACCTTGAGACCCTCACGGGTGAGTAGCTGTGCTTTACAAATATTGATTGACTGATTGATGTCTTTGGGCGGCATAATATATATGTAGGTTCAGATTTAGGAAAAGTGGTGCTTCATATCCTGAAGCTCCAATATTATTGCCACCCATTGCCTCACCCATAACTCCAACATGTGTGCACCGTATTTAACATACAGTGCACCATGGAGCAGGTGAGGGCCCCTAATGGAGAAATGCCCCCTTTGTGCCACATTATGCCTGGCACAAGCATAATGTGATGAAAGGGTTTACAAAGTGGCACGATGTGTGCATTGCACCACTTTGTAAATATGGCACTGCTTTTTTACCACACTATCGCCACATTAGAGTAAAACAAATTATGCTAATGTGCCGATAATTGGTGTTAGGCCCATCTTTAATTTGGGCCATAGTGCCATCAGGCAGACAAGTGCAGATGTTCAACAATGCAAAAAACAACAGGTTAATGTTGATCATTATAAAAAGTGGATGAGAAGACACCCTACAGACTTTGCAACACATGTATGAGATCTAACAGAATGGGTTGATTTGAAACGTAAAAGAACATGAATCAGTACATTTATACACCAGCACTTCTTCTGTTTAGGATGCATGCAATCATGACATTCCACTCAAATGATTGATTTTATCAATGGGAGGCTTTCTACTCAAGCACTTGTCAAAGTACATAGATTTTGTCTATAATTCCATTGTGCACCAATCACTTTTTAGACACAGAACTTCAAACTTATATTTTAGATGATTGAGAGTATCATGCCACAGAATTATTCAGTAATTCTGTGTGATTACGTTACACACAATTACACGTTATGCCCACCCCTAGTTTTTTATTATTCTTGTTACATTGGGTATGGAGTTCTTACTAACAGGCATCTGGTTAAACAATTACATCACTAAAGGTGTTACCCATAAGCCTTCATAATTTATTCATTAGTCAAAGCGTTCAGTCCTTCACCACTCACGCTTTCATTACTCAGTGGTATCCGCTCCTGTCGGGATATGAGATTGGCTGTAGTTTTAACATGGATGACAAAAATCCACCTCTCCACCTAAAACAGCATACTCTCCGAAGTAGGAAAAATAACCTCTGAAGATAATGCTTCCCTGGGGAAAACCACTGGAGTAACAGTAGCCCTGAAGCCCTGATCTGTGAGGGGGCTAGCTCCTGGAGGCTCCTGAGCACAGTACACTGTGCACGGGCAGCAGGCCTCTGGCCTGAGAGCTCCTGACTGGGTGGGGGGGGGGTGGTGGGGGGGGGCTCAAGTTTCCCTACAAAACTGGGGAAAATAGAGGCCAGGGGGGAGGGATTGGCAAGCTCCAGATGATAATTCAGATCATTACTTCACAGAGACACTACACCTTCTGATTTCTTTAGCGAAAAGAACATAATGCACTAGAAGCCAGACTTCAGCTAGTGTGTATCACTTCAAAGCACAGGCTCAATATGCCACCTAAAGTGATAAAGTAATGGTAGCTCTGTAACGAACCCCCTGGCAACCAGGTTATAGCCAGAGAACCAAAATGGAATGGAGCATCGGTCCAACAGAACTTCAGTCATGGAAAAGCACCAACAATGAAGGACTACCAACAGGTAAGTCACAAGGAATTGTGGGGCGACTGATAGAATTGTGAAAACTGGTTGAGCCCTGCTTAATCAGCAGCCACTTTCCCAGGGAACCATGAGAAAAACAAATGAGGGAATGTCAAACAGGTGTCAACTGTGTTGAAAGCACATAACACCCAACAACCTCTGTTGCCAAGCATAGCACAAAAATGAAACCAATAGCTGACACCCTAGGCCTGAACTTCACCACCCCAGCCATTAGGTAACTTGTCAGTTTCCATCAGCCTATTCTCCAGAGCTTCCATGCCTATGTAAGTTTATGCCACTGTTGTAATTTACTACGCCATTTGGAAAACAATGCCCTGGAAGCAGGTAACAACTAATGAAACATCAGCCTACATCAGTGCAACCCACTCCAGATCTCCCAACATCCCGTGCCCCCACTGTATCTTTACCCTTGGACAAAGAGAGATCAGTAGCGTCTTCACCCCCCCTCAACTCCGACATCACTATAACTGCCATTCCCAAAGCATGGAAACAATCACATGTGAAACAGCTCCTGAACAATACGCCCACAACCCCAGCTAACTCAAGAACAACAAACCAATCGCACTGCTACCTTTCCCCTCCAAAGTCCTAGAAAGATCCATCAACTGTCAGCTTTCCAAACACCTAGAAGAACATAGTCTACTGGATGCATCCCAAACAGGCTTCTGAGCCAACCACAGCACCGAGACTGCCCAAGCTCCACAACGGACAATATCAGAGCGCTCCGCTACCATGGATAAAAAGTAGCTCTAATCCTCCTTGACCTCTCAGCAGCTTTCAACACTGTCTCCCACCACACCCTCTTCTCCAGACTCCTTCACCTCAGAATCCGGAGAAACGCCCTCAGATGGATCTACGTCTTCCTCACAGGATGCACCCAAAGAGTCTGTCTACCTCCTTATACCTCTGAATCCAAGAACATCATATGTGGTGTTCCCCAGGGGTCCTCTCTCAGACTCACCCTCTTTCACTCCTACATAACACCATTGGCCGACAACATACGCAAACACAAACTCAACATCATCTCATACTCCGATGACACACAACTCATCCTTTCATTCTCAGATGACCACGCCTCTCCGAGAACCAATTTTAACAATGCCATGACCAACGTCGCAGAGTGGATGAGATACAACGTCTTGAAACTGAACAAAGAAAAGACAATCTGATCATTTTTTAAAAGAATCTATCCCCCTGGGATGACACAAGGTCCGGCCCTGACAGACCATGCCCGCAACCTCAGCATCATCAATGACAGCAGACTCACCTTCAAACCTCAGATAAACACAGTTGCCGTCTTATGCTTCCAAAATCTCAGCATGCTACTACTAATTTTCAAATTGATCCCTGTAGACGCCAGACGGAAGGTGGTCCAGGCCCTATTCACCAGCAGACTGGACTATGGTAATGCATTCTACGTTGGAGTTACCACCCAACTCCTCAACTGCTTTCAATCAGTGAAAAGATTGGGAGGTTAGGCTTATAGTGCAGTAAAAGGGCTTTTAGGAAATCTCCTTGAGGCATGGAGATGAAAAATAAATGTAGACTAGCCTGTAAAAATACCCTGGTGAGGCAAAGATGTGCCATAAAGGTGGATGCTTGAGAAGCACGATTAGAAGATAGTAGGCAGTAGGCAGTTCTGCCTTTTGCAAAGGTATTAATGCCCCCTATTTTCTGGAGTCTGCTTGCCCAACTGTGGAAACAGTAATCCTCCCATAGGATTGGGTAGAACATCTGTAATGTATTGATCAGGGGAATGAGAGGAGGGCAGAGCTTGTCTAGAGATCCAACACGAGGATGCTAAGTTGCAATCCATCTCCCTTAATTTTGACTTAGGATAGGGAACTGGTGTCATTAACAACTGGAGAAAAGGGAATACCCCAAGCCCAGATGACATGCCCTAAGACTTGTTCAAAGAGAATATTGACTTCTGGGCAACACTGGTTATCAATGTGTTGAAAGTTGTGGTAAAAGGTAGCCTCAGCTGGAGCAAGTCTATAATTATCCTGATTTGTTTTTTAAAAGGGAACACGTCTGATCCCATCTGTTACAGGCCTATTTCTCTATTGAACTCTATACTTAAGGTGATCATAAGAATGTTTTTGGCTAGACTAGAAGTCTGGGGTCAAGAATACAGTAGAACGTAATATGTGAGGTGAAGTATGGCTTTCGTAAAGAACTAGGTTTGAACAATGTTTGAACTTGAATTTTTTTGTCAGCAAATATACTCTGGCCAACATGGGTGATTTTATATGTCATTTATGAGTCTGTCATGGACATTCTACTATGTAAATTGTTCAAAATTGTGGAGACTCTATGGAGCCATTAGATGTGTGCAGAGGCGCATTTAAGCACCATTTCGATGTACACTATATATTAATAATAATATAGAAATATTTTTGGTGGATACAGCTTGTGATGTGCCTCAAATTGGGTCCTGCCCACTGCCTATTTTGCTATATGCTTATGATAGGGTCTTGATGGCACACACTGGAAACACCTGAAAGAGCATACTCGATAGTCTTGCCACCTTTATGGGCAACCTGGGTTTCAAAGTTAATCATATGAAGACATATACTAGGAAAATTGTCTGAGGCAAAATGAAGGTTTGTACTCATTTTCTTAATGGAGAAAAGATCTCAACAATAGATACTTTGTCATATACAGGCCTGCTCTTTAGTTACTAAAACAACTGGAGTCCGACGTCGAAACCAGAAGGTTATATTTTGAAAACTCCTCTGCAGCAGTGTTCAGATTTGCGTCCAGGTCAGATATGAGGCCACTGAAGGGGATGATCACTATTTATAATAGCAAATGTGTGTCCGAGGCATGAAACTGGGCAGGGAATTCTTCCGTTAGCCAAAAATAAGTGTCTAAAAAAGACCTGTGTCAATTATATGTGTCTTGATGAATTAGGCATACCATTTTCTGAGAACAGAATCGATTCAGCATCGATTCTGTATCTTGATTACTTTTGCAGCTGCCTGGATGAAAGCTTCCGCCTCATTGAATAGAAAGGCCTTGCGTGACGGTTTGTCTTCGGATAGTGCCTTGCTAATTCTGTGGTTGAAGTACATAAAGAAATAATTTTAGCATGTGGGACTGCCTGAATATTTTGATGCCCAAGAGTCAATAGGAGGAATAAGCAAAAGGGACCTAAAAACATTGATCACTAACATCAGAACAGAATTGGGGATGGGCAGAAAATGTAAAAAGTGACAGTTGCAGCTCATAGCCTTCTGTTTACCCAGCCTGGTGCTTAGTCTTATATCACCATTATTACACCTGACAGCCTTAGGGTGGTCATCCCCCAATTTTTTGCCTGCCTCCTTCAATTTTTCTGAGCCTTTTTATGCTGGTTTTAGGACTCTGCGCACTTTACCACTGCTGATCAGTACTAAAGTGCATTTGCTCTCACCCTTAAAAATTGGTTCCTACCCAATTGGCATATTTAATTTACCTGTAATTCCCTTGTAGGGTGCACTGGATGTGTCCATTACCTGTAAATCATATGCTACTAGTTGGCCTGCAGGAGTGATTGTGCCATCCACATAAGTAGCCCCTTAACGATGTCTCGGGCCTGCCATCGTAAGGCCTGTATGTGCAGTTTCACTGCCACTTACTTGGCTTTTAAAACTACTTGCCAAGCCTTAAAAACCCATTTTTCTATATGTAAGTCAACCCTATGGTGGGCCCTAGCTAACCCATAGGGCAATGGTGCTAGGTAAGTAAAGGGCAGGAAATGTACTTCTTTGTTTTACATATCTTGGTGGTCAAAAACTCACCAATTAGTTTTCCACTACTGTGAGGCCTGCTCCTCTCACAGACTAGCATTAGGACTGTCCTCATACTTTTAAGTGGTAGATTCTGATCTGGAAAGAGTAGCCCTCTCATGTTTAGTATTTTCAGAATAGTAATAGAAATTTTACTTACTGGTGAAGTTGAATGTAATATTACTATTTTAGACATGCCAATTTTAGAAAGTGTCATTTCTCTGCAATTATTGCCATCTGTGCCTTCTAGCCCTGTCTCCAATTCACTTCTGGTCTGTGCTAGTTGACAGCTCCCCTGGTGCATTCCACCCAGACAGCCATAAACACAGGACACTCAGTCACATCTGCATTCATCTGCATACTGAATGGGTCTCCCTGGGCAGGAAGGGTGGAGGGGCTTTCTCTTACACTTCAAAGGCCAGCAGCCTCCTCTTACACAAAGGACTGATAACCCTTCACAGGGAACCTGGCAGACAGGACTGGGCTGAAAGGGGAATGTGTGCACTTCAAAAGCACTCTTTGAAGTTTCCCCCACTTCAAGGGCATTTTGGGGTATGTGAACTGGCTTGCTCACCCCACCAAATCAGACACTTCTGAACCTACACATGGACTCTGTCAGAGAGACTGCCTGGCTGTCCAAAGGACTCATCTGGACTACTTTGCTGAAGGGCTGCTTTCCTGCTCTTTGCCCTGCTGCCTGGTGCTCCTGACTCTGCTGGGAGAACTCTGCCTTCCTCCTAAAGTGCTCTTCTAGGGCTAGGATTGAGCTTGCCTCCTGTTTCTGAAGTCTCTGGCCAAAAAAGACTTCACCTCTTCAGGAAATCCTAGTGCTTCGTAAAATCACTGCAACGCCTGCAGAAATCAACGCATCGACTGCCTTGTGGATGAAATTTTGCCGCATCAGCTACCATGTTGACGCAGTGCCCGCTACTTCAATCAGCACATCAAGGATTTTCAATGCATTGTCCCTGGTCATCAAAATATCCCCGCATTGCAGTGAAGAACCAAGGCTGTGCTCCTGGAAATCACCACATCACATTGCAGAGTGGAAAGAAACGAAGAGTCATCAGTGCTGCGCTGGAAAATCTGACGCAGCTCCTAATTTTTCAAGGTATCTCCTCCTCAGCAGCCCCCATGTGTCATTATTTTTGATGGATCCCAGGTACTGTGTGTTACAAGGACACAACCACTAATTCTTAAGAACTCATTTAAACCTTTAAAAAGTAATATCTTGACTTGTATATATTGGATGTTGTTTTGATCATATATTGTTCAGGTAATTATAATCTATTTTTCTAAACCAGTGTGGTGTATTTTTGTGATATTTTCACTGTGTTACTGTATGAGTTATTGCACAAATTCTTTACACATTGCCTTCTAAGTTAAGCCTGGCTGCCCAGTGCCAAGCTACCAGATGGTGAGCCCAAGATGATTTGGATTGTGCTCTGACTTACCATGACTATGATTGTGTTCCCTAATTGGACAAGGGTGTATACTAGAGACCTAGGCCCATATTTATCCTTTTTTTCGTGCCACACTTGCATCACTTTTTGATGCAAAAGCGTCCCAAACGTACAAAATACAATTATATTTTGTGAGTTTGCGCCGCTTTTGCGTAAATAAATGACGCAAATGTGGTGCAAAAAAGTATGCATATGGGCCCTAATTTCTAACAATCACGGTTTCGAACGTTCAGCACAGATTTTTATTGACCAGATTTCATATAACCACTGTGCATTATTTAGTCGCTGTTCCTGATAAAAACACCTAAGTATGCACTTAGGCCCATATTTATACTTTTTTAGCGCTGCATTTGCGTCATTTTTTGAACGACGCAAATGCGGACTAAAAAAGAACAAATATAGGCCTTACTGTCCTCCTGTATGATGACTTGTTGTGTTTTTATTGTAACACAGATTTAAACGTTTATCATAGCTCTGTTAAAACATTTACATTTTATAAAATGTAGTCTCTGGTGCTTTTACAGCAGTTGCATTCTTATCTTATCTACTTCTCTGTGGCACATTTTATGTGAGGTTAGGAAGATTGGAAAACGCTTAATGGAGGCCCAGATAGTTTTTTATGCCATTTTGCTATGTTACATGGTTTAAGCAAATACGTTCCTAATTTTATAACATATTGTTTAATTACTGCTATTATATGGAAAGTGTGTTATGAGTTGATAATGGAATTAAATGCATTATGCTTTGAAATGTAATTCAATTTTTTACGTGTGCCACTTGTTTGTACGACATCTGCCTCATCTAGGTGTCATCTAAAATTGCGAGTGAGCTGTAGTTTTCTGATTTCTAGGCATTGGATTAGACGCTATTTTGATCTTATTTATGTATATCGAAATGTATTTTAGTGTTGTTGCTCTGCATGACTTTTATGGCTCTGTTAAGCCTAATGATATGCATGGCATTATTTTAGTGGTTTTATTTTGCAGGAGTAATAAGTGAAATCCATTCTCTAGGAATGGGGACCTAAAACTTCATATCTGAAATGAATCGCTAATATCAATATGAACTATCATAAAATTAATATATGTAAAATAGCATAAAAATGATGCCAAAAGCTCAGAACAAGCAATTCTTTTAAGCCTAGCATGTTTCAACCGGTAAGATAAAATGTTGTGTCATAAAATACATTGTCATATCATGACATCTATTAGGAAGAGATGCCTATTGATAATTAAGTAGACTAGTCATGATACTGATATGCCAAATACTGAATACAGATGCAGATTGAGAAGACATCAAACATGTTCTTTTATTCTCTTGGAGGAGGAACTGTTCTTACTTGTCAGCTGAAAAGGTTGCCATAAGAGTGGAATCACATATGTGTCTGAATAATAAATGAGATGGATGTGTAATGCAATCATGTTACCAGCTGCTCGTGAGGTGGCTGGACCAGAAAATTGGAACATATTTAAGAGCCCCTAGCACCACCGGAGAGTGACTTTTTGTGATGCTCCGGTGGCGCTAAGCCCTGCGATGTATTTACAAGGTGGGCGTCAAGCCTTCTTATTAAAGTACTTAGGGCCAATTGTACAAAATATTTCTCTGGTTGCAAACAGCCATTTGTGACCACAAAAATGCTCTTTGGTATGTACAAAGCCCTATTTATGATAAAATACTACTGAAGCACAAATTGGATTTGCGATACAGTACTAGGAAGGGTTGTGATTAGGGCATCCCTTCCCATTACCGAATCACATGGATATGTGTGAGTGTTTTGCAACTGGAATGCAGTAGCAAAAGATTTGCATTTTACTGCCAATCTCAAGTAGGTGGTAACCCATTCGTAAATAGGAAAGAGTCCATAAGGGACCCCTTTCCCTTTGCGCATGTTTGGAAAAACATTTTTTAGGTGCGCCAGTGGACCCATGGACCATTGCATACTTTTAAAAATGAAAAGAAAAACTTTTCATTTTTTATTTTGAAATGCTTTCCATTTTCCTTTAAGGAAAATGGGCTGCATTTGAAAAACATGATAGCTTTATTTAAAAGCAATCACAGACATAGTGGTCTGCTGACCCCCACTGGCCAGAATTCCTGTGATGTTAGCAATTCACAATGGGTTGCATGGTGAGACCTACCTCATTAATACTCATGAGGTAGGTCAATTTGCGACCACTGGGAATTGCAAAATGTGTAATACATTTATTTGTACATGGGCATTTGCGATTACAAAATAGTGAATTGATAATCGCAAATGATTGCACTGGAAACAATATAAAATCAGACCACATACAGCTTTAAATCCAGACACCAGACCAGATCAGTTATTCTTGTAAAGTGCACAATACCAGTTGCACTGGACGTGTTACAAATTATGTGTAACATCTGAGCAAAATGAGTTGGTTATTGTAAAAACCTCTGCATTTCTGAAGCAGTATTGGCTGTTTTCAAAACATAGGTTTTTGCTACAGAAGTCGAATTAACTTTTTGTAGGAAAGCTGTACATAGAGTTGTCTCATTCAAACAAATGTAGAAGAAAGGACATTTCCCCGAATGACACAGGTATGAATTTTGCATTTCATTGTAGCAGCAGATTGATGCATATTTCTGACCAGCATGAAAATGAAAAGTTGAGTTGAAATCAGCACTGAAATAGCCCAGTGTATCAGACATGGTAAAGGTGGATTTTCATCAACAAAAAATGTTGATCCCTCCATTTTTCAAAGCTTAACAAGGTGTGGCTGGAGTCCTTTTTATCCATTGTTTTCTCTGTTAATGTTAGATTGTATGCTTGAAAATGGCTGTTTATAATTTAAAGGTTGCCAGGGTACACAACCTGAACTAAGGGCCATATTTATGGCAAAGTCACACAGTGCACTGCAGAAGGTCAACTTGCTGCTCTGCACTGCATGACAAGGAAAGGGCAGGAATGTGCTGTACTTAAAAGAATACAGCACATTCCTACCTCTGTCCTTCTGCTGGTGCTGTTTTGGCTGACAAAATGCAAACACAGGCACCCTTGCACCAAAGTGCAAGGATGTCTGCGTTATAAGGAGGATTAGTTGTGTGCAGGAAAAGGCACCTTCCTGCACATAACAATCCCCTGAGGGAGATAAAAATATTCCTCCTTGTCACACATCACCAGAAGGCATAGTATTTTTATGCATTCCCAGGTCTTCCACTTCTGGTAAATCTGGGAATGCATCAAAATGCATGTGTGTTGCATGGTAACACCCATGTAGCAATCATGGGACACCTCTGTGGGGCAGAGTTATGAAACATAGGCCCTCATTACGACCTCGGCGGTCTTCCTCGAAGACCACCGAGCTGAAGACCGCCAGTGCAGGTGGTTTTCCGTGCAGCGTATTATGACTGCTGGCAACCCTCCATCCTTTTTCGGATGGAGAGCCACCAGCAGCCATACTGGCGGTCGGCGGGGAAGTGGAGGTTGCTCCACCTCCACCACCCGTCATCAGAACACCGCCCACTGAATCACATCCCATGATTCGCTGTGGCGGTGTTCTGGTGATGGGGAGCTGGCGGTGGAGCAGGCCCCATGGGTCCCGTCCCCTCCCGGAGGATCAACGGACAAAGTAAGTTGATCGTCCATTAGGGGAGGGGGTGGGGGGTGTTGTGTGTATGCATGGGGGTGTGCGTGTGATTATGTACAGGGGGTGTGTGAGTGCGTGTATGCATGCAGCGGGTGTTGTGTGTTTGAACATTTGTGCTTGTCTGTCTGTTTGTATGTCTGTGAGTATGTGTACGTGGATGTCTGTATGTATGTGTGCGTGTGTGACTGTGTGTGTCTGTTGGTATGTTTGTTGGTATGTGTGCAGGTATGTGTAATGATGGTGTCTGTATGTGTGTAGGGTGGGGGGGTGTTTCAATGTAGGGGTAGGGGTGGGGAGGGGGTCCTGCCACCTTTAGGGGGTGGCAAGGGGTGTGGGGGGAGGACTCGGGTGGGGAACGGCGGTATGGTGACAGCCACCTGGCTGGAGACCGAAGTCTCCTGCCCAGCGGTCATCACCGGCCTGGCGGTCGGAGTGGAGAAGTGGCGGATGACCATGGCGGGAACCGTCATGGTCATAATTCCATTTTTTTTCCCCACCGGCCTGTTGACGATGTTACCGCCACTTCTCCCCCGTCCACCAGGGTCATAATGAGGGCCATAGTGATTTGTGCTGGATTGCGTTACTCCAGATTTTTCAAGCCACTAAGTACCACGCACCGTGGCCTAGCGTGGCTTGATAACTCACATATTGGGCTTACTTCCCATATGCACCACATTGTGTGGCACAAGAGTGACACAACCACTGTCATATATATATCCCTAGGAGTCTGCAAAGCCCAATATAGGTGTATTATAGATCTTGACTGAGCCTGGCTAGATTTAAAAACCCAAGTCTCCTTGAAGCAGATCTAATTCGGAAAACATAATGTTATTTAATGAAAACACTCTTTTGGAGAGTGTGTTCTTGCCCAGTTTTCTATCTGTCAAATTTTTTCTGCAGCTTTATTCTCTGAGTTCCATTCATTTTAAATGGCATACATTGCTGTTGCTACAAATTGTTTATCTCTAGTGGGTGTGAAAAAGGAGAACAAACTATGGGGCCTATTTATGAGCCCCTAGCGCCACCAGAGCATCACTTTTTGTGATGCTCTAGTGGAACTATGCCCTGCTCCATATGTCCAAGGTGGCGTTAAGACACTTTTTGTGGCTTAACAACGCCTTGTACATATGACCCTTTCATACACAGCCCTTTACATGGAAGGGGCATGCAATGGGTGTTGCTGTGGGCGTGCCACAGCAACAACCATTACATTTTCATGCTGCCTCAGATTTATGAGTTTTCGTAAACCTGAAGCAGTGCCAAAATCTAATGCCACCCTAGGGGTGGTATTAATAGGGCACAATGAGGAGGAATACTTTTATTCCTCCCCATTTTATGCTTTTTCTATGTGTGCTGCATTCTGCAGCACGCATAGAAAGAGCAAAATGTCAGACATTCTGCAGCACACACAGAAGTGTCAAATCACCATTAGTTATTGTTTCTGTGAAGGAAGGACTTCCCGCACATAAACATTCACACCTCACATACAGACATCCATGCACGATGGTGCAAGGATGCATGCATGGGCACTGGCAGCTAAATTCAGCCCGAGCGCAGGTGACTACACATGGGTGCGCCATATTCAGTTAAATACAGTGCATCCCTGCTTTGTGAAAATGACAAAGCATGGCTCTGCCAATTTTGATGCAGCGTCGCACTCAATCATTTTACCATAAATATGGGCCTATATTTCCTTTAGCTAGGGTTATATGCTCCTTCATAGCCAGAGGACTGGAATGTAACATCCAACATTAGCACAGCTTATCCACACTATGGGCCTGATTCTAACTTTGGAGGACGGTGTTAAACCGTCCCAAAAGTGGCGGATATACCACCTACCGTATTACGAGTCCATTATATCCTATGGAACTCGTAATACGGTAGGTGGTATATCTGCCACTTTTGGGACGGTTTAACACCGTCCTCCAAAGTTAGAATCAGGCCCTATATGTAGTATTGACTACAGATGTGCACCTCTTATACTGGAGATCAGTGCTTTGACTAGGGATGTTGGAAAGGAAATAGTGCTGCCATGTATTAGAAACATAGTACCATAAGGTCAATCCTTCAGGAGAGAAATGCGCTGAATTATAGGTTCCATTTTGGATCATAGTAATTACTTCAGTATTGGAACTGTTTATTTGTGTCTGCCAGTTGGTGAACAGTGTTGAATTGTCCTTTGGTATAGAGGGATTATTAAGGTCATTCATGGTTCCAAATCCCAGACAGGTGGTCTGCTGGATAGTTTCATTCAGAAAAATAATTTCTTTGAGTGTAATGCATGCTTGAATTAAGACTCTTCACCTTGAATTTGCCAATATTTGGTTCCCCAAATACTTTTTTCATCAATATTTTCTTTAAAATATTTATATTCATGTATGGTCAAATTCTGACTGAACTCTTCTTTCAGTAGTTGTTAGACAGAGTCTCACTATGCTCCCACTGTGTGTAATTGTGCATTTCCGTGGGATATCTGGTTCAATGTGTGTAATAATGTGTATACTGATGAATAATGCACATATTTGTAATTTTAAGCATTCAATGTAACATGCACCTGTAAATCAGATATCATGGCCCAGAATAACAAAGCACTTACATTGTCCTTGCATAACGCATGTTTTCACAAGGCAAAAGAAAAACTTATTTGGGATCTTTAAGCCAACCAAGGGGCAATTTGTTCCACCTTGCATGGCTTTGTAAGGGAAAAATAACACAACCCAGCCCCTAGTGCTACATTACACTGGATCTCTGAGGGACTTCATGGATGGAGCATGGGCACTCCCAGACATCCACCAATATATTTGTATAGCTCTTTTTACTGATTTGTTGCATACAGAAACATGCACATTTACAACTACAGTATAAGTAGTGCCGTAACTTGAATGCTCCCCTCATTCCAACAGTATACTCTTCATATTTATGCTCATAGCCCACACAAGACTCTCATACATGCTGCAACAGAAGCAATGAGGGAATAGCTCCTATCTCTGAGCTGTCACTACCCATGTCCAAGGAGACCATACTTTAAAGTATTTCTTATACACCCCCCAGCTTTGTACTCCAATTCCTCAAAGCTGCACACTGTTAAATTCCATTTGCCTATTCTGAAAGTGAGGGGGCAACAACTTCTTGCCAATGCTGTGTTATATCCCTTTAGGCCACCAAGTATCCCATGGTTACCAGTAAGCAAGCACCCCGGAGTACTGCAAAAGAGTCAATAACACCCAGCAGTACCACCTTCTTGTCCAGATCTAATGGTCTATCTATGACATCTTGCAGAACATCACTGGTGGCTTTCCAATATTGTGCAAACACTCCCAAACAAGGTGAAAGAAGGTCTCAAGATAAGACAATCACCTGGAGCAAGGCAGGCTTGCTTTCCTTGACATTTGCCAGAGTCTGTGTGTGTAGCAGTAGACATCTGTGCAAGTACTTAAACTGTATTGAACGAAACGGAATTGACATCACCAACTGATGGGGCGCAATCATTGCTTCAACCTATACCACCTCTCACTGTGCCTTTAGCATTAACAAGGAGTCTGGGGTATTATTAATGAGTGATTTGTATGGTGTGGTGATGCCCTCTTTCCCAAGTGTGTCAAGTATGAGGTGGCTTTCCTAGGGATAACTTTCTAGGAGAGATTAGTCCTGATGTGCATCCAAGGTCTGTCATAGCTTTAGGTAATAATACAATTATGACCTATGGAGGGGGAAGTCTGCCCCCAGGTCCTGGAAGGACTTGATGTCTCCTCCCATCCACACATCTCATAGCATGGCGAGTCCTATTAAATCCCATTTAATGTATTTTTTGTTTTGGATCACCAATTACCCTACCACAGCAAGGTCACTGCTGTCAACTTCCCATGCCAATGCCTGTGGTGTATCACTGCATGTTAGCAATAAAAGCAAAGGTAAGTATCAGGAGTTAGTGCGTGGGGTGGCTGTCTGACATAAAGTAAAATGACGATTCCATAGGAGTGAAGGAGTTATGTTCTAGGTGATTGGCAAGGTTGTTTCGGTCTCCTATGTAGCCAGTCCTCTACCACCAACAGATGGGACTACCAGTAATATATTTTAACATTTACCCATCCCAATCCCACCTCCTACCTGGAAATCTGACACTTACATGTTACTCATGTTACTCATGTGGTGTTATTGGCCCGTAAAAAAGCCCAAATTTGGGCCTGAAGGTTCCAGAAAAATGGGGAGAATGTATGGATAATGTTGGAGGATATAAACAAATAATGTGAGAAAAATCATTTTGAATAGTGCTCTCCTGTTCACCATGGCCAGCAGCAGTGATGAACATGTCTCAAAGTAATGTTTCATCCTGCTGTAGTGGTGTACATTAGGGCCTGTACTTAGTCTCCATTTTAGATGTTATGTTTTAGCTTGACATCTTTTCCAATAGTGTTTTTTTACATCTTTTTATATTAACACAATAATGTACTGAGAAGCTACTGTATGTGCAGCTTGTTCCTAGGAAGCATTTCTGCTATGTAGTCTACACTCTGTTCAAGGTTAGGCACATCGAACACAATGCCCTTGTATTATGATGCCCATTGGTGACAGCTTTGAGGCTCTAGACAAACCATTGCATCAGCTCTCCTCCTATGACACAGTGGGAAGTGAACAGTGCTTTTATTATATAAACAACCTACGTGCTACTTTCTGCAGAGGAGCACTTCCGCTGGGATTATCCTGGAATGCTGTGCACTGTGACTGAGATGCAGCCCTGCTGATTCTGACCTCTATCCCGAAAAGGGCGATAGCCTGCTCCACAATAGAATGGCTTCCAAGCACATCATCTCTGGGTATCAGGGGTTTGGGTATCCCAATGGATCTGGTTAAGGGTACTCCTGATATGCTCTGGATGGTGTCGGTAGTAGTAGATAGGAGTGTTGCAACATACTAACTTTCCCATAGTTGAATGTTTATCATTTTCACTATTCTCATAATGCTGGTTACAAAGATTTGTTTAGTCTGCCTAATAATCACTGCTCATGCTTTCTATACAAGAATACGATTGTTTCAATAAATGTTTTAAAAGCCATTTTCATACCTTTCTTGTGTTTACTTTGGGCATGCCAAGTAATAATGAAAAGGTAGATCTATTTCCATTATTTCCGTGGGATAAAGACTGGTAATGTTCAAGGTTACTGGTACCATCTGATTCCGTGGTAAGGTTAGGGGGCTCAGATGGAGCAATGTGAGCTAAATGGAACTGTGTCAGCATTTTCTGATGGCATATGTGGACTAAGTCCCTATATTCTGAAGTTCATGTTGACCTAATACAGAGTCCTACTTAATTTGTAGGAACTGTATAACACTGCTGAGTAGTGGTGCCACACTTAAGTCCCAATATCTCTATTCGGTGAATGCCTCAGTCATGCCCAAGTAACAGAACCTATCTCCCACCAACTGGAGTCTTGTGTCAATCCACCCTCTTTGCATTTCTCCCATTTATTAGTAACAGTTCACCCGGGACCCAGCCCATCACTGTAAAGCTGAAGGATTGCCGTCAGTTGAGAAATAGGGGTCTCAGGGGCACTGAACAAATGGGGTCATATCATTAGAATAAGGTGAGCCTTTCTGTTTCAGCACACTTCAGCACAAATTTTTTTTTATGTCACTTAATTTTTGTTTTTGGAATTGCTGACTTAATGCAGTTTTTTCTCTTGCGTCACCATACCAATGCCTCCTTTGTCTGGCCAGTGTGTGAGTGTGTTTGTCATAGGCTGCCATTTGTCTTTGTTCCCCTGCTATGTGGCCAGGGGCCCTTTTTGGAATAGTCAATTATAGGCCTACATGTGTTTTTTGTTTTCTATTCATCCTGCTTGTTGTTTGACCATGTGTCTGCAGGCATTTTGTGTGGTCAGTGCAGCCAGTGTGCTTTTGCCACAGGCCTGCACTTGTTCTTTGTTGTTTTGGTCATGCCTCCTTGCTCATTGTTATTGCTTTTTGACCATGTGTCAGGTGGCAATTTTGTGTAGACAGCCAGTGTGCTTTTAGGCCTGCATGTGTTTCTTGTTGTAGCTATGCCTCCTTGCTCGTTGTTGCTGTTTGAACATGCGGCTGGCAGCCATTTTGTGTAGGCAGCCAGTGTGCTTTTAGGCCTGCATGTGTTCTTTGTTGTGGGCATGCCTCCTTGCTGGTTGTTGTTGCTGTTTGACCATGTGGCTAGCGGATATTTTGTGTGAGCAGCTAGTGTGCTTTTAGGCCTGCATGTGTTCTTTCTTGTGCCATGCTTCCTTGCTGGTTATTACAGTTTGACCATGTGGCTTCAGGCCTTTTTGTGTAGGCAGCCAGTGTGCTTTTAGGCCTGCATGTGTTATTTTTTGTGGACATGCCTACTTGCTGGTTGTTGTTTGGCCATGTGGCTGGCAGCCATTTTGTTTGTAATGCTTGAAGCCCAGTAGCTCAATGCTCATTACTAAATGTACTGTATGAACAGTGTTTTATATTATATTAAATACTTTTTGGGGTTTTTCACTTGCACCACTCCTTGCCTCCCAGATCCCAGCGGTTTCTCCTGGGAGACCGCTTCCCCTAGCACATCAGCAATTATATATTTTTATTTTATTAGTAAACTTTGCACAAAGTTTATGATTTTAATTAATAACAATAATTGATAATTATTGTATTTACTTTAATGTATATATATATACTTTTTTTCTTAATTTTGAAATTGTTTTGAAAAAAGAATAATTTATTTATTTAAAAAAAAAAATGATGTTTACATTTTTTGAAATTTTTTTTTGCCTATGATTCAAGGATTATTCCATCATCACCAGCACCTCCCTGAGTGCCAGATGCCAACTTGATGCAAATCAAGCTAAAAGTCACATCTGCATATTGTAGTTGTTGATGCTCTTACTTGTCCTTCCTGAGTATACATGATGATGAAAGTTTATGTTGGTGTGGTTTTACAAATGGATACACTGTATTGTTAATTATTTATAATTCATGTAACCTCTAAATGTTATTGTTTTTACTTCTAATTCAACTGCAACAATGCCACAATTCACTGATGTTCTTGTTGCATGTTTGCTTTTTTGTGCACAAGAGTAGAGAGAGACATCAGCCACAGTACTGCTAGACAGAAGGCCTGTGCACAATGTGACACATGACCACACTCACAACAAGGACATCTCTTCATCTTGTGAAGCTAAGTGCTACTGCCAACTGACAGCTTCAAGATGCCCCCAAGGATAGGTGCTACCAAGAAAGCAACCACTGACAAGAAGGAGCTTCCCACTACTTGTATGTTGCTCAGGACCTTTTTCAGGCAAAAACAACTGCCTGCTGCACCGGCTTCTGGGGAGCAAGCTTTAGAGTGCACCTAACATGCAACTCAAAACCAGGCAAAAGAATCATAACAGGTTTATGTTGATCACCCACACATAGCCCTTTTATTCAAGTCAGCACATTAAAACATCATATTTTACATAACACTTGTAATTTGACCCAAACCCCCCAAGGAAGACCATAATTCAAAACAGTTAATTACTTAAGGTGTGACTTCAAGCATTTACAAAGACAGCAGCAGATGGTTACATCAGTCGTGGAGACAAACATTGTGAACAATCAAGATAGTCGATAGTCTCCTGCTACAAAGGCCACAGTGCGCATAGTGCTAGCAGGCTCCAACATGCACCACAACCAGGGCATCCAAGTAAAGCAGCAGAAGGCATTGTCAGAATACCATTGGCACACCAAGCTTGGACATCCTTCAAATACAGAAGGGTACTACTAAAAAAAACCAGGGCACCACATAGCGCATTGGCCTCGCCAGGCTACCTGAACACAGGCACAGTCCCCAAAGTTCAAACCAGGCATTGTGGGTAGGGCAAGAGAGTCCAGGATCACCTTCAGGTCGGCCCCCTCTCCTGCCTGCCCAGTGGCCACACAATTACACCCGGCTCAGGGGTCAGTCCAGCCAAGAGTCCATATTCGGGGTATTCCCTGCTATTTTGCTGCCATGGGCCCACCACAGTGTGAGGAGCTTTCTGACAAACTTGCCTTCCCCCCAACAGCTCTGGGCGAGACCGGCTTTGGCCCCTAAAATAGTTTGAATGAACAACTCTTGGCCCCAATGGATAAATCTTTGCTGTCATGGTGAAATAATTCACAGCTGGCTACCTGGATCAAGTTGTGCCACACCATGCCCATCGAAGAACCTGCCAAGATTTTTTCTATCAAATGATTTAATTTCTTCACAGAGTCAAAAATTGCTTGGATGGCCATTCTCCCGGAACACACCCGCTGGGGAATAACCTCTGTACACAATATGGCCTCTGACTGCAGCTGATTCTTCACCCTTCACAGGGTGGAGGAGAGAGCCTCACAAACCCCTCGCCTACCTCCAGCATGAATGATTATAATATCCGCGGAAGGCACCACACCTTTTTCCAGGGCCCATGAAAGAAAGAAATAAGTCCCCCAGTCTAAGGCCCCCAATAATCACCCAATGATGTTTGAGACCTGCCTACAGCTGAATCCTCTCAAGACCGGAGCCAATAAAATATTGAGCTGCTCTGAGAATGAAGGAATTTCCATACCAGCACACATGAATTGTACCACCCCGATGGATGGAAACAGATGGAAAAGAAACTGACTCACAGAGGAACCTATACCAGATGAGGGTGCAAGTAATACCCATCGCACCTCAACCTCCACCTGCCTACCCTTTTGATGTCATCCCCTGATAGATCCAGAGTGGCCACTGTGGTGGCTGCACCAATGTGGAAAGAATGTGAACAAGATCCAGAGGCCTCCTCACCCGAAAAGGGCGAGGGAGCGTTTGCATAGATGTTGTTAGAAATGGGGTTTTTGGTTGGCAGCAAGGTTACCCCCTGTCCAAGTAAGGACCCTCCCTCTAGTCAGGGTAAGTCACACACAATCCAAATTATCCTGTGTCCACCCTCTGGTAGCTTGGCACTGAGCAGTCAGGCTTAACATAGAAGGCAATGTGTAAAGTATTTGTGCAATAAATCATGCAATAACACAGTATAGCACCACAAAAATACACCACCCAGTGTTTAGAAAAATAAATACCATTTAGCTGATAGGATGCAGGTCAAAACATTTAAAATGCAATAAGTAGATGTTGTGATATCACTGGAAAAGTGATATAAAGTGTATTTTGTCTTTTAAAAACAATAAATGTCTCTTACAAGCACAAAGTACCTGCTTTGTGTCAAAAATCTCCACAAGGGACCGCAGAGGAGGCGCTGCGTGGAAAATGGGGAGGTGTGCATCAGTTTCACTCCTTCGCATACAGACTTGCGTCGTTATTTTTCATGCAGGGGAGACTTTGCATCGATTTCCGGCGTGCGGACTTGGATCCTCTTCTGGTTGCGGGGTTTTCGGACACCCCAGGGATGATGAGTGGAATCCTGGGCTTGTGGAACAAAGTCACAGGTGCTGTGTCGATTCCTCTCTGGAAGTTGGGCTGCGTTGTTCTGGGTTGGCTGTGCGTCGATCCAGTGGGCCGTGCGTCGAACTTCCGGTCACAGCGCTGGCACTGCGTCGATCTTCTGCTGCGAAGTCAGACTGTGTCTTTCCAGTTCAGGAGTGAAGTCTTTTTGGTCCTGAGACTTCAGGGAAAAGGAGACAAGCTCTATCCAAGCCCTTGGAGGGCACTTCTCAGCACAGCCAGAGTGCAGCAAGCCAGGAGGGCAACTGCAAAGCAGCCGTCCTTCACAGAAAGCAGTCCAGGCGAATCCTTTGGGCAGCCAGGTAGTTCCTCTTGGCAGTTCAGGGATTCTTAACCAGCAAGTTCCTTGTACAGAAGTGTCTGTGAGGTAGAGTGTCTACCCCAAGAAGTGTCTAAAGTCTGTGGTTTTGGGTGTTCTTCCTATGCCCATTTTGGCCTTTGAAGTAGACTTACTTCAAAGGAAAGTCTCACTTGTTTTTGAAATCCTGCCTTGCCCAGGCAAGGCCTCAGACACACACCAGGGGGTTGGAGACTGCATTGTGTGAGGGCAGGCACAGCCCTTTCAGGTGTGACCACTCTTTCCCTCCCTCCTAGCACAGATGGCTTATCAGGATATGCAGGCTACACCCCAGCCCCCTTTGTGTCACTGCCTAGAGAGAGGTGCAAACAACCCAACTGTCAAACTAACCCATACAGGGAATCCACAAACAGGCAGAGTCACAGAATGGTTTCAGCAAGAAAATGCCTACTTTCTAAAAGTGGCATTTTCAAACACACAATCTTGAAACCAACTTTACTAAAAGATGTATTGTTAAATTGTAAGTTCAGAGATCCCAAATTCCACATGTCTATCTACCCCCAAAGGGAATCTACACTTTAATCAAGTTTAAAGGCAGCCACCTGGTTAACCTATGAGAGAGATAGGCCTTGTAACAGTGAAAAACAAATGTGGCAGTATTTCACTGTCAGGACATATAAAACACATAGGTATATGTCCTACCTTTACCATACATTGCACCCTTCCCATGGAGCTACCTAGGGCCTCCCTTAGGGGCCTCCCTTAGGGGTGTCTTACATGTAGGAAAAGGGAAGGGTTAGGCCTGGCAAGTGGTCATAATTGCCAAGTCGAATTTACAGTTTAAAACTGCACACACAGACACTGCAGTGGCAGGTCTGAAACATGATTACAGGGTTACTTATGTGGGTGGCACAACCATTGCTGCAGGCCCACTTGTAGCATCTGATTTACAGGCCCTGGGCACCTCTAATGCACTTTACTAGGGACTTACTACTAAATCAAATAAACCAATGGATAAACCAATCAACAGTACAATATACACAGAAATCATATGCAATTTCGTCCCATAGCCAACAAAAACAGATCCGGAAAAATAGGAGGAAGGAGGCACAAAGTTTGGGTATTACCATGCAAAAAGGGCCAGATCCAACATATGTGTAAACTGAAAACGTCTGAGTCCCATCTGCATGTACTAGCAACTTGGAACACCCCACGGCAGGGCACACCCACAGGAACTCCAGAGCCAGCATCACCAGACAGTAGTGCCCTCTGAGGCAGGACTAAGACTCACCCACATACCTATACCCTGAGGGTCCATCTTCAATCTCCTGACCTTCACATAGAGATAACTGTCTGATAGGAGGATGTCAGTGAAATCGATCCTGGTGCCGCGCCCAGCCTTGGAGGTTGCTACCAGTTCAGAGATCCTAAATGCTCCATGTAGGAAAGTGCCCTCTTACTTGGTATGGATACCTCTTTTTCTGCCTGATGTCAGTGTGTTTGACTGTGTTCACTGGGATCCTGCTAACCAGGACCCCAGTGATTATGCTCTCTCCCAAAACTCTGTATTTCATCCCACAATTGGCACACTGGTGCCCCACTGTACGTCCCTAGTGTAGGGTTCCTAGGCACCCAGGGCATTATGGTTCCATGCTATGGGCTGCAGCATGTATTTTACCACTGATAAGAAGTCCAAGTAAAGTGTTCTGCAGGACTGCATTGCAGCCTGCGTGAAAAGGTGCTAGCACCCTTTCACTGCCACTTTTCACTGAGCCAGGTCACTTATAAGTCACCCCTATGACAGACCTTTTAGCCCAGGTGGCAGGGTGCGACCTGTGTGTCAGGGCACCCCAGCCAGCCCATTTTCCCAGACTTTGTGAGTGCGGGGAGTGCAAGTTTACCAATTTTACGGGTGTACTGGACATAGGGTCCCTGGGTTTTGCCATCCTGGATTCAAGGTTGGCAGGTAACACTGGGAGTATCTGAGGGGCCAGTGCAGGCAGCTGATGTCAGAGCCCCCTCCTGATAGGTGGTCACCCAGCTAGGTGACCAATCCCCCTCTCAAGGTTATTTAGGGTCTCTCTCTTGGGTGGTTCCTCAGATTTGGCTTGCAAGACACCAGCAGGATTCCCCTGCAACCTCTACTTCGGCTTCTGACCGAAGAAACTGCATTTGGACACAACAGGACCCGAGAGGCTGCAATAAAGAAGCAAGACTGTGCCTGAAACATTGTATTCATGGATCCTTCTAGCAACTGCAACATTTCCCCAGTCTTGCATCCTCTGAAGACAGCTTGTCTTCAGCCTGCATAAGAAAGAAGAATGAATCTCCCTTGGAGTGAAGGAATCATCCCGCTGCATCTGCATCTGCAGGCAACGACTGCAGTGACGACTGGCTGCATGGATCCCATCTCCTGTTGAGCTGCGTGGATCCTGAAACACGGGTGGTAGACTGAAGTGGTTCTGATGGTCCTCTCTTCCAGCTGACCCATTTTGGTGGAAGTAAGCCCTTGCCTTCCCACTCAGGACAGTACCCCGTGCACATTTCATTTGCAGCTACCAAGGCTTGTTGGCAGCCTCTCCAAGTGATCTTTGGGCATCTCGAAGCTCCAGCCCCCAGCACTCCATCTTGTGACGTACAGTTCCCTGAGTGGTTCTCCAGCGGTGTAGGACTCCTTTTCGTAGTGCTGCATGGGCTCCTTCTTTGACTTCGGTGTCCTCATCCTGTGGGACTCCTGTGGGTGCTGCCTGTCCTTCTGTGGGCTCTCTGTGTTGCTGAGGTCCCCCTCTGACTCGCCCTCATGGTTAGAGTCCACCAGGTCCTTCCTGGTCCAAGGCAGCATCACTTTTCACCAAACACAAATTTTGCATGTGCCAAGGCTTGTTGGTGGGAGCCGAAGACGCAAACCCAACTGCAATCCTCGTTCTGGCAGGGGACATCACCTGCATCTTCCAGGAACTCGACTCTGTCTTCTAGGGTGCAGTGCTGAGTCTTCTCCCTCACCATCGACTCATCGCTTGCACCTTCAGTCTAGTGGGTAGGGGCTCCTGCCCTTCCTGGACACTGTTGTGCTTCTTGTACTTGGTCCTCAGTTACTCTTGTCCAGGAACCACTGTTGGTGACTTTCAGTCTCTTCTAGACTTTGCATTCTTCTTCTTCTCTTTTAAGTGGGTGTTCTGGGGAATTTACAGTGATTTCCTCCTGCTTTCCTGGTTCCTGGGGTGTGTTGTGGTACTTACCTAGGGCGTTCCTAGTACTCTCATTTCCCCTCTACACACTCCACTTACCTAGGTGGGGGACAGACTCTTGCATCCTACTTTTATGTAGTATATTGTTTGTGCTCCCCCTAGGGCCATTATTCTCTAATGTGTTTTTCACTATATTGCACTGTTTTTGAACTGCTTTATGCCTATCTCTGCATACTAGTGTATATACCTTGTGTATTACTTACCTCCTAAGGGAGTATAGCCTCTATCGTATTTTTGGTAGAGTGTTTTCTTTCATGTGTGTAAGTACTGTGTGTGACTACAGTGGTATTGCATAAGCTTTGTATGTCTCCTAGATAAGCCTTGCCTGCTCATCCACAGCTACCTCTAGAGACCCTGGCTTCTAGACACTGACTACACTACACTAATTAGTGATACCTGGTATAAGGTGTAAGTATCTTGGGTACCCACCAGACAACAGGCCAGCATCCTACACCTCAAAAAAGGCAAGTGAGTTTGCAAAGCAGAACAAACTAATCTTTGAGGGGATTGGCTTATCTGAAGCAACACCCCAATAATGTGTGCTAGCCTCACTACGTCAATGGGCCTCTTGATATCCTCCTTGGGGGGGTTATGTGCTTCCAAACCATGATAGCTCTCCTCACCCAAGGATCCTTGGTCAGGTCCACCACCCCCTTTATCCCCTCGAAGAAGGCAATTGCTGACAGCTGACTCCGTACTAAGTGCAATGACTTGCCACACTCCCTTTGCCTCACCTCATCAAGAACTTTAGGACGCCTTCGGGGATAAAACTCTCTCCACCGTAATGGGAGAATTGAAGGAGGTGTCATATACCGGCTAAACTGATTCATACATACGTTTGGTCTTGGGAACCAGAGATGTAGTGATTAGGTTAAGGGTGATAGGGCACCAAGCTTCCATAACTCCATGGGGAAGACTGACATCCTTTTGTCCGCTTGGGGCCACAGTGCTCTGAACTCTGTCAACTTGAAACAAGGCAAGGCATCAACCACTGCAATATCTATCCCTGGGACATGATTTGCCGAAAAAAGACATTATATGCAAGATAACTGCGAATAAGGACCTTAAGCAAACGTGGCACAGATCGGCATTTTGCATTCTAGTTGTTTATAACCATGACCACTGACATGCTGTGTGACCAGAACATGGTCCTGCTGTTGGCCGAGGCATACCCCCATATCTGCAGGGCTAGTATGATGGGAAACAGCTCCAAGAAGGTAACATTGTGAGTGAGCCCAGAGGCTATCTATTCCACTGGCCAATGCTACATGCACCACTTTGTGCCAAAGATTGCACCAAAGCCCACACTGCCCCGTGCATCTGTAAACAGAGCCAGCTCAGTAGTGGACCATGATGACTGCTGCATAAAAGGGTGCCAGTAATGTTGAATAAGAAGCCCTTCAAAGTGAGCAAATCCTCCCGGACCTCTGAAGCCAGCCTGGGTTTGTTTGGCCTGGAGGCCTGCCATAGCCCTGGCGATATTCTTGGAAAAAACCCGGTCCATGGGTATCACACTTAAGGCAAAATTCAGCTGCCCTACCAGCAACTGCAACTGATGCTAAGTGACCTTTCGGACTGGTAGACAAGCGCCAATGGATGCGTTGAATGCCAAGACCTCAACTTTAGGGAGCTTACACACTCTTGCCAATGAGTCAATTTCAATACCCAGAAGGGTGATACATGTTGAGGGACCTTCTATCTTGTCCGCTGACAACGGCACTCCCAGGGTTCAATCCAGCTATTGGAAGCCCAGCAGGGCCTTCTCACAGACTGTGGAGCGTGAGAGACCCATAAGCAGGTAGTCTTCCAGATAAATGTACCACCCCATCCGTGGCCACCCCACCCTTCACCGCCCATTCCAAGAACCTACTAAATGTTTCAAACACAGAGCACGCAATAGAGCACCCTATGGGCATGCAGAGATCTACAAAGAATAGCCCCTCAAAAGTAAACACCGGTGAGTGAGTGTAATCTGGGTGCACTCGCAGGAGGCGGAAAGCAGACTCAATGTCAGATTTGCCCATTAAGGCCCCTCTACCTAGCTTCTGCAGTTGGACCAGGGCCTTATCAAAAGTGGTGTAATAACAGTGCAAAGATCTTGGGTCAATACATCAATGACCAACACACCCATTGGGAAGGACAGATTGTGGATTAGACACAATTCTTTTGGACCAGCCCAAATGTGGAGCAGACTAAGGGGGTCATTCTGACCATGGCGGTAATTACCGCCATGGCGGAGGTCGGCGGTAGCACCGCCAACAGGCTGGCAGTGCACCGCTGGGCATTCTGACCGCGGCGGTTCAGCCGCGGCCAGAAACGGAAAGTCGGCGGTGTACCGCCGACTTTCCGCTGCCCGTCTGAATCCTCCATGGCGGCGGAGCGCGCTCCGCCGCCATGGGGATTCTGACACCCCCTACCGCCATCCTGTTCATGGCGGCTCTCCCGCCATGAACAGGATGGCGGTAGGGGGTGCCGCGGGGCCCCTGGGGGCCCCTGCCGTGCCCATGCCAATGGCATGGGCACGGCAGGGGCCCCCGTAAGAGGGCCCCAAAAAGTATTTCAGTGTCTGCCCAGCAGACACTGAAATACGCGACGGGTGCAACTGCACCCGTCGCACCTTCCCACTCCGCCGGCTCAATTCTGAGCCGGCATCCTAGTGGGAAGGTTGATTTGCCCTGGGCTGGCGGGCGGTCTTTTGGCGGCCGCCCGCCAGCCCAGGGCAAATGTCAGAATCACCGCCGCGGTCTTTCGACCGCGGTGCGGTGTTCTGACGGCGGTACCTTGGCAGACGGCCTCCGCCGTCCGCCAAGGTCAGAATGACCCCCTAAGTCCATGGATGGAGGCGAGGGAAAGGGGCCGGCCACTCTCCCTGCCCATAGCTCCTTCAATATTTTGCCGTATGCAATATCAGGTTGTCGCAGTACTGACAGCTGATTCTTGAGGGGGCAGTGTGGAGGGGCTGCATGAATGGATGCTGAATCCATCTTTGAAACCATGGTTTGCACATGGGCATCTCGAGAATTCTTATACCTGCCAAGGAGGTGAGCTAGACAGATGGGCATGGGGAGCTTGCTAGCTTGATTGGTGTTACTTGCTTCTGGTGGGCATTGGCTCCTTTGTCTTTCCATGCTTCTTGAAGCATTTCCTTTCAGGGTGTCCCTGGTACCCGCAAAAAGAGCAGACATGTTTATATTTGCAAGTGGCCACCCTACTGCATTCTTTCTTGTTATATTGCCAGCAGGAACATTTTTTACCCCCAGAACTTTTATCCAGCCGAAAGGGTTGCTTAAATTTTGCCACATTCGGGACAATGTGAATTCTGACTGCCATAAGTTAATCTCCCTTTGATCCCAGGACATTTCTGTTCTGACCGTTTTCATTTGTCTGAACTTGATATCACACTGGAGCCAGGCAGAACCCTGCCTGAAACCCTGAGTCCATACTATGAATTAGAGTGTGCAAACAGTTGGGGGCCACCATCGGCTACTTCTCTGTCATGATAGTTGCATAGCATAAATAGAAAACCCTGTCACTCAGTTCTTCAGGGACCATTTCACCCAAACCTTTTTTGGCCTCTGCTTCCCTTCTTTAGCAGATCTGGCCTTCCCTAGGACCACACCTGCATTAACTAGGTCAAAAACATCAACATATTCTCCCTTATGTATTTTGTCTTCGGTCTCCGCTGGCATGTGCCAGGCAATTGCTGAAGGAGGGGCCAGAGGAGGGGCTGTAGAGCCAAGAAACACCGGTCTGATCAATAGTGGGGATTGTCCTGGGATGGTTGATACTGGGGGAGGTACTGTCAACGACTGAGCCCACACCTGTGCTGCAATGCCATCCTGTCTCAATAGAAAACTTGTCTGAACAGGAGTCTGAGCACTTCCCACTAGCCCAACTTGTGCGGGGGAATGCCCGGGAGAAAACACTGTTGTGCCTTGGTCCACCAAAGAGAGCGGATGAGTGGCCACCACCTCATAAAGTTGCAACGACACAGGCGCTAATCCTACTTGAGGTGAGCCCTCACCCTGGGCCACAGGAGAGCAGGCCAGGTTACTTTGACCAACTGCCCCCTCGCTAATTCTAGCCACCAGACCACTTGGTTACAGGAGAGGGTGCAAGGAGCTGCTCCTCAGATTCACAAAGTACAGCAGAGGCAGTTGTCAGTTGCATGCTGAGTTTAGTGGCCCTAGGGTCTGGTGTGGCATCCCTGTAGCGTGCTGGGTACTTCCTGTGCCATTTTAGTAGTGGGGCAGGTGCCACATGTTGTTGATCCATTCTGGGCCCTCAGTCAGTTTCTGGAAGGCCCAGTCTACCCCATGGGTCTTGGCCATCTTCCAAAGTTCGTTGAGGGAACGATATTCCACCTTAGTCATGGGGGGGGGGGGGCTGACGCGGATCGTGCTCGCTTTGGGGCCTTGCTCTATCGTGAAAATGAGAGCCACAAAGTAGCGTTAATATCCTGCTCATGAGAGTACTATGCCAAAAAGAAAAAGAGAGGATGCTTTAGATCAACAGCATGCTGGACGCCTTCTGCCACTACTTAACCCATGGAAACACAAAGAATGGCCCGTGGTGTCAGTTCATGCTGCTGGAATAGGGAGTGCAAGGCTGCCTGGCATCCCACTACATCTCAGTTCCCTTATTAGAGGCACCTTAGTGAATATGCGCACCCCATTATGTTTTACCAGTAGGAACTCACGTTAGTTTAGGGACATCACACCTGAGATGAGTTCACAAACACACCTATGGACACACCTGGAATAAAACCGTCTCCTCTCAGTGTGAGGGTCTGTGACCATGGCTACTAAGCAACAGGTGATTCTCACAGCTTCCCACATAATGTTTGGAAAGTTAAGTTTTGGACCCAAGGCACACACAGCCAAGAACCCACAACCTTCAATTAAACAGTCTGAGACTTAACCGTTATGCCACTGGTGATTGCCTCACTCTTCCTTAAAAACAGTCAGCAGTTAAATTGTTATGCCACAAGTGAGTTCAATATGAAAAATTAGGCTAAAGTATCCAGGAACGGAGTCAGCGCCTCCCCACATGAGGCCTGTGACACTGCCCATTAGGCCAGTGGAGGTTCCATGGCCACGTTTGCCTATCTAGCAAAGAAGGGAAATGCCTTCCGACACATCTGGAACAGACCCCTCACCTCTCTGTGTAAGCGTTTGTGACCTCCACTATTCATTCTTTGGAGAGCCCACATGAGCAACTGCTACGCGCACGCCAAAGGTACGCACCCAACAAATGTAGTACTGGTGTATACAATTTTGGGACATATTCAAGCTAGTGCACATGAGGGCAAACAGGTGTGAGAGCAGCATGCTATGGATACTCATCAACCCCCTTGTACTGCACACAGCAAAAGAAAAAATAATGGTTCAGAATTGGTGCAGCACACTGGGGGGTACTCACCAACTCCCCGTGCTTGCCACGCAATTCTTTAATTACAGGCTGTAGGAAAGTATTCCTCTTTTGGCATGTTATCCCCAATTTCTGCCTGATGTCAGTGTGTTTAACTGTGTTCACTGAGATCCTGCTAACCAGGACTGCAGTGATTATGCTCTCTCTCCTCTAAATTGTATCACTGCATACTGGTAACCCAGTATTTTACCCAAAATTGGCATACTGGTCCCCTCTTATAAATCCCTAGTATATGGTACTTAGTTACCCAGGGCATTGGGGTTCCAGGTGATCCATATGGGCTGCAGCTTTTAATTTGCCATCCATAGGGAGCCCATGCAAAGGCTTCTACAGGACTGCCATTGCAGCCTGTATGAAATGGTGCATGCACCCTTTCACTGCCATTTACACTGCACCATGTCACTTAAAAGACACCCATATCGCAGGCTTTCTAGCCCTGAATGCTGGGTGCATAGTACCTGTGTGTGAGGGCACCCCTGCACTAGCAGAGGTGCCCCCATGACCTCCAGGACCATTTTCCCAGATTTTGTGAGGTCGGAGACATAGGTTGGACATAGGTCAATAACTATGTACAGCTTCACAATGGTAACTCCGAAGATGGCCATGTTTGTTATCAAACATGTTGGAATCATTCCCCAAGGCTTTTGCAAGCATTGGTTGTATGATTACATGCACTCTGGTGGCTCCTTAGAGAACCCCAGTACTGCCATTACAGCCTTTTGAGGTTTTATGGACAGCCCCAGCTGCTGCCATCTCGCTGACAGGTTTCTGCTCTCCTTTTGCTCAAGCAACTTGAGCCCAGGAAGGCAGAACAAAGGATTTCCTTTGGGAGAGGGGTGTTACACCCTCTCCCTTTGGAAATAGGTGTTACAGGTATGGGAGGGGTAACCTCCCAGAGCCTCTGGAAATGCTTTGAAAGGGCACAGATGGTGCCCTCCTTGCAGAATCCAGTCTACACCAGTTCAGGGACCCCCAGTCCCTGCTCTGGTGCAAAACTGGACAAAGGAAAAGGAGTGACCACTCCCCTGTCTATCACTACCCCAGGGGTGGTGCTCAGAGCTCCTCCAGAGGGTCCCTGGGTTTTTCCATCTTGGATTCCAAGTTGGCAGGGCACTCTGGGAGCTTCTGCATGTCCAGTGGCAGCAGGTGACGTCAGAGTCCTCCTCTGGTAGGTGCTTACCTGTGTAGCTGACTACTCCCGCTTTCAGGGCTATTTAGGTTCACTCTTTTTGGTGGTTCTTCAGATTCTGATAGCAAGACTCCACCATGAATCATCTGCATCCTTTACTTCACCTTCTTACTGAAGAAACTGCATCTGGACTCTCCAGGAACTCTACAAACTATAACAAAGAAGTAAAGATGACTTCTGCAACATTTTATCTTCAGCTCCTGCCAGCAACTGCAACTGTTTCCAGGTCATGCATCCTCCAAGGACTGCCTGTCTTCAGCCTACATCAGAAGAATGAAGCAATCTCCCTTGAAGTTAAGGAGTCACTTCCCTGCTTCAGCAGGCACTCCTCTGCAGTGACCTTGGGTGGCATGGGTCCCCTCTCCTGAGGAAGTACATGGATCCAGCAACTCAGGTGGTGGACTGAAGTGGTCCAGATGGTCCAGACATTCAACTGTCCAACTTTGGTGGAGGTAAGAGCTTGCCTCCCCTTGCAAGACAGTATCCCCATGTACCATGTGTTTTGTAGTTGCCAAGGCTGGTTGGCATCCTTCCACAAAGTTTTTTGTGCACCGTGCAGCTCCAGCTCCCAGCACACATGCCTGTGACATACAGCTTCCTGAGTGGTTCTCCGGCAGGATGGGATCGCTCTATGTAATGCTGCATGGGCCTTCTTTTGCATCTTCTTTATCCCAGTGCTGAGAGTGCCTCTCTGAGCGCATGCATTACATGTTTGTTGGTGGAATCTAGTGATGCAAACCAGACTACATTTATCCAACAGCGTGGGACATCTTGTGCACCAACCAGGAGCCCGCATCTGTCTTCTTGGGTGCAATACTGACTATTGCTTCTCACCTGTGGTTCCTCTTCTGCACCTTCATCCGGGTTATCAGGGGCTCCTGTTCTCCCTGGACTCTTCAGTGCTTCTTGGACTTGTTCCCCTTCTTCCAGAGGTCTTCAGGTCCAGGAATCCATCATTGGTGTCATACAGTGTCTTCTGGTTCTTGCATAATTGTCTTTCTCGTGTTCTTGTGTGTTCTAGGAAACTTACTGTGATTTTCTCCTGTTTTGCTGGGCTCTGGGGTGGGTTCTATTACTTACCTTTGGTGTTTTCTGATACTCTCAGCACCTCTCTACACACTACACTTTCCTAGGTGGGAAACCGACTTTCGCATTCTACTTTTTTAGAATATGGTTTGTGTTCTCCCTAAGCCCATTTCTAACTATTGTAATTTTCACTATTTGCACTGTTTTCTAAACGATGGCCTGAGCTTCTGGAAAGGTTGGCAAAGAAGACAGGACTAGGGGAAGCACCAGCCTAAATGCTCCTTTGATGCACCCCATGCCTCTTAATGAGGCAGTTCTGGCTAAACATTGCTCCCATACCACACTTCTGCCAGTCTTCGTGTTGGGGGAGTTGGGGGCTCCTGCCTGTGGCACAACTAAGTGCACCCCTCCCAAAGAAACTCAAGGCCCTTCAACGGGAGCAGCACTCATGAATCAGCAGCCCCACTTGAAACTAGGCCCAAGTCAATGTCTGGCACAGAGTCAGCCTCTCTTATCACAGCAACGCCGATGAGCAGCAAGGTTGAAGTGGACTTATCTCTTTCTCAAAGTAGTAATTGTTGGCGGAAGCTCAGCAACAACAGCCGCAGCCATTGTAGTTCCTCCTGAAGTAGGAGCACATCAGGAGAATATTGAGCTTCATGCTGAGGAAGTCAAAGAAGCCCATCTTTCACAAGATCCCCTGTCTTCCAGATCTCTGCCATCTTCTCCAAATTACCCTTCTGATGATCAAAACTTCACTTGTATGCCACTTCAGTCTGAGACACGCGAGGAGAGACAAGAAGTGAAAAAGAAGGTTCCAGAAAGCCTTGGAGTTATGGATAAAGAACAGGAAGATGATGATTCTGACAACGAGCCAGTCATCATGGATGTTAGCCCAACCCCAGGGGAGTCTGACATTATCCCATCTTCTCACTCTGCTCGGAGGGATGTGGCACAGATACCACCACCACTACCACCACCAGCTTCCATATTTACAACAAGACCCCGACTGCGACCCACATCCACAGTCACCTCAGTAGAAGTAGGCACTGCAGAGAGGCAAATGTCATCAAACACCCACCTGCAACCACTTCTTCCAACATTAGCAGTGGCACTAGTGTTAAAAAGTTGATCTCCCCAGTTTGGGACTTCTTTACGGTTAGTAAAAATGAGACAAACATTGCCATATGCTACATTTGGTGAGCGAGTGTTAGTCGGGGTAAGCTTGGTACAAACTATGGTACCGGAGACCAAACAATCAATTTGAGAAAACACCACGCAATCTGCAAGAAGGCACACCTTAGCGGCCAAAAACCTGCAAGTAGTGTTGATGAAGGTGATGAGAGCAGGGTATCTGATTTGATCATGTAGGAGGTGAAGGTGAAGAAGAGGGTGACATTTTCATTACACAAATCGGCCCTGTCCCCAGCAGTGCAGTAATATCGTCCCTCACATCAGCAACATCACAATGACACAAGGAAATTTAGGGCCGTATTTATACTCCGTTTGCGCCGAATTTGCGTCGTTTTTTTTGACGCAAATTCGACGCTAAACTAACGCCAACTAACGCCATATTTATACTATGGCGTTAGAGGCGTATAGCGCCAAAGTTCCCGGAATGTGCGTCATTTTTTAGCGTGAACCCCTTCCTTGCGTTAATGATATGCAAGGGAGGCGTTCCCGTCTAAAAAATGACTCCCAGGCCTTTACGTGGTATTTATACTCCCGGGCAAAAGAGACGCCCGGGAGTGGGCGTGGCTAAAAACGGCGCATTTGCGCCGCTTTTTAACGCCTGGGTCAGGCATGGCGTTAAGGGACAAGTGGGCTCAAAATGAGCCCAGAGTGCCCTCCCCTGCCCCCAGGGACCCCCCCTGCCACCCTTGCCCACCCCAGGAGGACACCCAAGGCTGGAGGGACCCACCCCAGGGACATTCAGGTAAGTTCAGGTAAGTATTTTTTTTTTTTTTTTAATAATTTTTTTTGGCATAGGGGGGCCTGATTTGTGCCCCCCTACATGCCACTATGCCCAATGACCATGCCCAGGGGACAGATGTCCCCTGGGCATGGCCATTGGGCAAGGGGGCATGACTCCTATCTTTACAATGATAGGAGTCATGTTGATGGGGGATGGGCGTCGAAAATAAATGGCGCAAGTCGGGTTACGATGATTTTTTCGACGTAACCTGACTTGCCCCATTTTAAGACGCCCATGCGCCATTTTCCCCCTACGCCGGCGCTGCCTGGTGTACGTGGTTTTTCTCGCGCACACCAGGCAGCGCCGGTCTGCTTGCGCCGGCTAACGCCATTCAATAAATACGGCGCCCGCATGGCGCTTCAGAATGGCGTTAGCCGGCGCAAAACTTTTTGACGCTAAACTGCGTTAGCGCAGTTTAGCGTCAAAAAGTATAAATATGGGCCTTAGAGTCAGGTCAGGACCCCAAGGCAAGAACATACGGTGACTGCGCCGCTGGGACACACATTGAGCCTACCACCGCCTTCTGGTCTCAAGAAGTCACCTGCATCAGTGGCACCAGGAAAGAAAAAAATTCAGGAGGGGCAGTATGAACGCAACCACCCAACGGCATGTTTATACAAAGGGAAGCTGGCTGAAACGTTAGCGTTGGACTCTCTTCCCTTTTTCTTTTGTGGAGGGAGTGAGTTCTCTAGAATTTGTGTTGGCCAACTGCCTGAAATGCATGGTTGCTAGCCAAACCTATTTTGCCAGAGTTCTGGATCCAGCGATACATCACAATGTGTTGGAATTGGTTGGATAAGCTTTGTGGCAGGGTTCTGTCCACCCAATACACCTGATGACAGACATGTGGACCAGTTGCCAAGCTACTGATTACATGTGCAACACTGAACACTAGGTCTATTTTGTGAGTTAGGGAAATAATATCTGCAGGCGTTGACACTGCTGAAATTTGAATGGTGCTTGATAGCTATGTTTGCCATGGAGAAATCCCATACAGCTGCAATCAGCTTGGATGACTTTAACAGCAAGGTCTTTGAATGGCTGCACCCCAGTGGGCTTAACTTTGGATTTGTTGCGACAGTCAAAGGCAGTGATATAGTTAAGGCCATGTCAGCTGGTAGCTATTTCAGGGTTGTGTGTTTGATGCACTGCATCAACATCACTGTACAGGACTTTCTCAAAAAAGAACTCCAAGTCAGCAACTTACTGTCCGCATACAGAAGAATCTACACTCATTTTAGCCATTCTTTTTAAGCCTGGAGGCTGTTGAGAATTATCCAGCTTGACAATAGAATGCCAGTTAAAACACTCATACGGGAGGTGCCAACACATTATAATTCAACGTATTACATGTTGCCACGTATGCTCAAGTAGTACAGACTGTTCAATGGATATGTCATGCAGAGAGGGGATGCAACTGTGAAAGGCATGATCATTAAGATGGTCCAATGAGGCCTTGTCAAATGCCTGACAGAGATGATGCTTCTTTTTGAAATGCTCACACTGGAAGTCAGCAAGAACGACTGTACCATGGGACAAGCTATCCCTTTGTTGCATATGCTGCAGGAACAGCTGAAGGAGGTGTCTGAAACATACGCAAGTGTGGATGAAAATACAGATGCGCAGGAGATGGCGGATAGCGTAATACTTCGCATATCTGTTAATACAAGACTGCAAAGAGACATTGGGGGTTATTACAACTTTGGAGGAGGTGTTAATCCATCCCAAATGTGACGGATATACCACCAGCCGTATTACGAGTTCCACAGGATATAATGGACTCGTAATACGGCTGGTGGTATATCCGCCACTTTACCGTCACTTTTGGGACGGATTAACACCTCCTCCAAAGTTGTAATAACCCCCTTTGTGTCATCCCAACATTAAATCTGCGCCACAATTCTTGACCCACTGAATACTTATTCCTTTTACACACCGGGAAGTTTCAACCTACATGATGTGGATCGCTGAGCAAGCCAGCGACCTAGAAAAAGAATGGCTGGAAATTAGAGACCCACTCACGGGCAGTCGTTCTGGGGCAGGGCTTAGTTCCACTGTAGAGGTGAAGGCAAAAGTGGTCGAGCAAGGTGGAGCACCAATGACTATTGAAAGGATGGTCCAGGCCTACCTGAATGACCCAACAGAGGTCCATCTTGATCAAAACCCATTGGTGTATTGGTATCGGAAGAGGCACCAATGGCAAGTGATCAGCAGGCTGGCAATACAGTATCTGGCTTGCCCTGTAGCCATGGTGTCTGCTGAGTATGTGTTCAGTGCAGCTGGTGCAGTTGTCACAGTGAGAAGGACTAGTCTAAACTTTGAGAGATTGACCATAATCAAACTGAATCAGCACTTTATACCCCTGAATTACAACATACCTGAAGTACAACAAGAGGAGGATGACGCTGATAGGTCCGGCTCAGGTCATGGTAGTATGTTAACTGACCAACATCTGGTTGAACCACCTGAGTATGAGGATGAACTATACTTACCTGACTACTGAGTGGACCTAGGCCATCATTGAACTTTCTATTGACAAACTGCTTTGGAAAAAAAAAAAGAAAAAAGATACAGCTAGCTGGGGGAACGTTATTACTTTGTTTATTTGTGGCTCACTGACCAAAGAACCTTTACCATTTTAGACAAATGTATGGTTGGATTTGAGTTGGACCAGTGTGCAATGAAGAAGACCCTCCTAAATCCCTTCAAGAACATTGGCGAGGCAATGTTTGACTCCATCCCATGCGTATCCTTTCTTTTATCCCCTTGGAGGTCTGGCCCAGATATTTGATGTACAACTTACTGACCAATGTGTGTTTCATTTTGTGAATCAAAGAGGATCCGCAATGTACCACCATGCTTGATTGGAACAGGTACTTAATGCTATGCACCAATGAGTGATATGAGTGATTCTTTTTTCAATGTTGACATGATTCATATGGTGGCAGATAGCGAGAATGGGTGTTTACTATGTAACTATAATTATAACTCTTGATTGTGTTTATGATTGATTTACAATGTTGATGGCCTAATGGGTGATCATATTTTTCCTGAAGGTGATTTTTTTTCCCGTTTGACACTTAGGGAGATTTGTTTGTTGGTTTCACACTGCTTTGTTTTCTTGTTCACACTCCTCAAAGACCCAACCAGTCCATTTAGCTAACAAACACAAATCTAGTCTACACAAAAAAATTACTCAATCTTTCTCTTGTTGTTCAACACAGCATTATGCTATAGGTGACTCTCTCTCAATTGGCTCAAGAGACTGGGACTCTCAGGAATAGTTGGTATGGAGCTAGACATAATCTTTAATCAGAGTCTGAGGATGTTGGAAGGACTCAGAGCTTGAATTGAAAACTTCCACAAACTGCCAGAAGGAAAAAGTTATCAACTTCCTGGAACTCAACATGAATGAAGACTCTAAGAGGTCTACTCAACTCTGGACTGGTGAGAGGCACATTGATTACTTGATTTGGAAAATGCAATGCTGCTGTGTGTGGTGCTGGCTGATGAAAATATGAAACGGTGTAGTTGGGTGGGGCGACCTGTTGTAGATAACTGGAGGACACAGACTTCTGATGGATGATGTTACATCTTCACATTATGCACATGCTCTAGGCTAAATGTTATTATGAAAATGATCATGACAGTTGTGAGTTTGATCATACTGATATACATGCACCACTGGCCTGTGATTGTTGATTGTTGCAATTGCTCTTATTTAATTGATCATACATCAGTCATAAAATGAATGATTGCAAAGAAGTATGATATTGCTTTGCCTCCTCTGAGTCTTCTTGGTAAACTACTTCTCATAAGGCTTACTTTCCATTCTATCATTCTTTTTGATTCTACAATATCATGATAATCATTTCTCTTTTATAATCCACAGGCTTCCTCTCTCTTCTTCTGCAGAAAAGGCACCACAATACTCATGTTTATCTTATCAGACCACTTCACCAGGCAGGCACTCAAGTTTGATTGTGCAATCCAAAAAGAATGCAGATGCACCAGACAATTTGATAAAACAGTATCATTTTTCTTTCAATAATAATTTTTTAGAACTGTGTGTGTTAGCTTAACTCCAACATTATTTGTATTCACTATTTTTTAACCCTCTGGGTCAGAGAAAGTTAATAACTTGGGTTTCTCTGGGGGCTGACAGACTATTTGCAATGCATTTAAGTTAATTGTGTCATACTCATTCCTTTCTATTCTTCCCACAACAGGCTGCTGATCATTGCCCAGATGAATATTGTGTTTGGGTAGTGTTGTATTTTTGTCACACATTTCCCTAAATCCACTTTCCCATCCATTCTTCAAATCCCTGACCTTCTTTTCCAGGGCTACGCCATTTATTGAGGTCTGACTCTATTATTTACACCATTAATTAATCACACTCTTTGTGGGGTAGATATGGTGAAAGCAACAGCACCAACTCAGTGTGCAGGATCTTCATTTGAGTTCACCTAGATGGGAGTGGCACCTCACTTCTGATGCCTACACTGCTACTGCTACCACCATGGCACCTTGGGAAACAATGCAGCACTTGTTTTATTTATTCAGGTAAGACAACTATGGTGCATTATTGTACTTTTAAGCAATGTTATAGGCAATGGCAAATCCCCCCCACTCCTTATTGGTCATTATAGTTGCAGACTGCAGTGTAGAGGCTTGGAGAGTAGTAGGACAAAGGTACCTAACCGCCTAACTAAATATTATACATTATCAGCAGATTTTAAAAACATGCTGTGATAAAAGCAGCAGTGCGAAGTAAAACACCCCAAAAAAGATTTGAGGCATCAATAATAATAAATAAATATTTAATATTATTGATGCCTCAAATCTTTGAATATAAACCCACCCCTTCCAACCACAATTGGCCCACCCCTGTCCCCAAGGCAGGTCGCTTCCTCCTCACCATTGCTCCGGTAAGTGCTGCCATTGTTTTGGGCTTGTCTGGGCTTGTTTGGGCTTGTTTGGGCTTCTTGGCTTCTCCTCTCCCGGAAGGTCCCGCCCCCCTCCCTCCTCCTCGGAGCTCTTCCTACTCCTGCTGCCCCACCCCCTGCACTCCCATTGGAGGTTTCCCTCCCTCCTCCCAGTTGCCACTCCCTCCCACCTCCCCTCTTATGCCGGCCGCAGCGCGGATGCGCAGCGGACGCGTGCAGCGGGTGTGCCGCTGGTGCACTGAAGGTGCGCCAAAGGCAAGCCAGTCTGCACCCGTCCGTGCCAAGACCCCGCTCAGCACTAGATCCCCTGGCCAACATGCCTCCCGCGCCACCAAACACCTTTACACTGCTAACAAACTCCACGCACTTAATCCAGGACGCTCCTCCATATGCTTCCAGTCCACACCGACGCGCTCCTAAGGACCCTTCTCCTGCAAAGCCTGCAATTTCACCTGCAACCTAACCTCCAAACTCCAAATCAAAACAGACAACAGCCTAAGATGAATCCTACTTAACACCCGCTACGTCCACAAACATGCAATTGAACTCTCGGACCTCCTGACCACATACTCACCTGACATCGCATTCCTCACCGAAACCTGGATGAATTCGGCCTCAGAACCAACCGTAGCCAGAGCCATACCAGAAAACTACAAGATCACCAGAAGAGACCAAATCAACAGACCAGGAGGAGGAATGCCATAGTCCACAAAAACACCATAAGAGTCTCCACCAACTCCCACGACACCATAAACTCCGCCGAGCACCTCCACTTCAAAATCCACATCAACGCCAACAACACACTCAGAGGAACACTGGTCTACAGACCCCCTGGGCCCAGACCGCAGTTCTGTGATGACATCGCCGACGCCATCAGCTCCCAAGCCCTCGCCTCAACAGACTACATCCTCCTTGGTGACCTAAACTTCCACCTAGAAAATAACAATATCAACACCACCAACCTAATCGACAACCTCGCCAACTTCGGCCTCAAGCAACTCGTCACTACACCCACCCACTCCGCAGGCCACACACTCGACCCCATCTTCTCAGCCAGCAACCATGTCTCTTTCAGCCACACCACCGAACTCAGTTGGACAGACCACCGCTGCATCCACTTCTCCTACCAAAAACCAGTCACTCACCACCACCGCACACAACCCCCCCGACGCAACTGGAGCAAAATATCAACAGATCAACTGATCTCCACTCTCACCTGGGCCCCACCCCTTGGGGCCCTGGACCCCAACATAGCCACCACCAACCTGCATCGCTGGATAGAACATTCCGCCAACACCTTCGCACCGCTGAAACAAAACCAAACACCTCCCACAGAATCAAGGCCAGCTGGTTCACCCCAGAACTACAGGAATCCAAACGGCTTTGCGCGCAGAATGGAAAAAACCTGGCACCTTGATCCTACCAACTCCAACCACATTGCTTTCAAGGATGCCCTACACAAACATCACCAACTGATCCGCACCACCAAAAGGACCCACTTCAAAAACCGCATCGACGCCAACGCTCACAACAGTAAAGAGCTCTTCAGCATCGTCAATGAGCTCTCCACCCCCAGGACCTGCTCCAACGAACCCCCGCCATCACAGGAGTTCTGCAACTCACTGGAAACCCACTTCCGTCGAAAGATAGAAGAAATCCACAATAGCTTCAATCCCCAGACCCACCAGCTGACTACAAACACCCAAGAACCCAACGCTCCAAGCAACACCCACCTCCTCAACACCTGACCCCCGTCAACATAGAAGACACTGTCACCACCATGGCCACCACCATGGCCTCCATCCACTCCGGATCACCATCAGACCCCTGCCCACACCATATCTTCAATAAGGCCAATATCATCATCGCCCCCCACCTCTGCAAAACCATCAACAGCTCCTTTGAATCAGCCACCTTCCCAGAAAGATGGAAGCACGCAGAAATAAACGCCCTGCTAAAGAAACCAAAGACAGACCCAGACGACCCCAAGAACTACCAGCTGATCTCCCTCCTCCCCTTCCCAGCCAAGGTCATCAAAAAAATTGTAAACAGCCAACTATCCAGGTTCCTGGAAGACAGCAAGGTACTCAACACCTCCCAATCCGGATTCCACAGAAACCACAGCACTGAGACTGCACTCATTGCTGCCACAGACGATATTAGGACCATGCTCGATGAAGGAGAAACAGCAGCACTCATCTTCCTGGACCTCTCCGCAGCATTCGACACGATATGTCATCACACTCTCTGCACACGCCTCCACAACGCTAAAATCCACGACAAGGCACTCGACTGGATCCCGTCATTTCTCTCAGGCAGAACCCAGAGAGTCCGCCTCCCACCGTTCCTGTCAGAAGCCTCCAGAATCATCTGTGGCATTCCCCAAGGATCTTCACTCAGCCCCACGCTCTTCAACGTTTACATGGCCCCCCTCGCCAACATCGCACAAAACCACCACATCAACATAGTTTGCTACGCAGACGACACTCAGCTCATACTCTCCCTCCTGAAAGACCCTACAACTGCAAACCTCCACAACGGACTTCACGCCATCGCCACCTGGATGGAATCAAGCCACCTCAAGTTGAACCCAGACAAGACAGAAATCCTCATCTTTGGCACCAACCCCTCAACTAGGAATGACTACTGGTGGCCCACCTCCCTAGGAACCGCACCCTCACCCATCACCCATGCACGCAACCTAGGCTTCATCTTGAACTCCACACTGAGCATTTCTCAGAATGGCAATGCCATCTCCTCTTCGTGCTACAACACTCTCCGCATGGTCCGCAAAATCTTCAAGTGGATTCCCGTCGAAACCAGGAAAACTGTCACCCATGCCCTGGTCAGCTGCCGATTGTACTACGGAAACGCCCTATATGCAGGAAGAACAACCAAACTCCTAACAAAACTGCAAAGAATCCAGAACGCATCCGCCCGCCTCATTCTGGACATTCCACGCCGTGACCACATTTCCCCCCACATCAGAGACCTCCACTGGCTACCAGTATCAAAGAGGATCACCTTCAAACTCCTCTTCCACACACACAAGGCCCTCCACAACACATGCCCAGCCTACCTCAATGACAGACTCACCTTCCACACCCCCACCCGCAATCTTCGCTCCCCAGCCTCGCCCTCGCCTCCATCCCCCGCATCCGCCGCACCACCGCCTGAGGAAGATCCTTCTCTCACCTAGCCGCCAAGACCTGGAACTCCCTACCGCTTCACCTTCACCTTCGCCAGACCCAAGACCTCTTGACATTCAGGAAAGCCTCAACACATGGCTCTACAACCAGTAGCTCCCCCCCAGTGCCTTGAGACCCTAACGGGTGATTAGTGCGCTCTATATATCTTTGATTGATTGATTGATTGAACCAATATCCCAAAAAACTTAACTGTCCATCATAAAAGAAAATTCCAATGGTCCTGGTCCCAAAAACTCACATTTCTACCTTCTCCACCCACAACAAGTCCATCCCACCAAAAGAAAGGGTGAAAAGGGGGCAGAAGAAGGCACAAATGGTGGTTGAGGACCTGTTTCAGGAGCCCCTCCATATGTGCCTACCAAGCTTATATCTGGGCCAGCCTTCATAGGACGTGGCTTGAAAAATTCTGTCTGAAGGGTGGGGCAGCATTTAAGGGAAGGTGCATACCAGCGTACTGCAGCACCAGTGTTGGGACTGAGAGGCTGGAGGCCCTGAGAGCAGGCTGGGGCCCTTGGCATTGGAGCTGTCATTGCTGCCTCCTCCTCCTTCTCCAGGACCACCAACGACTGATATTCAGCTCTGATGGCCTCTAGTTTCTGCTTCTGCAACCAGGCTGCTATTTCCTGCCTAAAAGGTGGACCAGCAGGAGTAGCTATATCAAAAAAGAAAAAAAGATAATTTGTAAACAGTGCTCTGTGCAAAACACTTGTTTAAAATTATGTAGTAGCACAAGAGCAGTACATTTGCTAGTCACTTTAGACTAATCAATTTGATGCAATTTGATATTCACAGATGTTATGTACAATCTCTCCTGTTGTGCTAAATTAATGGTGGCATGCTAGCTCAGCTGGCGCCCTAGTCATACTCGTTAATTGTTATTTGCTACTGTCTACAGGTAGGGTAGCTGTAACAGACAATTATCTTATCACAATGACCTTGCTTTTCTCCAAAATGCCTGCCAACTTTACCCTGGCTACAAGGCAGATGAATACTATGAATGATACACGTCACATAATATAAAATCAATCACATGGTCATCCTGTCTGCTGTAAGTAGATGGTGGGAAAATCGATGTACTGCAGAATGGGGAAAGGAACGGGATATATAGATTGTATTTGGCACATTCGTCACAGACTATCCCATTCACAAAAGTCAAGGCACTTACTTAGTTCCACTTTACTTGCTGGCCTCACCCTCCTCCACCACACTTTTTAATACCTTTTTTCCAACAAAATGCATAACAGAAATCTTAACTTACTCTACTGCAGGGTGAGTTAGATGGGATTAGGCTGGGTAGGTAGAGTATACACTTTACTGATCATCATGTGCCTAAGGTTTGGCTAGTAGTGAGTCACTGTAGTTGGAAAATGTTGAAAGGCAAAAATCTGAACAGACATCAATACATTATGCAGTGCTGATTCTGCCAAACTGAACCATGCAACTGTTAGGTCATCATGGCTGGCACTGATGAAATGCCATAGGTAGGGAGGGAGATAATGATTAATGATGATGGAATACATATTAACTGCCTCACTTGAAAAATACTGTGAGTCAAGGGAATAGTCAGAACTGCCATCTTTGGTATTTCAAAGCTTTGATAAAACCATCCCGACATTGTTCTTCTAGTATTCTTATTCTTCACCCTTGGCTTTGACACACACCATTTAAGCTTTACATGTTCCCATCCAGTCTTTCACTGTTGAAAACCATCATTATCCAGCCAAAATTCCAAACATTGCTCTCAACAAGCCATTCACCCAAATCCATTTACCCACTACTCATCCATGCATCATTTCACCCACTCATCCATCCAAGATCCAACCCACCCAAGGATTCCTTTCACCCACCCAGGCAGGCTTCCTTTTACCCAAATACCCTTTCATCCATCCTTCAACCACCCTTGCATCCTATCACTCACCTATATTATCATGTATCCTTTCGCCCACACACCCTATCATTCATATTATAGTTCACCCATCCTTTCTCCTTCTTTCACTTTTCCATAAACCCATCATATTTAAACTTCATTATGAACCTTTGTCTTCTGAGTTGCAGATAGAAGAGGTCATAAATACTCAACTCCTGCTGTATCTGCTAAAGTGGGGTGTCCATGAATGAGTCAACATTAGTACACCCTTGCAGTGAGTATATTACTAATTGTCAATAAGCAAGCAATATGAGTTACCACTGCCTACCATTGCTGTTGCCGATATTCCCCATTCGACCATTGCAGAAACCGTGTCTGCTGCTGTGCTGGCACTGTGGCTGCTGGCCCCGGCAGTGGTGGTCGGTGTGGCTAGAAAAAAAATTACACATTTTAGATGACAGATAACCCTCCCCCTATTTTTTGTTTAATAGCAAAATATAAACTACAATACATCACTACAATTCAGTTACAGTATATTCTATCAAAATATCAGGTAGGCATTTTGTTGGTTAGCAATTTAAAAAAAGCCAGGTAGTCAAGCCAAATACTTTTTTGTAATGGAGGGTCAAAGCTATTGAGGAATCTGAGGTTTTGAAGAGAAAAAAGGAGTGTGATAATTGGTCAATGAAATGAAGGACATATGGCCTTGGTTGGCAAATGCAATGGGGCCATACTCCTCATACTTCCAGCCATGGTGCACGGTCATCAACTGCTGCTATTGTCGTGTAGGCTCTCATTATCTTAATGGGACTACTGGATTTGGGCAGCAGAATCACTTGCACCCTGGGAGACTGAGTCTGAACCCACTACAGGTGACACCCGTCGGCCTAATCCAGATTTTCTCTGGCTAACTAACAGTGCCTTATCTCCACCCAAGAGCAGGGATGATTGGGCAGCCGAGCGCATGACACAATTGACTCCTCAGGGGAATCGTGGTCACTCAAATCTCATCCGTTTCTCTAAAATACATTAGTTTCACATATACAAGGACAATCAGAGGCAGAATGAAATTCAATAAGCTTTTATTGAAGTAACTGCATCTTGGATAATAAAGCGTGTACTGCAATAACTAGGACGATGAAGCATGACAGGATCAAAATTGTGACAAGGAGAGTAAAGTATAAAAATAACACTACCATATTGTCACTAGAATTGTTAAGAATAGCTCCTACCTAGGCTATGTTAGAGCACAGCATGTTAAGCTCTAATTCTGCTCTTAAGCTTCCCCTGGAACACATCATCCCTCATAGCTGAGCAAGAGGCCTGTAGTCTACATAGGCATCTGCAGTGAAGCACTCAGCAATCTGCCTACAGTCGTGGTCATCTGGCTGGAATCTCCCTCTAACGTACATGGGTCAAATTAGTGTTTTTATAATAAAACAGCTGATGTTCCAAGAAAGGACCCCCACATAAGAGTGTGTATGTTTCTATGAACACTAGAGACAAAGCGTTACCACATTTGCCGGAAACCTATTTTACTGCAGCCTTGAGAAAAGCACAGAGTGAAAGAAATGTCTTGTTTAAGAATGCAGTACTGACTTAGGCAAATAACAGCTTGGCAGAGAAAATAAAACAAGACTGCAAATGTGGCTATTGTTAAAATAATAAAACAAAGCTGAATAAAATATATCTAGGTTAAAGTGCACAGCGGCAGGCCTAGTGTGCTAATATAACCTGTATGAAGCTATAATTAAAATGGCTGCACAACAGTATACTATAATAATAATAATAATAATATTAATAATAATAATAATAATAATAATAATAATAATAATAATAATAATAATACATACATACATACATACATACATACACAACATTGAAGGGTCCAATTACATGACCATGTCCAAACACTCTTTTTTCACTGATTGAGCTGGAGCAAGAAAAAGAAAGCCTTCTCAACAAACATGCATAGAATACCTTACTTGAGCATGCAATCTTCACAGTAGAGTAAAATAGTTATCTGAGCCTTACAACACCACCAGTCCACAAGGTATATAAGGGGAGAGGGAAAGCTTGATGAGAAAGCTGAAGAACTGAAGCTACAGACAGACTAGTACAGACAGACAGCTTGAAGTAAAATACAGAAACTTGAAATATAGAAAATAAGTAAATAGGATAATGCAAGGATATGTAGAATTTAGGAAATGGATGAATTGGAGCAGAGTTGGAAAAAAATTAGGAGGCAGGAACAGTAAGAAGGTAAAAAATAATTCTAAATATTGAGTGGTTAAAGTAAGAGAAATAAATATTAATATTAACAACAACAGGAGGACTTACTGGGGCAAGCAGAGTAATCTGCTCCGGCTCTTATGGAGGGGACACATTCAGCTCCTGTACTTGCTGACCAGCTCTCTTCTTGCCTCTGGATGCTGGATGATGTCAGAATTCTTTTTAGAAAAGATTTGTGGCACAGTTAATAAATAATCTTTCCAATAATATTATTTTTTTTAAAGGAAAAGGCAAAGGCCATGACATTTCTACATCAGAGCACCTGCATAATAATGCTAGTATCATGGACCATCGTATTCCAAATTTCCTAAACCTATTCCAAATTTCCTAAACCACATTTCAGAATTACTAATACATTGAAATGAATGATTTCTACAGTTCTTATCTCATTTTCAATCTCTCAGTGCATAGATGGATGTATGCATGCACAACTACACATCACTGGGAAATTGCTTGGCAGTTGGCACTGTATGAGCAACAAAAAATAAAGTCACAGAGAAATGAGAGAACATACAAACTCACTAATACTAATGTTAACGATCAGTATCTTAGACAGTACAGGACACAGGAGGAGTCTCTGCATTAATTATTAATCAGCCCAAGCAAGCACTAAAAACAAGTACAATTAGGTAGCGCTGAGCACCTGTCTAGATGACGAGACAATCACTTAAAATTTTATTTGTAACATAAAGTTTGCTTACCTGTATGTGAGCAGCATGCTTGCTATTTGGGAAGAAACCATTATCATAGAACAAAACTAATAATTAATTATTACTCACCAAGCCCAGCAACCTTATGATTTGCAGGTCCAGCAGGTCCGTTGCATGGTCCAGGATATAGGCCCACCGGTGCATTAGCTGTTCCTGGGTGCACCCTCTCCCAGCATTGCCTGCACTCACGGAGTTGTACCCAGACCTAGGCCTGCTGCCTGCCGCCAAGGTGGAGGAGAGGTGATGCTGAACATAAAAAAAGAATGCAGCCACCTCTGAAAGAAATGGTGCAGGCTGCACCACTTCACGGTGACGCTGCCCACCAGGAAGACAGCTGCAGGTGGGGGGTTGGGGTCTGGCACTAGTGCTCCCCTGCTCTGACATGGTGCTGGGAAATTTGGGGGGAAAAGATAAGAAAGAAAAAAATAGAAGGAAGGAAAATAAAAAAGAAAGTAAAGCAAAAAACTTAAAAAACAAAAAAGTCACAAAAAACACAAAACAATTAGGAAAAAATTTCAATATGAAAACACAAAGAAAAAAGGTGAAATCATAAACAGGAATTAGGGGAAAATAAGTTTTAAAAAAAGTGGGATTGTGCAGATTGAAGAGGGATAAATGTAGGCCCCAGCATCAAAACATAACAAAAAACAAGATGGGCGTGCCCAAACTCTGTGCTGCCGTTCGTGCAAGAATTCAAACGCGTTAAATGTCACGCAATGGGCCAGGCAGGGAACTCCACCCACTAGCAGAATGTAGTGCAACAGAGTTTTTTTGCAACTTTGCGTAGTTCTGTGTAGTGCGACTACGCAAACTCTGCTCAGGCCTATTAGTGGTTATAATAATGGGCCTTTGCTAAGAGCAATAGTTTATAGATTATCTTTTTTGTGAGTCTTGAAAATTGTGAAATGTTTTTGTGCCAACTCTAAATTGCAATTCCATATTAGTGATTTGCAGATAAGCAATTTGTATTTGTATTTACAAAGGATTTGCAATCTGTCAACAGCTGCATGATTATCATTCTGCACATTAGATTTACAACCAGGTTGAAGAAGATGGTTTTAATGGTTAAAACACTGAAGTATTCCCAGATTGCGAAAAGTGGCATTTTTGTAAAAAAATACATCCAGATATGCCTTAAAAGTCCTGTTTATATTAATAAAACATACTACACACCATAAGAAAAGAAACATACAGCTAGATTAACAGTAGTAAAGTGACAGCAGATGAAGGGACTGCAGATAAACAGTTGACTAGATTTAAAAATATAGTTTTCTGGTAGATGGGTCTAAAAGGTGATACAATATGTTTAGAATTCTCCCCAAATGTCAGACTGGATGCAAAACTTTCAGAGCAGTGCTCTTTTATGTTACCAGCTGGTGCCATGCAACTCTGTATTTATTTTGTTCCTCTTCTAAGGTGGAGCCACATATAAGCATCATCCCTGCTTGCCAACATCAGTTCCTTTTCACTGAACCTTTGGACATGGATGTAGAACTCTGCTCTCTACTCTTTGTTTATCTGTTGACCGTTAGTTCCAAACTGAATTTCAGTGTACAATGGAACAATGCTCCAACCTAAGACAACTGAGATCAAACCAAACTGAGATCAAACTGTTCCATTACTGTTGCAAGCAAATGTCAGTTACAGACCGGCCCAAAGTGTGACTCTGGTACTTGGCCTCAGGGAAAGGATTCAAGCTGTGTTAGCAATGTGCCTTCTTTCACTTGAAGGCCATATTGTACCATGAAACAAAGCTGTATGTCATCAAATATCGAAAGAAGCCCCACAAGTACTATAGGTGGAGGGCATGGGTCTGTCCCTGCTCTCAAGGCTATTCCCGTGACAAAGTCATCTGGTAATTTGAAGTGTTTATCAAAGCAGGAACATAAGAAAGTGATGTGGGATTCAACCTCATCTCTCCAGTCTCTAGCTAAAGAGAAGTTTTAAGGGCATCAAAGTGTCAATCAGTCTCACTTCTGATCTTCATTTGAGAATTTGGTTCCAAAGTTGATCAGATATGCCCTGAGTTTCCCAGGTCATTGGTAATGTCACAGCAAGTCAAGGCCTTTAGTGAGGCTATGCAGCATATTTTTGGTTCTCTTCCAACCCCTTGTAGCATGCCTTGGAGCCCCAAAGATCGGGAGTGATCTTAATTCCAGTTTCCATGAGCAGATTCATCTTCTGCTCCAACTGAGCCTCTTGAACCCACGTCGGGATCAGAATCAATTCTGATGCCCGCTTCCATTCATGGTTCCTGCTTCTCATAACTTTGATTCAGACAAAACCTTCCGTCTAACATAGAACCTTCACCCCTCCTCACCTTTTGGTCCTGAATATAACCATTTGCCAACTACTTGAAGATGACAAAGTAGATGATAGGGATGACTAGACCCCACATTATGATGATGATGACAGTCTATACATGAATTTACAAGAGGCTAATGAGCATGATACTTTCTCTAACACACTGGTGGCTTTCCCTCTTTAAGCTGCCAACAGAAGATAATGCTTCCCTTGCAGTAGTTATCAGATGGGCTGTAGAGCTCCTGAATCTACAATGACCCTCTGTTGTCTAAGGCAAATGTGCATACTGGAGACTCTCAGACTGGACTGACTTCGTCAAAGCCCTAACTACCAGTCAATGAAGCACAGACTGATGCCATTAGGGACACTGGATCTAAATCCAGCAAACAGGCAAGTGCCCTGCCATCAAAAAGACAGGCACCTTCCGAGCTTGATTTTCTTACTAAGCATCCTACTCGTTATTGTTTGGTGGTCAGAGCTTTCACCGGCATGGTGAATCCTAAATTGTTTCCCATGACCCTCCCAACAGGGAGTCAAAACATATAGATGTATTATGGTACCATTTGGACTATTTGGCCAGCCTCACATTGAGGTTGGTCAATGCAAGTTGCCTACTAGATGGTGTAGCACACCCTCTGAGACATGTTCAGTGAGATCTAGCCAACGGTCTAGGAAATGTTAAGGCCCTCCTTCGATCAAACCATTTAAGGTAGTCAGGATGCAGATAAATATGTAATTTGTGCTTCTCTCAATACTTCTTATTGAGGTGAGCAGTGCCTTCTAGCATGGTTCTCCTTTTCCAAACATGAATGAAATACATTGGATTTTCTGCAATGCACAGGTATGCCTCATAGATATGCCTTTTGATTGATTCAGCCTTTTTGTAATGGAGCACTTTTATACAATTTGGTTATAGAACCGTATTTGAGCCCTTTAACCCATGCCAGTCAGTTCCTGCATCAATTTTGGGCCTTATAAGTCTACTCTAGGAGATTGGTCTATAGACAACAACACCTCCCAACTCACAGTGGTCAACTCAGCACTTTTGTCTCTGGGGACAAGGATCGGGAAGAAACATGCACGTCACAAGGGTAGCTTATCTTCCCAATCTCCCTCTCTTGTGGCATCAACCTGCAAGCCACTTTAGTTTGTCCTTAGCAAAACAAAATTACCAAATGGGAGGCAAGATATGATATTATCCAAGAGTGTCAGCCCATCACATCTGAAAGATGGGTCCTTAACATGGTCCAGCAGGGCAATGCCTATACCCTTACATTTCCTTCTAACCCGCCACATCAGAGCAGCTCTCAGATGAGCAGAGTATCTATCCATCTTACTGCAAGGGGGGCGAGCTCTACTGTCCTAAGGGGCCATCAAAAGTGATCTGGCTTTGAAAATAGAGTCAGGTTGCTACTCCTGCTTTTTCCTTGTTTTGAAAAAAATCTTCATCCTATTTTAGATCTTTACCCTTGGAATTCCTTCACGAAGAACAACAAAAATAATAATGTCTCATTGGCCTTAGTTCTGTCCGCCCTGGACCTGGGTGACTAAATGGTACCCTTGGATATGCAGGACAAATTCTTTCATGTGCCCATCCTGCAGGCCTTCTTATATTATCTGCAGTTCAAGGTCCACCAGGAGCATTTTCAGTTTGATGTGCTTCCTTTTGGAATTACCATTGCCCCTTGGGTGTTCACAAAAGTGATTGCAGTGATCGCTGCAGATCTTCCAAGGTTTAGGATGCAAGTCTCCCCTCCATTGAAGACTCACTGTTAAAAGTGGGTCACCCTAGTCATCAAACTTCCTTATATTGTTGGGGTTCTTAATTAACAAGCCAAAATCACATCTGAATATTTCTCAAAGACTTCCTTTTTTAGGATCTGTCTTAGAGACAGTGCAGTTCAAGGGCTTAACTCCACCTCACTGAGTAGAGGGACTTTGAGCTATGCTACTGATGCTTCAGCCTAGGTCCTAGATATTGGTAAAAGCAGCAATGAGGTTTATTGACCTGTTGGTCTCAGGCATCAAGCATGTGCACTTCACCAGGTGACATATGTGGGCTCTACAGTAGAGAGCACCAGATCTGCACTGGTTGCTGCTCAACTGACACCTGACAAGTGGCAGATCCCTCTTCCTTCCATACCCAGAGCTGACTGTGGTGATGGAGACAACACTGCTGGGTTGGGGAGGTCAGCTGGGAGAGGTGGCATTCAGAATGCTCTGGTCTCCATTGTAGTTTGGCTCCATAGCAATCTGTTAGCATAGCAGGCTATTTGCCTTGAAGGCCTTCCTGCCACTCAATAGGGAAGGACTAGCGCAAGTTCTCACAGACAACACAATTGCCATGTTGTACTTCATCAAGCAACGAGTGGTGTTTAGGATCCTGGGCAAGAGGCATTGTGGCTCCGGAGTCGGTTGGTATATCAGGGCATCTCTCTGATTGTATACCTTGTGCGATTTTTATACGCAAGCAGCATTTCCTGGGCTAACCATCCTTGTATAAATCACCTGTTGTGATAAGGTTTAATTGAAAAAAGGTTTACCATACATGTTCCCCCCCAAAATTGTTTGTGGTGTCACTGTGGGATGCTAATTTGGTACTGACATTCCTCCTGGATACCTCAGTTGAACCAATGCACTACTTCTAATTGTGTCTTCTGACTTTCCAAATATTCTTCTTCACTGTCAGCTCATCAAATGAGTGACGTCCAGGCTCCCTAGTTGCAGGCACTTACACCACCTTTATTACTAGTGAAACTAGTATTTAGCAGCAGGGGGACCTTTTGTCAAAACTCATGACTCATTTTCATGCGGGGCAAACTAACTCCCTCTCAATCTCTTACTCACCACATCAAGCTTTTACATCAATCAGTCTAAAGATTTTCAGGTGGCCGATGTGCTTTTTGTTGGGTTCTCAGGGCAAAGAAAGCTAAGGCAAACCAGAAACTGACTTTGTTTATGTGAATGTTCCTATGATTTAAGGTCTGCTACACAATGACCAGGAAGTAGTCTCCTTAGGCACTGAAAGCTCATTCCACCAGAGCCAAGTCACCTATCCGTGTATTGGTATACGGAGTGTCTGTTTTTTGAATCTGCTATTCCAAGACATGAGTAACAATGCACATTTTAACAAAGCACTATTCCTTTGTCAGCCAGGAATGACGCGAAGGACATTTCACACATTCCATCATACAGAACAAGTTTCGGTCAGATTCCACTTTGCAGGTACTGCACCTTTGGGGGGTACTGCTTTAGTATCCATTTCAAAGGCAGGGAATCTGAAGTATTCATCACAACAAGTTACTTACCTCAGGTTTTGCGGTTTTTGGTGGATACTCTGTCAAACCGCAGATCCCTCACCGTCCAACCGCCTCTCAGCTCTGTGGATTGACCACATTTTTACCATCCTGAAAGGTCCCAATTGGAGTTCTGCAAACTGTTACCTCTAATTGTGTTGTGCTCCATGTCTAAGGGTGCAGAAAGTCAAGCAAGAAACCGTTGTCAGCTTGAAAGTGTGGAGCTTAAATGTAACTCTGCTCTTTCCCTTGTAGGACAGAACAAAGTCCATGCAGATCCACAAGAGGCCTCTTCTCAGTGTGAGAGATCACTGCTATGAAAACTTCCAGATTCAGTTGAGCATCTGGAAATATCATTAAAGTGAGGATTCTGCATTTGATAGAAAATCAATCTGAAACGCTTTACCAACAGTAAATACCTTGCTCATCAATCACAATGTGATTCACGATTTGTGAGCACTAAAATTATTTTTTAAACGTAGAAAAACCATTCACCAAATTGCACACATTTTTACAATTTAGCAAATGGTTTCTGCGAATAGGAATATTTTGCAAATGGAAAGTGACTTTCCATTTCAATTATTGAGTTGGCATCAAAGGTATTAATATTTCAAAATCAAAATTGTATTTTAAAACCATTTATCTGTTACCATTTCCAAAAAGAACTTGGTATCCCATTCACAAATGAGACGCAGACCGAAGCGATCTTTTCTCCTTAGTGAATGTATTTTTTACATTTGCATGAGAGCAGCCAATGGTTCTGGCTTGTTTTTATTAAGGACAGGGACTGATTAAAAAAATAAAAATAAAAGCAAGTACAAGGGTGTTAGCCAGCTGACCCTTGTAGGCCAGAATCCCAGTCTTTCTAGCCCATCAAAGAGAGTTGTGATTTACAACCTACCTTTCGAATGACCAAATTAAAATTATTTACCTTAGTAGATTTGTATTTATTAAATGCAATTAATTATTCATGCAAAAGTTAGCACATGATGGCAGTCATTAATTATCATGATCATCGTATGCTAAATATCCTATAAGAAGTAGAATAAATAAATTGAATGTTTGTTTTTAAAGAAAAATGTTTTTAGAGTTTTTCCACAGATGTAAATACATTTTGAATATATAACTCAAGATGCAATGTGTCTTAATGATATTATGTTATTTAAAAACAAATTAAAATGACACATTTGAAAAAAATACGAAATTAAATTATTCAGTGCTTTCCTTTTCCTTAGTCTACACTGTCCCTTTCAGATGGTGGTCCAATAGCAGCTTGAGAACTTTCACTACCTCGTTCCCCGCTTATATTATATAGTTTCTCCTTAATGGGAATATTGAAAAGTCTTTGATGCTCTCATTTGACCCTCAGTAGCAACATATTGAATTATTTTATTTTGTAAAGAGGTGTTTCCCTGAACAAGGCTATGGGAATACAGTTGACCTTGTCCAGCTGAAGATTTACAGTATGTAATCTTAATACTGTACAGTATTTAAAGGGATTGGTACCTGCAAGGGTCAACAGACCACCACCCAATGTTTAAAGCTTTTTAAAGTAAACTATGTTCCTTAAAGGTACGAGTGTGAACCTCTGCCTCCCTAAAAGAGCGAAAGAAAATCACAAATGGGAAGTGGTCCTAAGGGAACCACTTCCCATTTGTGAATGGGTTACCACCTCATCTTTGTACCTGCTAAACAGCACAATATTTTGCAACTGCAATTCTGATCACATCCATTGTTATATCTGGTACATATTATAAGATTGGAAGGAAAAACACCGCTTTACTCCCATTGCTATTTGCAACTAAGCACAATAGCAGAATCTATTTACTGAAGGACAAAACTGTTTGCCATTTGGTAAATGTAATTTGAACAGTAGAAATGGATATTTATAAGTGGCAAACTTAGAACTGCATAGCTTACAACTGTTATATCCTTTTTATACATACGCTTCTAAGATATGACATTGTCAATATTCATAAAATATTGTACCAGTATACGTATTTCTGATCTACTATCTGTGTGGATGTGTATGCTGGATTTGTTATATTGTCAGTACTACAATTCCCATAATGCCCTTTAAATGTATGTTACTTACACCTTTACATAAAAAATATAAATCAAGTATTATAATTATAAATATTTTAAAGTGTGCATGAAGAATATATTTTTGAGCACTTATCTCTCTAAGTTGAAGGTGGTACAGAGGTGTCAATGTTGAGACATATTGTTCTTCCTGTGACTCAATCAAAGTCAGGCAAAACTTCCCAAAGAGAAGGCCATTGTGCAGTACACATTTTTCTGGTAAAATATCCACTTCTCTTACTAAATGGCAATTTTAGTTTTTGCCCTTGTGAAGTTAGTTCTCTGGGCTTGCCACCTTGTAAGCTTTTTGGGTCGAATGCTTTAGGATTTCTTCAGCTGGTTGAATAAGAAATCACTGCCTCCCATCCTGTACAAACTACTTTCGGTTGATGATGCGGTCATCCCCCAGTCTAAATTGAGTCATTCCTAATTTAACTAATCCTTCCAATGCCTTAATTATGATTCATTACTTTGAGAATTCTTAAAATACTGAATATCTGTTTAGTACTGAGTTTGTTTTTTATCAGAAATACTACTTCCTAGTTGGTGATCTATTAACATTTGCAAATTATGAGCTGGTATTTACCGACTTTGAACATAAATCCCTAAATTCTGTATAGACTTCTATAAAACATTTAAAAACTATTTAACCACATCTCTGGAAGTACAGACACCATTAGTCAAATCATTTTAACTGCCTGCTTCTTAAATGATCACACCATCAAAGCCTTCCTTCAAACGTTTAATCCATGAGGTCTATGACCTGCCTCAAGCCTCTACATGAGGCGGACTAGGAGTAGCTATGTTGTTTTGACTACATAACTACAGTGATTGGGTATTTCCCTTAATGTTTTATCAAACTATGCATTGAACCATGATTGTTCTCAGTTTATACTCAGGTTTAAAGTTCCACATATGTGGCCTGCATGGTGTTCACTTACAAAGTTGAATAGGTGAAGCTAAGTGAAACAATTTGTTTCTGTGAGGCACACCCTATGCCTGTTGGTTACCTATCGCAGGTGCCTTTTCTCTATAACTGAACATTTGATTGTACTCGTCAAACAACAATCATAATTTAAATTACTTTAATGCAGTTACCTAAATCAGTGTTTCATGGTGAAGACTTGCCATTGTGCAACTCCTTCTCTGAGAACTCCTGCATGATGGCTTGTGTGTGAATAATTAGCCACTCTTTTATCCACTGGGCTCATGGGTAAGCATGATCTTGCTGTGTTAATAAGGATACAGAGATGACTAAGGTGGATTAGCATCCATGGAATGAGATGACTTCAACGACTGTCTATGGTGGAAAGTATTTTGACATGAGCAATCAGATATAACAAGTGTACTCTGCACAGAGAAGACACTATCACTGATTCTCCTCTTTTTGTTAATTTGGGAGCCCCATTCAGTTTTCATGTCGATTGTGGTATTATAATAATTTGGTGAAGTTAACAGTTTTTATTTGAAAATACTCAACGTAGAGAACTGATGGCTTTGAGAGCCATAAAGGCAATCCTAAATTCCCGTTCAGCAGTAACTGGTGGACAGTGGAATGCTTTCAGGGCCACATGATTCTGTTTCTAATACATTCATAGGCGGTAGTTTGGGTTGAAGATCTCAAGGTACGGCTTTCCACCTTTCGGAAAATGGAGGCAGTTCCCACTTTTACCTTGTTATACATGACTTCTATTATGAATTTCATCAGTGAATTAAAATTACACGGGAACACCAAAAACATTGTAGTTTTCATCTCTCTTAATTGCAAAACTCCCTAAGCTGAACATCTACCATTCTACAATTATATTGACGCCCTGCCTGGGAACCCCCCGTTCACTGACACTCTCACCCATCTAACCTCAACTTAAGGCAATGATTTTGAGCTCTGTGTACAGCGTCTAGACACCAACAGCATTTCAGACTGTGCAACACTTATTACTCCCCACAATTTTTCTCTGACAGAATTCATCAGGTAAAAGCCGGCAGGATTACACAGGGTAAAAAGATGAAGCATGCAGTAATTATTGTGCCTCATTTCGAAGTGCAGAACTTAGAAAGGTAGGCCATTACTACAACCAGTAAAAACACTACCCAGGACAAAAGTAATTAATGGGTGAAAAATTAACATAACAATTACACATGACTATGGATTAATGTTCAAATCAAAAATTTTCTTCATGGGCTGACCCGTACTATTTATTTTTTACTTTTATGCAGCACGGTATCTAATAAAATGTTCTATCACCTACAACTCTTTCAGAAACTAAAGACAACCATATCACTGGAAGAGTTTCCTGCAATAGTTAATAAACTGACCTTTTGATGTCAGTTATCCCCTCCTCCCACCCCTGCGTCATTTTAGCATGTGGGATAAATATGGGGCAATGGGGTTAGCATCACTTTTTAGATGGGAATGCCTACCTACCATCTCATTGATGCAAGGTAGGTTCACGCATATAAAAAATGGTGCAAACTCCAATATCTTGATGTTAGACGTGTCTAACGTCAAAATATAAATATGGAGTCAGTTTTGTGCCAAATATGAATAAAAGAAAATTACGCAAATTCAGCGCAAATGGAGTATAATTATGCCCCTAAATGTTACTCTATTGGAACAGCAGGGTCGGCTTCTCTTTTACTGTTTGCCCATTTTATAAGGTGACATTTATTAATTCAAAACATGTTCCAAATTTTGTTAAGACAGCTAGAATTAAGAATGTAATACATTGCTCAAACCTTCACACATTATATCAATGCTTAATTTGATCCAGTGGTTTCTGGTGTGGGGCACAAGAACTTATTTTTTAGTGCCGGCACTTATTATTCTGCTCAAGCATTTACTTTATGCAAAAGACACATATGGGCTAGATGGAGAAAGAGAAAAACAAAAAAAGTCACAAAGGGAGAAAGCAGAAAGCAGCAAAAGTGTGCTTAAGGAGCAGGGAGTGTCTCTAACTGGATTAAAGAGGCCTGAGATGGCTTCAGGATTACGCTGCCTCAGTATTCTGTGCTCCCACCTTTAACTGCAGTAGCTGCATGCTTCAAAATAGAGCTCTGGGCACTGGCACGTTTTTATTTACAAGTTAAGCACTGCATTGTATCTCACTAAACTCTCTACAGATAACTTTGTGCATCACTGCTACTTACTGTAATTTTTTCTGTTTTTGCATTTCAACTTCTGATTCATATTTGTTCAATTTCTCATCCGATTTCTGTCTATATTTATTTATTTCAACTTGACTAGTCATTGTTGTAAATTTATCCTCAATTTCTTCTGCCTCTTTGGATACTTCTTCCACATCGATTTTAGCACATTTGATCAAAATAAGCATCATGTTGCGTGAGCAATTCATGTTGTTTTCATCCCATTCTAATAATAGTTCTAGTTTTATGTCTCAGAGATTAGGCAATGTAAAAATCCGTAAACCTCTGGGCACTCTACCAACTTCTATATATTTTTCAAGAGTCAGTTTCTCCCATTATTTGGTTATTTCCTTGTGATACAGTTTCTCAAGTCGAAAAAATAAAGCTTGTATATTTGTACAGTCCTTTGTTATTTTCAAACTGTTGCATCATGATTTAGATCCTTAAGAGGTTATAAAATGAGTTTCTGCCTTCAGAGCACATTTTGCCACTCTGGCTTCCATGCAGGATAGGATATATCAAAAAAAGAAAACATTGCCTTGAACTCAAACAAATTGTTGCAAATTAAACTATACATATTTCTTTTCACATGGACCCCAGGCCTCTATTCCATATGGCTTACTTTGTTACACTATGCGAGCTTCCTTGTAAGTGTGTGTGACAGTTAACCGACTTTGAGATACATGGAAAGTTTCACAATAAATTGCATGATGGAGTTTATTTTAGACTTATTTTAACATAAATGATTACCTTGAACAAGACTCCTTGTGAGTTGAAATCCTTTGGTGACTGTTTCTTTATTTTTTTAATAAACACACATTATTTTGGGACTTCATGGATTGTGGTGAATTCTTCAAAAAAGAGTATTTACGAGAGTGGTCTCCTCCGTCACTTGCCAACGGCAGTGGAATGCGCCTCCCAAAGATTCTATCAATCACATTGTTACTGATGTATATTATTTTTGTATTTATAAAAATAAATACATTTTATACTGATTAATAGTAGTATGCATATTCATTATTCTCAAGTAATGGATACATAAATAATATATTTAGATATAATTAAGTCAATATGTTACGTGTATGTATTAAATTGATTGTGTACTTTCTTTTATGTGGATAGATAGATTTAGTTATAAGTGTGGCACCATGTTCATGCAAGAGGTTTTTAAATGTTAGTGTGTGCCACTCAAATAAATACACTTTTAGCATTAGAGAGTGCTTGCAGTTGTGCCCTCTATCTTTACTCCAAAAGGAGTGTGGGCAAGATGTAATAATAATACGCAGGGATTTATCAATACAGCGCTGAGTGCACCACTGACCAGGGCCCAAAAGTATCAAAATTTCATGTTGCCCAGCAAGACAACTTACTGTGCTGCATCTACTGGAGAGGGCTGGAATATGACATTTATTTATTAGGATTTCTAATTCCTGCTCTCTTCCTGTGCTACCACGTTGTGTGCTGCCTAGCGCACCAATGCAGTCACCCTTGTGCCATGAGAGAGCAAGGGTGTCACCTTACATGGCACAGCACCCTGGATTGTTTTGTGCACAAAGAGAAACATCCATACACGAAAATAACCCTCAGAGGCAAGGGAAACACAAACCCTTGATAGAGAAGAGGTGCATGGTGCCAGCCTGACAGGGAGCATGTAGGAAGTTAGGGAAGAAGGATGGGAGTGGAAGTCAAGTGAATGATACTGCCAGGATGTTGTTCCAGTTTGAGATAGGCAGTTGGATGCTTGTGCTGATTTAAGGCGTGTTAGTCAACTCATGTCACTCACTCGTGCAGTGGAATATTAGGGGTGTTGTGTGAGTTGTGTTCTTCTCTGTGGCTTCATGTAGTTCATAGCCCCTGTTTCCTAGATGTGCAGCATCTAAAGAGGGAGTGACGTGACTCATCAAAAGAGGGCTGTCAGAAAAGAGGGCTGATTGCAGAGGCCCCCTAACTTTTTGCTTCAATTATTCACTTTGTGCTGGTGTTTTCCTGACTCTGTTGGTGCCCTGGGTACTGCTAACCAGTCCCAGGGCCTGTGTTCTCTGTAAAACTGTGATTCAAATTGGCTAATTATAGTTGGCTATGTCAACCAACCTATAAGTCTCTAGTTTATGGTAGGGCATGTAGGTTTAGGGACTCCAGCATAGGTACTGGCCTATAGGTGCACTGCTGAGGTGCCCAGTGTCATTTTAAAGGCAGGCCTGCCCTGCTGGCTGCTTTTAAACTAAAGTTATATGCAAATTTGACTTTGGAATTAAAAGTACTAACAAAGTCTCAAACTACCATATATTCACTTATGTCGCCTCTAAGGTGTGCCCTATGGGCCCCTAGGGCTGGGTGCCATGTAACCATAAGCAGAGACCTTATAAAATTGTTTTTTAAGCCCTGATGAGGTAAAATAGCCTAACACGTTTTTCCCTCACTGTGGTGAATGACCTTAATTGCCTTAAGTGGGGAGACTTGATTTTAATTAACAAAGTCCCCTCAAGTGTCAGATATGCAAGTTTAGCATCAAATTAATTGTTATAATACATCTCACAACTTAAAGTGTCCTGGGTTGAACTCAAAGCATGTGCCTGGGGGAGGAGCTCTGCCTAAGCAGATGGGGAAGCAGTAAGGGGGGGGCTGCCAAACTGGTCTTCAAAGGCAGGGAAGGACATTTGGAGCAACCCGCACCTCCCTCACATCCTGAAACCCCAGACTATTCGGTGCCCTCTTGATTGGATTAGAAGAGGGCAGAAGAGGGGTGTGTTTAGGATTTTTAGCCATACTAGTGGGAGGGCTCAGCCACATCTAACCTCCAAAAATCATTTTCAGCCACAATTGATTTTTGAAGAATGTTGCTCACTGGTGTTGATTTTTGCCACACTTCCCAGGAAGTGGTCATTGCAGGGGGAAGGACCCTGCCTCTGATTGGAGAACAAGGACCCCCCTGTTTTTCACCCAGGAGCAAGGATAAATATGTCAGTGCTGCACCCACAACTCAGATCCCCACCAGATCCCTACAAGGAACAAAACAAAGAAGAAGAAGGACTGCCCTGCTGGACCCCTGACCTGCACCTGGACACTGCACTCTGAAGGACTCCACCAGCTGCACACTTGGGCTTCACTACCAAAAGGACTTTGTCTGTCTTTTACTGCTTCAAGAAGGGACTCCCTGTTTGCTACAGGTATAATGGAGCTGCCCAGAGTCCCCTGCATCAAGTCCTGTAAGCAGAGCCCAGTGGACCAGCACCATTTGAGGATTCTAACCAGGTGTATTCTGAGAATTGTAGTCCCTACTCCCAAGGAGTAGCTCAGAGCTTCTGGAACCTTGAATCAAGTTGTGGACACTTCAAGGACCCAAAAAGGACATCTGGAAGAAGATCAGAAGGTTGGAAACGTTTGGAGCAACTCCATAAGTTGAAGAGGTGCATTGTGGGAGTTGCAGTCCCAGACCCAGAGGCAAACCGGAGCCTCTGAACCTTTGGCTGGTGCTGTGGACCACTTTCCTGAATCAAGAAACACTTCTGAATGTCAGTGTAACATTGTACCTTGTGGGTGGCCTGAACTCTAGACTTTGTCCCTTTCCAGTGTAACCTTTTTTAACCCTTTTAGCTCTAGTTGCTTCTATGCCATAGAAAACATTCATTCTTTAAAAAATGTATATCACTGGTTCCCTTTATCCGATTTTAATCATTTTGATGTCATCTGAAAGATAAAATTATAATCCACTTTTATAAATTGGTGTTGGATTTTTATTGTGTTTGACTTATTTACTGTTTTGAGATTTTTAAATGCTTTATAAACTTGTCTCCTAAGTTAAGCCTTGTCGCTCATTGCCAAGCTAGCAAGGGTTGAGCTGGGTTTAATTTATTGAGACCTAACTGGACCTAAGTGGAGGTTAGTGACCAGTGCAGAGAAAAAAAGATAATTTTTTGGAATGCATGAATAGTTCAAAATGTTATTGTTTGAGGTTTAGGATTATGAAAAATAGGCTATCTGATTTAAAAAGTACAATGCTGTGCCTGTCAAAATGTTTTTGTGTAGAGAGTACCATCAATCATCGTTTTCTTTTTCTTTTTTAAGCACCCAAGGCCAAGATTACATCTAGGATGGCTGCAACCAGAGCCAAGACCGGTGGGACTGCTACCACCACTACCAGCACCACAGCCATGACAGATGGTTCTGTTGCCCCTGTAAATCATTTTTATTCCCCACTACTAAAATTATGACCTAGATTATACTTGCTAGCTTTTCATATTGGATGTTGTTTGTTATCCCTGCATTTCCCTATGTTGTTTCTATGGTTCCTGATTCAGTAGCTGGCTTTTCCTGTCTGTACCTTTATTCCACTCCCTTTTTTGTTAAGCTTCCCCTTGCCCCTCTTTTACATGCCTTGCTGTGTAGTACTAAGAGGGGACAATATTTTTGGTAATGTAAAGAGGATTGCACAGCCAGACCCAAGTAGAACTCTAGTCACCAAACATGTTGGTGGTTCTCTTGATCAATCAGTCAAGTACAGGGACAGAGATAGAGTGGTCACCATGGTAATGGGCCCCAAATGATGTCTTATACTAAGAGTTTCCATTATAGTGCAGCATGGCCAATACCAGATGTCCTTTGCATTGCCTTCTACTCCCTATCCATTCATTGCCTTACCTTCGGATCATCTCTTATTCCTGAATCCTAATCCTATCCCTCCATCAGAAGAAAAAAGATTTAGGTTGACTCAATGACTACTAGTTTTAAAAATGTTGTCAAGCAATAGCATAAACCTCCCAACATGATTACTTTGGATAGAAGAAGATACTGATAGCTAACCTAACTGTAGTGATCTATTGCTTTTGACCTTTGTGCAAAATAAATACTTAAGTGGCCATCTGGTAACTAAAATGGGTGCAATATGTATTTCACCAGAGGCACAGACCACCAGCAGTGCCAAGATAGGGACACCAGTGGAGTTGGAGGCATTCCAGGAACAGGGAGAAGTTCCACTGGTGGCAGGGATAAGTGGTAAGTCACCTTACTTTCTTATTGACATTACTGTATTGGTTAACCAAGGCAGCTTTCCTCCCCATTATCTCCAGAGTTCACCTCCTGCCCTTGGCATCTTGCCACCTACAACTGCAGCGCAGTGTAATCTGGTGCTGCAGTGAGATCATGTACGTCTGCTGTGGCACAACTGCTCAACAAAACTAAGGACCAGATTTACTAAAGAGAGGTGCAGCGTGGTGCTAAGACAAAATTTGTAGTGCCGAACTGCTTCACTTTCGAAATGCAGGGATGCACCATATTTACTAAAATACTAAAATATGGTGCACCCCTGTTTTCCGCCTGTTGTTGTTAAATTTAGCTGCCAACACAGGCACCCATGCACCAAAGTGCATGGGTGTGTGCGTTGAGGGGACTGATTGTTAATGTGCAGGAAGGGACACATTCCTGTACATAAACATTCATTCATGGCCTTTTGCTCTTTCTATGTGTGCTGCAGAATCCAACACACATGGAAAAATAAAAAACGAGGTGTAAAACAGTATTCTTCCTTATTGTGCCATGCTAACGCCACCCATTGGGTGGCGTTAGTTTTTGGCACTGCCACAGACTTATGCCTTCTATTAAATCTGGGGCAGCATCAAAAGCAATGGGTGTTGCGGTGGAATGCCCACAGCAACACCCATTGCATGCTCCTCTACTGCTGAAAACTGCATTGGAGGGGGCCATATTTACAAGGTGGCATTAAGCCACAAAGAGTGGCTTAGCGGCGCCTTGTAAATGAGGTGCACTGCACAGCGCCACCAAAGCTTCACAAAATGTGACACTCCAGTGGCACTAGGACCTTGTAAATGTGGCCCTAAGTCCACAATGCACAATAAATAGTAAGGTGTGTTTCTCTGTGCCCATTCAGTTGCATGCAGGTGCTTCACAACATCATTCTGTCTTTCTATCCCAACCTACTTAAAATGTAGATTCTATCTCAGTATGTGATGTCTGTGCCATATTTTTCTGCCCAAGTGAAGTCATATTTTGTGCCTTCCATTGCGGATTGACAGTTTCAATATTTTTCCTCCTATCAAGCAATTTGACTAATAAGCAACAAAGTAAGACATGGTCAGTGACACCGAACCATTCCATAGTTAAACCACTACCTAGACCAATGCCTAAAATATATCTCTCTGTGGATTAATTTTTCCTACTGGCAAGTGCAGGTATTTTTTGTGCATAATCTGTGTTGGAGGCCTGGGCATAATATGGTACTAAGGTCCTGATTTAGAGTTTGACAGTTGGAATACTGAGAAATAAAATATCCAGTTGACTGCACTACAGTTCATCATCTATATTCTTCTATGCATTGCCTACTGTAATATGGTGATTGAGATATCTGGTATCTGCCTAGTGTGTCCCATCTGCTAGATACTTAGCCTAAGCCTATAACCTAAGTTTGGACTTAGGGTAATAGAATTGGAGAGGGAGTTGGAGAAGAGCAGGGCCATCGTAATTATAAGTTAATAGCATAACATGCTACAGCTGTGCTGCCCCGAAAACATACTAGAGAGTAAGTAGACCCACCAGCATGGCTCCTTTAATGTTACATAGTCAATTATGCAGCATATGAGATATATACATCTCTATATATGCCTTGCTCATTAATAGCAGGTTATTCATTTTTAAAGTGTCTGTTGGTTTCACTATGAAATGCTTTAAACAAAAATCACATTTTGAATTGATTATTTTGGTTTTCTGGCTTAATTATTCCTTGTAGTCACTGTTATGATTGAATACCTATCTATGATGTGATGCATGGATGGGGGAAACTTGGCCCAGGCTGTGTGACCAATCAATATAATTAATTATCACATCCTAATTAAATTGCAATGGCCCTAGGGGACAGCAATGTTCTGCTACTGTACTGTGCCACTATAGACATTATAAACAAGTGATGGAGCTTAGCATCCCAATTTGTCTTTTTGTATTTTGTTCCTCTTACTTTCTTCATGTAGCTACTCCTGGCAACAGGCAGCAACCAGCACCAGCCCCACCATGGCAGATATAGCTGTCCAGCTACAGCAGCAAATGTTGGAGGCAGTGGCTTTAGAGTATCACTGGCTGGTGGTCTGGGAAGAAGAGGTGGAAGCACTGGCCTCAAGTTCCTTGGGAATGGCATCCAGGCCTACCTCCAACTCAAGCATGCCACTACCTCTGTCGTCAACTGCAGCTGGTGTCTACTGCAGCCCATTCTACCACCATCATCTCTTCCTGGAGCTCACCTCCACACCTCCTCCATTGCATCTTATGTGATCTATCCTACCTGAGGTGCCAGACAGCAATAGTCCATAATGGGCAGCTGGACTTGGCCAAGGAGGCAGATGTCCTCAAAGCCCTATTTTTTGTTGTTGTTGTTTTTGTTTTGGTGGGAGGGCATGTTGTGGGTGGAGAGGGTGGGAAGGGCAGAAAGTTGGGGAATTGGTTTGGACTTTTGGAATTGGTTTTAGGTCACTCCTTTGCTTGTAGGGTGTGTGACCTGTTTTGGGTGGAGAGGATGGACCCTAATGAAAATAAAAAAGATTTACTTTTTATCTTTGTCATCAATATTTGTCTTTTATTACTAGTTGGCATAGTACAGCATTGTTCAGTGTCCTGTTGACATGCAAGTGTGACAAAGAGCTGCTCCCTGAAATTGTCACACATTATGCATTCACTTCCCGCCTAGATTTTACCTACCTGAAGACCCTTGACATGTATGTAGTCTTCAGCATGTTTCTTACCTCTTCCTGCAGTCCAGTAATTATTTATACCCCATCACCAGACTGGCATTTTCTGGGAACACAAGAGTGGTTACTTTAATTCTGCTTCACTTGAGGATGTTTTGTGGCACCTAGCCACCAATCATTTATACTGTTTAGTAGTTAGTCTAGTAGCTGTCCTTTTCTTACCCTTCGTAACTATTTACCTAATAAGCGGTCTACCAACATAGACAAAAATGTAATATTATTATCTCTCCTTCCAAAGGACAATTCCACTACTAAGCAATCAAATAGTTCTTTAAGTTCTTACCCAAAATAATTAAGTGATAGAACCTCTCATAATCTTCTCATACCTTATTTCGCAGTTTTCCAAAAGGGCATTCTTATTAAGGGTGGAGGCATTAGTATTCTTGTTCTAACAGTTAATAAATCACAAAGTTCACTCCCACTTATTGCAAAAGAGATAAACTCCAACTGTCAGCTTATTCAGAAAGAGTATTCATCACAGGGAACTAGACTGAAAGAAAACACAGGTCTAGTGGGTTATCAAAGAATGAGAGACCAGACTACCATGTCAAGAAACTTATCACCTAAACTAGCAATAGTGACATCTAAGCACTACAGGGTCTAATTAAAAAAAAGAAAAGTAAACTTACAAAATCTTCAAGTCAGGACACAGGCGGAGAAGGTTTGGTTACTTCATGTTGCATAGATTTTTTAAGTAACAAAGGCAGTGCCTGATTCACAACGGCAAAGTTACACTTTTCGTGTTAGTTTACTAACTCTTGATATGTAAGTTTACAAATGGTAACTTTTTAATCTGTAACTTTATTAGAAGTAAATAATCCCTATCACTTTACCCGATCCCTATCACTTTACTACTACTACTTAGTTACTTCTCAAAAGGTTACTACATGTAATGGTAAACATCTGGTAGTTCAATTAAACTGCAAGAGTGAACTTACAGGACAAGTGCAACTTTACATTTGTGAATCAGGCCAGATAGTATACACTAGTACTGCCTATCATGGAACACTGGGACAGACATTGTTGTGACTCTGCACTATGATGATGTTATCCCTTTCAAGCTTGAATGGGTATGTAGAGATGGTGTGGATTATTGTTCAGATAAGAACATCCCACAGTGAGTTGGTGTCACTTTCACCACATCTGCCCCATCAAAAGTGTGATCCATTTCTGGGGTAAATTTGTAAGTCACACCTCAATATATCACACAGCCTGAGGGAAGAGGGTTAGGGGTTTGATGAAGGGATGGGAATGGGGCATTGGAGAGAGGTGTGACAAAGACAAATGTCACACAAAAATGATATTCATCAGGTCGATGAGCAGCACATCATCATCACCAAATCCGGTATGGAAGCAAATGAGCAATGACACAGTTCAGTTAAATGCATTGCAAACAGTCCTTCAGCTCCAGCGATCCAAATTTTACTTTTTATCTAATTGTTCTGTCATCTAGGTTTGGAAGATACAAATTAGAAAGGAGTGAACTCACACAAGTTTAAAATTTATAATTATTAAAATACAAATTATACTCTAAATGCCAAATTGGGTGGTGCATCTGCATTCTGATTCTACTTGAAATGTCCATATTAGGTACATGGCTAAATAGGTCTTGTAAGATAAGCAAGAGTGTTATGTTTTGGAACTTTTGTGCAGAAGATGAGAAGGCCTGTGGATTGTAAAACAATAAATGCCAATATTGTAGACTTGAGGAGTAGAGTGAGAGTCAGAGCAGGAACATAGGCCGCTGCAGTGCAATTATGAATGACTCATGTGCAATTTACTGAGAAGTGAGAACAATTTTGTAACTGAACCTAGATAAGTAGCTATAAATACCTGACTGATCAATCTCACAACTCTCTTAACATTTAGCTGAGTGCACCTGTTCTGTGATATATCTGTCTCTATTTATAGTCCCCCCTGGCCTAAACCACTTAAAGTAATTTGACATTTGTGCCAGCACACTATTAAGCATTTCTCAAATCAACACACCTCTCTGTGTGACTCCCAACTCAGATGAGATTAAGACAGATAGTCCTGTAGTACATTGCAGTTAATGAACAAGAAGAGCAAAATAATTTGACCATTTTGTGCAGATTTTATATCTAAACTGCCTAGACTCGTCTCTGAAGAACTAAAAAAAAGTACAGTGAAGAGTGGACCATTCAAGTAAATCTAGTTAATTGTGAAAGGGGCGATAACGTTCAGGCAGAATCACCCATCAGTCCCCAAAACATTGCAAATCATTGAAATCAAGATTACAAATTATTTGGATGACACCCTCAGGAATCATCATCACTCAATATATTTTACTCATTGGTACAATAGGTTTTGTTACAAATTGGGTTTCTGGTTTGCAGAGGCATGCACCCTGTCCAAGCAGGAACCAAAATCCTAGTCTGGGCAAGTCAGATGCACACCATAAATTACACACACTCACCCTATGGTAGTTTGGTTCAGAGCAGGTAGGCTTTAATTTGGAGGCAATGTATAAAGTATTTGTGCAACACTTAAAACTGTAAAAAAGTGAACCCGCTACACAAAATTAATTCACACTAAGGTTGGACAAATAGAGATTCATTTAATGAACAAAACAAGTCTAAAACAACAAAAATCCAAAAAGTCAAAGTCCAGATATTAATGTTTTAAGAATATCTGCAAATATAGTGCTTAGAAGCACAAAACGTCAACCAGGGCTATCTGGTTGTGCTAGACCAGGTAAAATCAGAAAAGTCAGGCCAACCATGATGGAGGGTGGGTCGGATACAGGGGCCAACTTTGTCTCTATAAAAAAGTACTTTAGATACAGGGTTGCTTAGATGTCAAAGTCCTGATGCAAGAAGCAGAGGAGGAGATCTTTGTAGGGACCAGGACTGGATTGACACCACTTGGGAGGGCAGAGTCCAGAGGCTGCAGCAGTGTTGAGTGAAGTATCTCATGTCCATGAGAATTCAGAACTGAAGGCAAGTCAGCAAGCCCTGGGAGTCACCTTGTTTCTGGGGATTTAGAGATGCAGGTCCAATCCTTCTCAACACCAGGCAAGGAGAGCAGCAGGCAGCATGGCAGGCACAGCAAAGCAGGAGTCCAGCAAAGGCCAGCAGAGATCAGCAGAGTCCAGCAGAGTGAAAGTCCCTTCTGTCACACAGCTGTCCTTCCTACCAGAATATCCTCAGGTACAGAAGATTGTTGCTCGAATGTGAATTTACTTTGAAAAAATAAAAGATAAGAAGCATTTGGAAAAAAGGAACTGTTGGTTTACTTAGACACTACCGCCGGGAGGACAGTTACAGAAACTAGTCTGAAGACTGTCTGAAAGTACAATCGATCTGAGTGGTGTTTTAAACATTTCTCTGGGTACCATAAAACAATTTCAGCTTTCCTTTTTAGATAAAGAATTTGGGCTGCAGTCTTGCAGTCATAAATAAGGTCCTGAAATCAAATGCAGGTGGGCCTTGACCTTGCACGGACACAATGAGGGCCAGTGGTTAACATGTCTGTGTGTCCAGCATGAGGGGCGCATGATAGCTGTGTGTTTCTGTGTGGGCTGTGTTCTGATTAGCTCGGTATTCCTGACTTGATGTGGCATCTGACTTTATGGTGTTTTGCAAATGCACAAACCAGCTGTGTTTTTTTTTTTTATGCCAATTTCCTTGGACCAATGTGTTGTCACTGTGCCTATCTGTGGGATTGAGCCGAGATTCCTAGTTGGCATTTGTCTACCGACTATGTACCACCCCATCTGTGTCCTGTCAATCTGTAACTGCAGGCCTCGGTTTCAGAGCCTGTCTCACCACCTAATTCTGAGTCAGGGTTGATGGAGTGTTCATGACTTGCGAATTTGATAATGGTGATGCAATTTCGTTCTTATATGAATGTATCATTGTGTGCATTGACAATGACTTTTTCAATATTACTAAGGTAACTGATTTTGTAGGGTTAGAAGTCCAGTTTCTATACCCAGGGGTGCCATTGAAGTAGGGGAGACTTCAACAAGAGGCCTTTCAAGTGGACAAGGTCCCTGCCCTTCCTACTCAGGGCTCCTGACACACTACAGGGGGTTATGCAGCCCTTTGTCAGGGCTCAGGACATAGCCCATTCAGGTCTGTCAGCTAGTCCCTCCCATCCTGGCCAGGATGGTCCATCAACATGCAGGTGGCCACTCAGTCACACCTAAGCTCCCTTTGTGTGTAACTGTCTGGACGGAATACACAATAGCCCAGTTGTCACCCACCCAGTTGTGTATTTAGAGACAGGCATAAGGCACTAGGGGCCAGATGTACAAAAGGATTTTACCCATTCTGTGTCTATGGGAAAAAGCTTTCGTACATATGGCCCTAGATTATTTAAAGTAAGAAAATGCCAACTTTCGAAAAGGGCCATTTTCAGAATTACAATAATTTAAAATCCGACTTCATCATAAGTTGTGATTTTAAATTATGATTCCAGAGACACCAAACACGGGGGTCCTATCTCTTCCCAATTGGAAATTACATTTCTAAAATGTAATAAGGCAATGCCAATGTTAACCTGTGTGAGAGATAGGCCTTGCAGTAGTGGAAAACAAATGTATGTTTTTCACTACCAGGACATGTAAAATTTAAAAGTGCATAGCCAACTTTTTAAATACACTCCACCTTGCCCATTTGGCTGTCCAGGGCATACCTTATGGGTGACCTATATGTATAAGAAAGGAAGGTTTGGGCCTGGCAAGTGGGTTAACCTCCCTCATTGGCATGCCAGTTTAAAACTGCTCACACGGGCTGTGCAATGGTAGGCCTGAGTCATGTTTAAAGAGCTACTGAAGTGGGTGGCACAATCAGTGCTGCAGACCCACCAGTAGCATTTAATGTACAGGCTCTTGGCAAATGTAGTGAACTAAACTAGGGACATAAAAGTAAATTAATATTCCAACTGTGGATAAGCCAATGTTTCCATGTTTTAGGGCACAAGCACATGTACTTTAGCACTGGTCAGCAGTGGTAAATTGTCCAGAGTCCCAAAGCCAGGAAAATGAAGTCAACAAAAAGGTGGTCATAGGGCAAAAAAGTCAGGAGAGAACAAATAAAGATGCCAGGTCCAGCCTGTTCCAATCCAAGCAAGGTGGTACACATTTGACTATTGTATCTCCTTATTTCCAATAGAAGCAATACAATGACAGTCTTGTAATTTGATGATCTTTACTGGGGAAGCCCAGCCAGCTGGGAATGCAAAAAGAAGGCTAGGCATTGGACAAAGGCAGGCATTGTCTTTATGTCCTTTAAGAGAATGGAGAGGCTTCCTCTGTGCACATTAGTACAACTCCAATCCACCCATGCATGTGAATAAATGGTGGAGCTGTATAAGTCAGACACCAAATATATAAATGGTCCTCTAGCTATTTCCTTTTTAAATTTGTAAAGCAGTTCAACGATAATGTGAAAGGTGGTTCTCAGTGAAGCAGAGTTTGTCCTCAAACTCAGGGAGTTCACCCAGACGTTGGTCAAGTAATGCCCTTGTGCCTGGCCAATCACCATCATCCTCCTTCTGTGCTGTTTTATGAACAGTGTAAGCTTGTGGACTGAAGTGTTGGTTCATTTTATTCATGATCAATCTCTCTCAGATGAGAGACTGGTCCATCTGACTATAGCAACTGCACCAACTGCACTCATAACTGGACAAGGCACATACTTTTTTGCCAGCCTGCTAAGCTCTGGCTATTGGTCAATCTTTTCTTGCCAATTGACCAATAAGTTTTGATCCAGGAAGACCTTTTTTGGGTCATCCAGATAGCCTTGGATCATCCTCTGAATGGTCAACGGTGCTGCCACTTGCTCAACCTCTGTTACTGTTGCCTCTGTACTTGACTTAAGCCCTCCCATTTGAAACCAAGCCATTGCAGTGGCTGGGTCTGATTCTTCTATTGCTAATGTTACTGCTGGTGTTAATGTTGCTGGTGTTGTTGCTATTCTGGCTGATGTTGGCTTCTGTTAGACAACAGCATTGAAGGTTGAAGACTGCATGCCAAAACTTCTGCTAGGGACTTTGACTTCCATTCAGTCTCCTTTCAGGTCTCCAGCTTGCTCAACAATCCACGTTTTGTATAGTGAAATATCTCCTTCTGAAAAAGGTATGAAATTGGCCAGTATTTTTTGTACTGTGGATCTAATATTGTGGCACAGATATATTCTTTGGAGGACACAATCTCTCTTTGCAGCCTTGGATTAAAAGCCAAGTGAAGGATTTAGGGCCATATGTACGAACACATTTTCCCATAGACACAAAATGGGTAAAACTCTTTTCTACATCTGGCCCTTAGCTCTCAAACACCTCATGAGTTTCTTCGTTCATACATGTGAGCATCTTCAACATCTTTTTTAACTGGTCCTGTAGCAGATGCAGTAACAGGATTGCTTGGATCATTGCACTGCCTCCGTGCTGACTAACTGTGTAAAAACCTCAAAAGGAAGTAGCATTTGTGTCAGGCATTTGACTAGGTCCCATTTGTCCATCTCCATGCATTTCCCACTTTCACCCCCTCCTCTTTGAAAGACATAGGGACTGATTTAGACATTGATGTATATAGTCCCACTGTCGAGTTTTTGACTGAAAGCCCTTCAGCCGCTGCAACCGTCCAACTGCCTCATTTAGATGTTAGTGGTCCCATAGATGAAAGCGTGCATCTGAACCACTGCCTCTGCCAAGAAGGACCGCCTGTGTCTATAATGCAATCGGAAAAGTGGCTGATGGAGGAACACCACATACTCTTCCTGCCATGCAGATCTGGATGTGCCTTGCCACCAAGAATAAAGTGGAGGGATGATCTCCATGTTTGAGTTGGCAGATGGGAGGATAAGGTGGTGAAAACTCTCCTATTTTGTCATTCTACCCCCTCTTCATCTGGACATGACTGGACCACACATGCCATAACTGCTGCCAAGGACCCACAGAGAAAACACAACCAACCCTGGTGACGGACTCCAAGGTAAGTATGCCATATTGCCAGGGTCATTGGTGGGCACTGCATGGGAGGTTGAGGCCACTGGAAACAAACAAATATCACAGTACTTTTTTTTATCACTGTGACTTGCATATGTGTGGGACACAAGTGGGTTAGACATGGATGGGGACACACTGGCACCCAACACATGTCACACAAATACACAATTGTCATTATTGTGCCAGTATTCATTGACAAATTAATGCTGGCACAACAATGACAGTACATTCACACCTATCAACTGGGTCCAAGTGTGCACATTGTCAGGGTACCTGTACCTGTCATGGTATTCTCCGCGTTGTGTGTGTGTCAGTAAGTGTGTGTGTGAAATGGCTGGTTGAGATGGAGGGAGCTGGAGTGGGTGATGTGTGTCACTTGCATGTGAGACCCATGTTGTGTGTATGTTGTGTTGTTGTGTGACACATTCAGGTAAGAGTGGGAGTTGTGTGACGAATGTTATCATGATGTGTGTAGTTCTGCGTGTGTGCATGTTCGCATAGCTGAGTTTGTTTTGATTGTTAAGATTGTGTCATGTATGGGTGCAGTGTCAAGTGTGTGTGTATATTGTGTGATGGATGAATGTCAATGTGTGTTTCTGGCGTGTATGGGTTGTGTTAGGTTAGAATGGCTATGGGTTGTTGTATGAATGTCTTGTGTAGTGTGTAGAGCAGGGGTACACCTATGGGTAAGGGACAGTGTGGGTAAGTGTCACTTACCTCCCTTACATACCCCCTGCCATTGTACGAAGTTCATTGAGTCCCGCCACCATCTCCCTTCTTCAGCAATCCATCACCAGTCAATACACTTGCAGAACTGTAATAGAGCTGGCAAAGGATGCCATCTTGATGGTCTTCTCGGGTCCACTCCGATGAGTATTGGCGGTGCAACCACCAAGATCTAAATCGGGCCCATAGTCGTTGATTGACCTATAGTTCTCTTACAGATGTTGCAGCATGTAGTAGGTAGAGTCCCAATGTGTTGGCACCTCCTGTTTGAGGACTTTAACCGGTCCTCATAAGCTTGCTGAGTGATCCTCAACTGCTTCCGGGCTTTAAAGGAATGACTAAAATGATTTCAGATTTTTCTGAAGGTGGCTAGTTTATTGCTGACTATATCTTATTTTTTTAGATAGTCCTGCACAATGATGTTGAGACAATGCTGCAAGCACAGCACCCTGAAATAGCCGCCATCTTCCATGGCCTTGACTATATTACTGTCATTTTCCATGGCAACAAATCTAATTCAGAGACCTTGGGGTCAGTCTTTCAAACACTTTGTTGTTAAAATCTACCAAGATTTTTGCAACTAAATGGGATTTCTCCACAGCAAACATTGCTACTGTTGCAAGCCACTGTACGCTTTTATACGGTTTTTCAGCACTGAGGACTGCAGATAGCTATTTGTCTAACCCCGATAAACGAGATTCAGTAATACACATGTAATCTGTTGATTGACAACTGTCCACATGTCTGTTGTCAAGGGAATAGAGTAATGAGCACTCTGCTGCAAAGCCTGTCCAACCAATTGCACCACAACGTGATGGACCACTGGAACAGCAGATCTTGCAAAATAGACCCGGCTGAGAACCTTCCATTTTGGGCTGATGGCTGCCACAAATTCTTAAAATCCTACTCCTCCCGAAAAAGTAAGAAGGAGGAAGCACAACATTAAACTTTTAACCACCTTCCCATTGTACAAACGCGCTAATGGATGGTTGCATTCCTAGGTCCCCTCCTGCCTAAAAATGCCCATAATAGTTGACGGGATTGTTTTCTGACACAGGCGATTTCTGGAGACAATCAGGAGGTGCTAGACTCAATGTTCATCTTGGGGAAATTATCACTGTATGCTGTGGTGTCTGCATCTGAGTCTTGTGGCATTTGGAGGTTACTGACACGGATGATGCTGGCACATTCCAGGGGACAGGGCTGCTTTTGTGTTAATCTGTCATCCTCTTCTTCCTCATAACCTCATATCACTGTGCTCTGTGATAATCACCCTGTCTTATCACTACCACCACCAGCTACTTTTTAAGGTGCTCCTCCTACTGGATTGCATGATGTTTTTTTTCATTGGATCACTTGGCCTCCAGTACCACAGTGTGAACGAGGCTTACCTCGACAAACACTCATGTGGCAAATGGAGCATATTGCAATGTTATTCCCCTGCTTTCTAATCATAAAGAAGTCTCAAACTGGGAAGGAGAACTTTTTAGTGTACCACTGGTAATGCCTGAAGAACTGGAGGTAGGTAGATATGTTGATTACCTCCCAACAGTGCATTATTTGTCTAAGGTAGTGGTTGATGCAGTTCTCAGCAGCGTGGAGCGCATTGCAATGTTATCCTCCTGCTTGCTAAGCATAAAGAAGTCTCAAACTAGGAAGGAAAACTTTTTAGTGCGATACCAGCAATGCCTGAAGAACTGGAGGTAGGTGGGTATGTTGATTACTTCTCTACACCGCATAATTTGTCTAAGGTAGTGGTTGATGCAGTTCCCAGCAGCGGCCTTAAAAAACATGGAAGCTGGCAGTGTAGAACCAGTGCCACTGCCCTCAGAGCAGGTTAAACAGGAGGGATAATCTTGGTGTTATCTGCACCACCTTCCATACTGACAATCACTGACTTGCCCTCATCACTGTTCCTTTCTATAGTCTGAGGCTTTCAGGAACTTTCCCTTTCCCTTGTCCCTCGTGGTGGCTCTCTGACTCAGCCAGGGTCCAGTCCATGTCCAGATCATCAAAAGGGGGCTTATAGGATTTCTCTTTCATTTTCTTGCTGGAGATCAGGAAGTCTCTGATTGAAGATTTATAGCTTGCTCAACAGGAAGCTCAACATCTCCTACTTCAGGGAGAATTGTTACTGGCTGTGGCTTCTGTTTTCCACTTCCTCAGTTTGTGGCTAATATATATCCAATTCAGACTCGCATCTTGTTGCCATGTTTGCAGTGGCTGCCTTGCTAAGAGACATGGCATTGGGCTTAGGTTGGGGTGGTACTGTTGATGTGGAACTGATCCTCTCAGCTTGCTGCTCAGAGGACGGTGTAGTAGGCACACCTATTTCCTGAAAAAGGTGGAGGGCAACACACCAGTGGGAGCAATCTGCTTCTTCTTCTCTTCCTCATTGTCTCCTTTCTTTGCAGGGACACTTTTCAAGATCTGTCAGTTAGCACTTAACTGCACAAATGTAGGCAGACAGAGGAGGACTCAGGTGGTCTGGAGTGGTGAAACTATGTGCCATACTTCTGTCTGGCAGTACTGTAGGCGATATCTCTTCTGCATCTAAGTAAACAAACAAGTAAAACATTTAGTGAAATATGGCATTTTTGTAGTTTCAATTATTCATACAGGCAATGGTGAGGTTATATCAATTCATTAACCACAATGGTGTCTCCATTCCAATCCGAACCATATAACAATATTTCTACTAGGATAACAGCATCATACAGATTGAAAAGTTTGCTGCATGTGCCTCTAAGGTGAGACACCTGTGACAGGCAGGTAGGTGCAGGGGTAAATAAATAACAATACTTAATAAAAATGAATCCTAGTGTGAGCCTATGGCCTACGAGACCTTTGGCAGGCAGGGAGTGCAGGGAAAAACTGAATAATCCTTAAAAAAGTGGGAGATGGTGTGCGCCTATAGACATAGATACCTATGATATGCTGTGGGAGCAGGGAAAATGTAATAATCCTTAAATAAGGTGAATGCTCATGTGTGCTACAGGCTGGGAAAAAAATGACTAATAATTCTTATAAAAAACTGGGGAATGCTGGTATGCACCTGTGGCCTAAGAGACCTATGCCAGGCAGTTGGTGCAGGGGAAAATGAATAATCCTAAAAAAAAAAAAAAGTGTTGGTGTGTGTTGGTGTGCACCTACAGCCTAAGACTCAGACCTATGGCAGGTAGGGGGTAGAGGGAAAGATAAAAAAAAAAAAAAAATTGCTGTTGTCTTGCTAGGGAATATTAGAAGCACTTTGGGTGAAAATGGGGTCAGGGAAACTAGAAAAAAATATGTAATATTATACAAACATGGTACATACACAGTACAATGATCCTCAAGCACATTAAATCATAGACATTTTAAAACAACGTATACCACAGAAGCAGTTGTTTCATGTACCCAATGACTAGTATGGGCTGGATAGCAGATTAGACCAAATGGTAAAATATTTGAATAGTGCAAATTTGACAAACCATATTTTTGTTGGGGAGCTGAAACTGGCCCTGGAGACTCCATCCTTGGGGTCCAATGCTTAATTTATTGGGGGGCTTGCAGCCCCTCCCCCTTGGTAAATTTCTGACCCCAGAAACACCCTTCTCCCGACCATCTTAGGAAGTAGAGAGGACATTCAAACTCTCTCCACAGGCCAATATTGGCCCCAGGGACCCCATCACCCAGGGCCAGCCACATTACTAAGTGGAAGGGAGCACACAACCCTCCTCCCTGGGCCAATATTGGCCCTGGGGACACCATTCCCCAGGGCCCACCAAAGTTATTGAATGGGGAGGGGCCTCACAGCACCCCTACGTGGGCTAAGTTCGTCCCCAGGGACTCCCTCCTCTCTGGCCTGGCCAAAATTAGTGAACGGGAAGGGGGCCACAAAGCCTCCCCTCCCTGGACCGATTTTAGGCCCAGAGACCCCATACCCCAGGGTCCAGCCAGATAATGGGGGCTGCCTGGCCCCACCCAGTGCACCCATTGCCTTATTGTTAGAGGCCGTGGGAAAAGCCCCAATGCTCTCACAGCCTCAGCTGGCTCCTGCCTCCAGAGAGAGCTGGCATTGCTTCCACATGCAGGGAGCAGCAAATAATGCTGCTCCCTGCATGCAGGATAATTTTATTTCATCTGTTTCCCTTCCTGCCTCACAGCGGGCAAGGAAACAGATGAAAAGTCCACTCCCAACGTGTGGGATAATTTTTATTGGTCCAGTCCACTGGGAGTGCTCTTATTGTTTGCTCTCACATGGGAAGAGCTGTCAAATAGCTCACACCAAGCAAGAGCAAGCAGCTCTCTCCCAAGGGTAGTCACCTCAGGACATAGGGAGGCGGCCCCCGTGGGTGGCAGTCCCCAGAATCATTAAAGGCTTCAGGAGGGGGGCTGTGGTGCAAAAGTTATTAGCAAAACAAAAAACACTTTCAGGGGCCAGATGTTCAAAGGGAAGTGTTTGTAGTTACCAAATAGCATTTGTTTGTGATTCACTATTTGGTAATAGCAAACAGCAATGCACAAATATGTGTTTTACATTTTTTGTGATCCCCAGTGGGTAATAAATAGATCTACCTCATGAATAATAGTGAGGTAGGTCTTGCTTTGCGAAATATTGGGAATCACAAATATCGCAGGGATGGTGGCCTGCGATGCTGGGGTCAGCAAAACACCATGCTTGTGAATGCTTTTCAGTAGAGCAATCTTTTTTAAATGCATCCCGTTTTCCTTGAAGGATAATGGGATGCATTTCAAAAGAAGAATGAAAAGCTTTTTTTCATTTTTTAATAGTAGGCAGTGGTGTGTGGGACCATCTCCTGCACTCAAAATATTTTTCCAACCATTCTCAAAGGGGAAGGCAAATGTGTTACCACCAACTTGAAGTTGGTTGTAAAAAGCAAAATGTTTGCAACTGCATTTCATGCACACCTCTCCGATTAAATATCAATATTAGGTAGGGACCCCCAAATCACGGCCCTTCCTATTACCGAATTGCAAACCCAAATTGAGATATATACATACATATATATATATATATGTTATCCCATGATCACCTCCGTGTATATATATATATATATGTACATGTGTGTGTGTTCGTTATGTCCCATGATCACCTCCCAGTCTTTCCCTGGGTCAAATCGCAAAGAATAATGGCGGCATCACTAAGTCAAAAATGAAAAATTCCATTTATTTCATCATTCCTTAAAGTGCAAGGTTCAAACAGGAGAAATGGTGACACGTTTTGGCCTGAAGCCTTCTACTGGCCATGATATATGTATATCTCGCAAGGAAGGAGAGTAATTTTTTTCTGGGGCTCATGAGCACTGGGTCAGAGGGGCACCTTCTACATTGGTGTGGCACCTGTATGGGGTGACATATTAGCTCTTATCCAAAGGAGTATGTCTTTTGCAAGGGAAAGAAATATCCGTGTGTCTAGTATCAGACAAAGGGGCAGCCGCTGTGTGGGAGATTGCACTGGTACAGTGGGCAGCAGTCCTGAGCTGAGGTTGCACAGAGGGCAGCCACCACTGCCGGGGAGCAAGATGGTGGCACTCACTCCTGCAGCTTGGGATGTTTGTGGTCACCTCATGGAATCTGCACACGTAGTCTTCTCCTCTTTAAGCTCCACTCCTTTCCATTACACTTAGCAGAGAAGAATTGCACCCCTGGTCCCAGCCTGGTGCTCAGGGCCACGTCCCTACACTAACACCCGCTCTTCCACAAGTAAGAGACTGCAGATTTCCCTTACAGGAGACGTGAGACACTCATTCTGGGACATATTTGTACTCTTTGTGCTGAATTAGTGTAATTTTTTTACGCTAATTTTGCGCAAACTCATCGGCATATTTAAATTTTGACGCTAGACCATCTAGTGTCAAAATATTGGTGTTAACGTCATTTTTCAGATGCATGAAACCTCCTTGAGCAAAGAGATAGGTAGGCGTTCCCGTTTAAAAAATGACTACCCTACCAACGTATTTATCCACTTGGGCAAAAAAGACGCACGGGGAGAGGCAACCCCAAAAAATGACTGTAACACTGATTTGTGTCAAAATGTAACACCTGGGTGAGGGCAGGTGTTAAAATGAGGCAAACACACCACTACTTAAGGATAACACACAGAAGCAACATTACCAACCCACAGGAGAAGATGGGGGTGATGATGATCCAGCTTGCAAGATAGAGCAGAGGACAGCAACAACTCCAGCAATCACCACCACTACAACGCGTCCCACAAAGGCAATGCAGAAGGCAGGAGAGGGTCTTCAGAACCAGGACAACCCTCCTTGGCCTCAGGGACATGGGCATTATTAGGACCTACAGACTGAACCGGCAAGCGTTACTACACCTGCTGAACCACATTGAGCCACATGTTACAGCCAGCCTGCAGACCCCACACAACATACCACATATGACAAAGCTGCTATCTGTCCTGCACATGCTGGCAAGTGGTTCCTTCCAAACAATGGGTTCCCTGGTTGCTGGTGCCTTACAGCCTTCGTTCTCTGCATTCCTGCCAAAGATGTTTAACACTTTCATCTCCCTGACACCCCACCACATCAGCTTCCCAACACCCAGCAAAAGCACCAGGAGAACAGGAGAACCAGGTTCTATCAAATCCATGGCTTCCCACATGTGCTCTGTGCAATTGACTGCACCTATGTCCGGCTCGTACCATGTGCAGCAACAGAGCACTTATACCAGAATCACAAGCACACACATCCTATCAATGTGCAGGGCATAGTGGACCACCTACATAATCCGGCACAACAGGATCAATGAACAATTCCAGGATGGATAATTTGGAAATGGCCTACTTATGGGTAAGTCAACAAATCTAGCAATATACACACAACACACCAACCCTGTTGGACACACAAGACACGCACCACTACATTTATACATGGCTAGGGTAACACACATGTGCAGGTGACACATATATGCACCAAGCTGTAGTACAGCACAATCAGAGCACACCAAAAACACATACACCCACATGTACATAACACACCCACAACTTGACAGGCACTCCACAGGAAGGACAGGTGCAGACATGTACCCTTTGCTAACAGTAGAACTAAACAGACCACTACATGTGCCACAGGTTGCCTAATACGTACACTTCACACACAGTACACCAAACAAAGAATAAAACAGACATGTCAATGGCATACACCATGCCCATGTCATGTAAGTTCCACATAGGCACAGATCCCTCAAGCCATGCCGTGCAAATCACTGCCAGAACAAATATCAAATACCAGACAACTCTCGCCTATACCAACTACATCTCAACACATACCTGACTTACCTGTAGTGTACAGAGACATTTGGCTGACGCATTGGCTCATACATAGGAATACAAGATCAATGCCCATCACATACCATGTGCCAGATGTGTGATAAGTGGTACCATACCTACTGTAGGTCCACCTCACATGCAACACTCACTGACTCACAACACCATCATGTCTGTACCAGATACAATAAATGGCCCAACATGGGGAAGAGCCACTGTGAGACAGTCCTGATCATGAATGCCATAGTAGGACCCAGAATGAGAAAACAGGACATCACTGACCTCACATGCACTGTGCCAAGGGACACATTTGCTAAGTATCTGAGCTCCATCCCATGGCCTGCACTGTGCATGTGTCAAAAGTATAAATGCTGATTAATGTTTTGGAAGATAGAAGAGACACTGGTAGTTATGTTGATCATCCTGTAACAATGGGATACACGCCCTTGGACACCTCATGGCTGCCACAAACATTAGCTGCCAATCTGGTTCACCAAGGCACCTATGTAATAGCCCACAGTACCATTGTCATGGCCTACACTGCATGTACAACTTTGCAGATGACCATTTCATAATGACTTAAAGGCCACATTGTAAATCGGCCACCCTCCCTAGCTGTATGTAGTGTGGAAGGGGTGTGCAATGTGTGTTGCTACAAGTCTGTCACCACAAAATACATATCATGATGATGCTGACTCAGATGTAGCTGTCACCTAAAACCTGAGGAAGTGCCAGTAACAAACACCACCCTAGGGGTGCTGTATACAGGTTGCAATAAGGAAGTAGACTGTGCTTTGAACTCAGATGATTGTGCTACCAATGCATGCTGCATACTGCTGCACACACAGAAAGACACAATTGGCTATCAAAACAGCATATGTATAGGGCGGTGTCCCTTCCTGCATGAATACATCCACCTCCACAAGGCAGCTAGCCAAGTACCCTAGTGCAAGGCAGGTAATGTCGGTGCACGGCTGCATGCTGCATATGAGCAACTGGTGCAGGGGACAACAAAGGGTTGCCAAGTAACATGTCACACATGGGGCATTTTTGCATACTTGAAATGTTGCAGGACATGTGTTGTACATTCTCACATACCAATTTCAAAGGCCCTAAGTGTCACACATCATCTGCAATGACACATGTGAAAATGGATGGGATGTCCGGGCTCTGTAGTGCCACCATGTTGCCACCGCACCTGACCCCATTGTGTTGTGAGAATATGTTATGTCCCCTCTAGGGGTAGCATACTGAGACACAGGTGCACTACACAATGCATGGTACATACATTATGACCATCAGTTTGGAATCTAAATCATATGTCCCAGGTCCTTCAGCCAAACACAAGGTTGTTATGTCCAACAACCTAGTGCTGAAGAGACATTATATAAGGATAGGAACTCACACCATACCACAAATACATGGGTCACAACCAGCTCAATATATCAACTGCCATGCTACATAATATACCTGTTGCAAGCCCTAACAACAACTTACTCCATTAATCTTTTGAAGCGGTTCAGGGTCATGGCATCCAGCCATGGATAATGACCCTATTTCCCAACCCAAGCCCAGCAGCAGAGCGTGCTTATAATGAGGGACATTGGAGGACACAGCCTATTGTGGAGAGGTCATTTGGCATCCTGAAGTCCAGATTCAGGTGCCTGGAAATCACAGGAGGCAGCTTCCTATGTACCACATTATCCCCTCATATGAGCAGGTTGATGACCTGCCTAACGAGGAGAAGGAGGATGGTGGAGAAGAAAATAAGGGGGAACAGCACAACACAGCTGCTGGGATATGCCGCAGACTGAACATCGTTGAGAACTTCATCACTTAATAATCAAATAACTCATCTTGTACATCTTGTCAATAAATACCTCACTTATTCATAAAATCCAGCTTTGGTCTCTTAAATCTACACAACATATACCACAAAATTGTGAGTCTAACCTCAGGGAGCATGTCACAAACACTAATCTGATGAGTACAGTAGCAACATCACATGTGATGCGTAAGATTGAACTGCTACCATCACACATATCACAAAAAGCCTCATCACTTGAATGTGACAACTGAAGGAAACAATCTATGTACGACAACATATTATTTACATCCATGTTGACAACTTGTGCAACAATAGTTCATCACACACAACTAAAACATGTCCAATTTGGAGGTAAACAAGGGGCCCACACATGAAGCAGTGGATGTCAAAATATGATGAGACTGTAATGTTTGAACAGACCACTGACATGACTCAGTATGAGAGTTGCAATGGCTGCATGAACATGTGTGACAAGGGGGGAGCACCATTGGTGACAATGGTCATCATGATTAGCCAAGGTATTGCAAGCAATGGAAGAAATTGAGCCTGCACAGTACTTCCATGGAAGTCAGTCCTGCCACTGCCATGGGGCCCAACCCTGACACAGGGTAGACATGACCTCACACTGTGGACGGACACGTCTGTGGAATGCACATCAGAATGGATGAGCAACCTTTTACCCTGCTTCTGCAGGCATGTCGCTCCCCTCTCCGCCTTCCGTGCCACATCCTTTCCTGTTTCCTTTTTAGCCCTATTCCCTCCACTGCGTCCTCCGGGGGCCCCTCCTGCCTCCCCCCTCTTTCTCACCTCTTCTTTAGCCAAATTCCCCGCCGCTGCGTCCCCTACGGCCCCTCCCACCTCCCCCCTTCTTCTCACCTCTTCTTTAGCCTTATTCTCCGCCGCTGTGACCCTGCGGCCCCACCCGCCTCCCCCCTCCTTCTCACCTCTTCTTTAGCCAAATTCCCCGCAGCTGCGTCCCCTGCGGCCCCTCCCGCCTCCCCCTTCCTTCTCACCTCCTCTTTAGCCTTATTCCCTGCCGCCGTGACCCCTGCGGCCCCTCCCACCTCCCCCCTCCTTCTCACCTCTTCTTTAGCCAAATTCCCCGCCGCTGCGTCCCCCCGGCCCCTCCCGCCTCCCCCTCCTTCTCACCTCTTCTTTAGACTTATTCCCCGCCGCTGCATCCCCTGCGGCCCCTCCCGCCTCCCCCCTCCTTCTCACCTCTTTTTTAGCCAAATTCCCCACCTCTGCGTCCCCTGCGGCCCCGCCCCCAGCCCTCTCATTGGACAGGCTCTCCCGCCTCCCAGCTGCCACTCCCACCTTCCCCTCCTCTTGTGGCAGCTGTGGCGCAGTAACAGGGAGGAACCTTTGACCCTGCTTCTGCAGGCAGGTCGCTCCCGCTCCGCCTTCCGCGCCACCTCCTTTCCTGTTTCCTTATTAGCCTTATTCCCTGCCGCTGCGTCCCCTGCGGCCCCTCCCGCCTCCCCCTCCTTATCACCTCTTCTTTAGCCTTATTCCCCGCCGCTGCGTCCCCTGCAGCCCCTCCCGCCTCCTTCTCACCTCTTCCTTAGCCAAATTCCCCGCTGCTGCGTCCGCTGCGGCCCCTCCCCCTCCTTCTCACATCTTCTTTAGCCAAATTCCCCGCCGCTGTGTCCTCTGCGGCCCCTCCCGCCTCCCCCCTCCTTCTCACCCCTTCTTTAGCCAAATTCCCTGCTGCTGCGTCCCCTGCGGCCCCTCCCCCCTCCTTCTCACATCTTCTTTAGCCTTATTCCCCGCCGCTGCATCCCCTGCGGCCCCTCCCACCTCCCCCCTCCTTCTCACCTCTTCTTTAGCCAAATTCCCCGCCGCTGCGTCCCCTGCGTCCCCTCCCGCCTCCTCCCTCCTTCTCACCTCTTCTTTAGCCTTATACCCCGCCACTGCATCCCCTGCAGGCCTTCCCAACTCCCCGCTCCTTCTCACCTCTTCTTTAGCCAAATTCCCCGCCGCTGCGTCACCTGCGGCCCCTCCCGCCTTCCCCCTCCTTCTCACCTCTTCTTTAGCCTTCTTCCCCGCCGCTGCGTCCCCTGCGGCCCCTGCGGCCCCTCCCGCCTCCCCCTCCATCTTACCTCTTCTTTAGCCTTATTCCCCGCCGCTGCGTCCCCTGCGGCCCCTCCCACCTCCCCCCTCCGTTTCACCTGTTCTTTAGCCAAATTCCCTGCCGCTGCGTCCCCTGCGGCCCCTCCCGCCTCCCCCCTCCTTCTCACCTCTTCTATAGCCTTATCCCCCGCCGCTGCATCCCCTGCGGCCCCTCCCGCCTCCCTCCTTCTCACATCTTCTTTAGCCAAATTCCCCGCCGCTGCATCTCCTGCGGCCCCTCCCGCCTCCCCCCTCCTTCTCACCTCTTCTTTAGCCTCATTCCCTGCCGCTGCGTCCCCTGCGGCCCCTCCGGCCCCTCCGGCCTCCCCCCTCCTTCTCACCTCTTCTTTAGCCTTACTCCCCGCCGCTGCGTCCCCTGCGGCCCCTCCCACCTCCCCCCTCCGTTTCACCTGTTCTTTAGCCAAATTCCCTGCTGCTGCGTCCCCTGCGGCCCTTCCCGCCTCCCCCCTCCTTCTCACCTCTTCTATAGCCTTATCCCCCGCCGCTGCATCCCCTGCGGCCCCTCCCGCCTCCCCCTTCCTTCTCACATCTTCTTTAGCCAAATTCCCCGCCGCTGCATCTCCTGCGGCCCCTCCCGCCTCCCCCCTCCTTCTCACCTCTTCTTTAGCCTCATTCCCTGCCGCTGCGTCCCCTGCGGCTCCTCCCGCCTCCCCCCTCCTTCTCACATCTTCTTTAGCCTCATTCTCTGCCGCTGCGTCCCCTGCGGCCCCTCCCGCCTCCCCCCTCCTTCCCACCTCTTCTTTACCCAAATTACCCGCCGCTGCATCCCCTGTGGCCCCTCCCGCCTCCCCCCTCCTTCTCACCTCTTCTTTAGCCTTATTCCCCGCCGCTGCGTCCCCTGCGGCCCCTCCCGCCTCCCCCCTCCTTCTCACCTCTTCTTTAGCCAAATTCCCCACCTCTGCGTCCCCTGCGGCCCCTCCCGCCTCCCCACTCCTTCTCACCTCTTCTTTATCCTTATTCTCCGCCTTAGCATCCCCTGCGGCGCCTCCCCCCTCCTTCTCACCTCTTCTTTAGCCAAATTCCCCGCCGCTGCATCCCCTGCGGCCCCTCCCCCCAGCCCTCTCATTGGACAGGCCCTCCTGCCTCCCAGCTGCCACTCCCACCCTTCCCTCCTCCTTTGACTGCCGCGGCGCGGCCACACCGCTGGCACGCCGCTGGCGCGCTACAGGTGCGCTAAAGGCAAGCCCGTCTGTGCCCGTCCGCGCCTGGACCGCGCCCAGCGCCAGAACCACTGGCCCTCTCAGACACACCTACTCCCCCCTCACCCTCCACTCTCTCAACCCAGGCCCCCGCCCCACATGCACCACATCTAGCCCCACACACACTGTTGACCCCTTCACCTGCCACACCTGCCACTTCTCCTGCTCATCATCCCTCACACCACACACCAACCATAGCGACCCCACCTTCAACAAACACAACACCCCCAACACAAGACTCACCCACCCTGCCCCCACCAACCAACTCCGCAGCACACCAGCCCACAACCAGAGCACAACCCGCAACAACACCCTCATGCACCACACCAACGCCACCCACCACAACCACCTTAACTGCCTGCTCCTCAACATCTGCTCCCTTCACAAACATGCCATAGAACTCTGGGACATGATCACGTCACGCTCATCCGACATCGCCTTCCTCACGGAAACCTGGACCAACCCCTCCTCAGAGCCCGACATAGCCATAGCCACCCCAAGGGATACAAACTCCAACACAAAGACCGCCTCAACAGGCCAGACAGTGGCATCGCCATACTACACAGAGACACCATCAAAGTCACCACCAGCTCCCAAGACACTATCGGCAACACTGAACACATGCAATTCCTCATCCACATCAACAACAACTCCACCCTCAGATGTACACTAATCTACAGACCACCCAGACCACGCCCCACCTTCTGCGACTCCATCGCCGACAGCATCAGCCCGCACGCCCTCACCTCCACAGACTACATCATCCTCGGTGATTTCAAGTTTCACTTAGAAAACCCACAAGACCACAACACTACCTCCCTCATAGACAACCTCACCAACCTCGGACTCAAACAACTGGTCACCGCACCCACCCACTCAGCAGGACACACGCTTGACACAATCTTCACCTCAAGCCAACACATAGCCTACACCCACACCACCGAACTCCTCTGGACTGACCACCGCTGCATCCACTTCTCCTTCACCAAACCCCCCACACACTACCATCAACACACCACACCCTACCGCATGTGGGACAAGATCCCCACAGAACGAATAAACTCCCAACTGGCCCATAACCCCCCACACACCAACGACCCCAACACAGGAGCACACAACCTCTCCAAATGGATCACTACCTGCGCAGACACACTAGCCCCCCTCAGAAAACAGATTGCCACCCGCAACATCAAGAACGCCCCATGGTTCACCCCTGAACTCCTAGACTCCAAGCGCAAATGCCGGCAAGCTGAGAAAATATGGAGACTAGAACCTTCCTCAACCAACTTCTCCACCCTCAAAACCACCATTCGCACCAATCACCAACTCATACGCACCGCCAAATGAGATCACTACAAGACACGCCTTGACAACAACTCTCAAAACAGCAAAAAACTCTTCACCATCATCAATGAACTTGCCAAACCCAAAGCCAGCAACATAGACCCCACACACACACACAGCCCCTATGTGACGCCCTTTCCAACCACTTCCTCCACAAAATCCTGGACATCCAAAACAGCTTCATACCACACACACCCACCACACATACCCCTCACTCACCCAACCCGAACCCCACTCAGGACCTCCCCACCACACTCCCCACATGGACCCCCACCACACACGAAGAAACCGAAAAATCCATGAACTCCATCCACTCCGGTTCCCCCTCCAACCCCTGTCCACAACGCATCTACAACAAAGCCAGCCCTACCATCGCCCCCAAACTCTACAACATAATCAACTCCTCTTTTGACTCCGCCACCTACCCAGACCCCTGGAAGCACGTGGAAATTACCGCTCTCCTAAAAAAAAAACAAGCCGACCCGGAGATCCTCTCCAACTACCGCCCCATCTCCCTCCTCCCTTTCCCCGCCAAGGTTGCAGAGAAATTAGTCAACACCCGCCTATCCCACTTCCTCGAAGCAACCAACACTCTTGACCCCTCACAATCTGGGTTCCGCAAGAACCACAGCACAGAAACCGCCCTCATCGCATGCACTGACGATATCAGGACCAAAGTCGACAAAGGCGAGACTGTCGCACTCATCCTCCTAGACCTCTCCGCAGCTTTTGACACCGTCTGCCACCACACACTCCGCACACGCCTCCACAACATAGGAATTCACCACAAAGCCTTAGACTGGCTCACCTCCTTCCTCACTGACCGGACCCAGAGAGTCCGCCTTCCGCCCTTCCACTCCAGCACTACCAAGATCACCTGCAGAGTCCCCCAAGGGTCCTCCCTCAGCCCCAGACTCTTCAACATCTACTTGATCCCCCTAGCCAACATCCTCCGAGCACACGGAATCACTATCCTCTCCTATGCAGATGACACCCAACTTATCCTCTCCCTCACCTGCAACCCCACCACCGCCAAAACCAACCTACACGCAGCTCTCCACGCCAACGCCAACTGGATGACCACTAACCACCTCAAGCTCAACTCAAACAAAACCGAGATCATCATCTTCGGCCTCAACAAAACCACATAGGATGACTCCTGGTGGCCCACCGCCCTAGGCCCTGCACCCACCCCCGCAACCCACGCCCGCAACCTCGGCATCATCCTCGACCCCTCCCTCTCCATGACACAGCAAATCAATGCTCTAACCTCCTCCTGCTTCCACACACTCCGCACTCTAAAAAAATCCTTGAAATGGATTCCCCCAGAAACAAGAAAGACAGTCACCCACGCACTCATCAGCAGCAGACTGGACTACGGTAACGCCCTCCAAGCCGGCACCACACTCAAACTCAAATGCAAACACCAGAGAATCCAGAACACAGCCGCACGCCTCGTCCTTGGCCTCCCCCGCCACGAACGAATCTCACCACACCTCAAATCCCTTCACTGGCTCACCATAGACAAGAGAATCACAATCAAGATCCTCATCCACGCACACAAATCCCTCCACAACACCGGCCCAACCTACCTCAATGAAAGTGTTAACTTCCACACTCCCACACGCAACCTCCGATCAGCCGACCTCGCCCTAGCCACAGTCCCCCGCATCCAGCACACCACCACAGGAGGCAGGTCTTTCTCCTACCTCGCCCCCAAAACCTGGAACTCCCTCCCCACCTACCTTCGCAAAACCAAAGACCTACTGGTCTTCAGAAAGAACCTCAAGACATGGCTGTTCGATCAGTGACCCTCCCTGCCCCCCCCCTGTTTCCCCTCCCCCAGTGCCTTGAGACCCTCACTGGTGAGTAGCGCGCTCTACAAATTTTTTGATTGATTGAACATATACATATACATATGCAGCTAGGGCTGCAGTTCCACCACCCAAAAAATAAAATAGCACTGCCAAATGTAATGACTTTGATCTGACTATAGTGTTCAGAACATCATATGGGTGGAATGTAGGCAGAGTGAGTCAAGCACAGTATGTACCAAATATGTACTCGTCAGACATATGTGTAGCCCACACACAAGACACCATAAACTCAAGATCAACATATGGAGACAGTTGCCAGATAATATTTGCTTGATAGCATTCATCAGCCATCATCAACAATGCCCAAGCTGTGTATGTCGTCTGAAATGTAATGCTCTGTAAGACAACTACACACATCACATAAGTAAGCACAATTCACAGTCACATTCCATAACTGTTGCATAGTACTGACTGCCATACATATGTGGATACACTGTTGTCGCACATGCATACAAATGCCTGACGTGAATACATTTGCATGCTGTTGAATCTGTAACACACACATTGGTGTAACAGACCAATCACACCCAAATCACATTGTTGTATGGACTATCACATGTGGCCATACACAAAATACCACACTGCAGCCCAGCCCATTCCATTTGTATGTTGATACAGGGTACATCCATAGACAATAGACAGAATCACGCAATCAGAAAAAGAGTAAAAAAAAATTACGCAAATGCATTGAAAACATCCGCAAACGCAAAGTATATGACCCATGGCCATTAGCGTGAATTCACCTTTGCACTCATCTCAATGCTCATTTACTGTTAAATCGACACATAAAGGTAATGCGTAAAAAAAAAAAGATGCAAGTAGGTCATGCATCTGAAATACTCATGCAAATATCAGATGCGGCAAATAAATACATGCATAACAGAAAACGTGCTGCAGGGGGACAGGAAGTGATGTAATAGGAAATCCTGTTTATAGGCATGGTACAGTTGGTGTACTTTCACTTTCTCTTTATAGTCTGTGCCTCTTTTGACTGTGTGGTTGAGTCTTGGAGTTGGTGGTGTGTTCTTGCTCTGTATTGTATCTTCTGCTGTGCCTCCTGTTGTGTTTTTTGTAGTATTTGACTGTACTTTGTCCCAGTTTTAGTAAATTTGCATGTTTTTGTATCTTTCATTGTACCTGTATTGTGGGGTGTCTGTCCGGGATAGTTGCTAAATTGGCTTAGTTGGGATTGTTATTTTTGGGCCTTAAGTTTCCTTTACTTTATATTTGTTTAGAATCATAGTTTTTGTCAACCTGTACCTCAGAGATATGTCTGTTAGGGGGAGGCTGACTAGGATGGGGAGGAGAAGCTGGGAGGCTTTGTGTGGCTAGTAGCCCACTACCTTCCATTATTGTTGGAGATGGGGGGCCGTGTGATCCAGGGCTACTGGACGGAGGCGGAGTTGCGGTGGGGCAAGGTGATCCACCACCTGAAAAGGGTGTACTGCAGCAGCCGCAATGAGAACCAGCTGAAGCATCTGCTTGGTCATCTTGGTGTGGTGATTGGTGGCCCTGTTGGTGAGTCTCCCATTGGCAAACTATTTACTGTTCACCGCAATTGAATGACAGTAGCAGATGTGTTGACGTGCTGCATGCAATGCTTGTGGACAGGTTTCATGCAACCAGAATGAAGTGTAACTGCGTCAGTAGTACCATTTTACCAATGCAAGTGAGATGTTTGGTGAGTCATGCACAACCATCACTAAGTCACATATTTCAGGGGCCATGGCAACACCTGTGCTGCAGCATAGTGTCATGTATTATAAGACAAGACACCGCCAGCATATCATGTGTAACTGGATATGATAACAAAGTAGGGCAATCTATGTATAGCGCTACATTGTCATAATTTCACACACATTATCCCTGCCATTATGTTAGCAAAGGGGGCATACCTGCCTTAGGGGGCACTGGTAATGGGGCATTTGATACCATCAGACAACTTTGACACATGAGACATGGACTAATCAATGCATGATCATTGCAGACTAAAAATTGAGCCACTTGTCCTTCATAAAGTGCCTCTGTGTGCTTTGCAAGACAAGTCAGAATACCTGAGTCAGTTTTCTTGCAGAGCACCAGGGTAGTGTCATGTGTCTGTCACCCAACTCCCCCTCATACCATGGAGTTCCATCGTCTATAGATTGGCCACATATGGGGCCAGATGTAGAAAGATTCCAAATTGCGATTTGCAATTTGCGAGTCCCTGCGACTCGCAAATTGCAAGTCGCAATTTGGAATGCAGAAAGGTGTCTCAGACACCTTCTGCGAGTCGCTATGGGGTCACAAAGACCCACCTCATAAATATTTATGAGGTGGGTCGCAGTTTGCGACCCCATAGCGAGTCTAGGCACTCACGGGGATGGTGGCCTGCTGGAGACAGCAGACCACCATCTCCGTGACTGCTTTTAAATAAAGCAGTTTTTTTTTTTTCTCTTTGCAGCCCGTTTTCCTTAAAGGAAAACGAGCTGCAAATAGAAAAAAATACCGAAACCTTTTGTTTCGGTTTTTTTCAGAGTAGGCAGTGGTCCATAGGACCACTGCCTGCTCTGAAAAAATAATTTTGTGAGCATTCACAAAGGGGAAGGGGTCCCGTGGGGACCCCTTCTCCTTTGCGAATGAGTTACCATCCACTTCAAGTGGATGGTAACTGCGAGTTGATTTGCGACCGCTTTCGCGGTCACAAATCAACTTAAATCGCGGTGCGAGTCACAAATAGGAAGGGAACACCCCTTCCTATTTGCGAGTCGGCAACACATTTTGCGAGTCGGTTCCGACTCGCAAAATGTGTTTCTGCATCGCTTGAGGGCTTTTGCACCTCGCAAACGGCGTTTTTCGCCGTTTGCGAGGTGCAAAAGCCTACCTACATCTGGCCCATGGTTGTTGCAGGGTATAGCACTACATGACTCAGGCCCAGTGTAAGTGAGCAGATGTGTGGCTCTCACTCACCTGAGTGTCAGTGTCATCGTGAGTTTGCAGTGGTGTGTCTGTTGTACTGTCCTCAACTTTGATAATTAGCTCACTCCTCTAAAATAGAACACATTGTAATCTGTTGTTTACTAGTAGTGACAGTGATATGATACTAACTATGGTTTTCCATCCATATCTTACAGGTGGACCTGCCCCCACACCATAGATGAAGTGGCAAGATTTGATAACCCAGATTTATCCAGTAAGTGTGAATATGTCTGTCCTGTGTAGTGGTTAAGGCTTTTGTGTGAGTGAGTCATATGTGTTGCACTCAATGCTAGACGTGATGAGCAGTCAAATGATCAGCTATCAAAGTAGGCCGGATGGTGACACTGTGTCCATTTAAGGGTTCCCCATGCATGAGGAGAGAGCCATATCTTTTGAGGCTTGTGGTGCTCAATGGGCAGCATCGTGTAAACATGATGATGACAAGCCACATGTAGGCCCATAAATGACTTAGATGTGTACTGTTGTGAAAATATTGGCACTGGGACACACCGTCACTCTCACAACACAGTTATGCACAGTTTTGTACACAGATTGGTGCATCCCTGTATTGTAATGTATATGTAGGACTGGGTGGGCAATTGTCTCCCAGCGTGGTGGCACATATTTTGTACTCCACTTACATGACACGTACTTGGAATGTAATAGGTGCGCATGCAGTTCAAGTCCAAGCATGTGCTGGAATGGATATGGGTGTGCAATGAATGGTATTGGCTGATCAGGTACTGATGGGTGTCTACACCTGGACACATGAATGTAGATGTGAAAGACCTAGGGATACCAGCTTCCTACTTGTCAGCCCTCCTAACATATGGTCCACTCCCTGACTCCATGTATGAGTGAGCAGGCCTTGGTGGATGACCTGGACACTTTAGATGATGGATTGCATGGGCATCCCCCCTGAGGCACAAGGGGTGAGGAACAACAAATTTGTAGATAGATAGTCATATTGATCAGGCTTGCATGTGTACATAGCAACACTGACCCCTCATGTTTACCAATTGCATCCCATACTCCCAATAACAGATTCGAGTTACTGGTGATGTATGCCTAAAAAGTGGCCCTGATCTTTGTGAAGTTGGCATTGTTAAACATGGCACAAAATCAATGCACACCTAATTTGTTTCCTAATCTTGTGAATGGCTTTGGTGTAAATGAAATGATGATAAGGCAGCGTTGTTGTTTCATTCATCAGGGCCATTGTATTATCCAGAATGTGAGTTGGAGTGCATGTGCAATTCGATGTAGAGTGTAAGCTAATAATCTATACATACTCCACACAATGCTGACACTGATGGTTGCCTGTCTCAATTTAACAGCTGCCAACATGAACAACGAGGAACTGTGGGCTTTTCAGAAGAGAGCATTCTACTATAGGCACATACTGACAATGGAATCTGGGTTCTGGAGAATGGCACGCCGCTATCGCACAGAGGGATCCACTGGGGAGTGGCGGACATTCACCCAAGGGGGACCCACACTGCCCACACAGGGTGGATCGAACACCACAGCAGTGCCGGGGACCACAGCTGCCACATCACAAAAGCCCCAGCTGCTGCTCCCTCAACATCCGTGCCACAGCTGACCCCACCTGCTTCCATGGACATGAGTGCTATTAAAGACCTACAGAGGGATGTCACAATGGTCCTCAAAACGTTGGACACTGTTGAGAAGGAGGTGGAGAAAAACACAAAGAGACTCAAATTAATCAAGAGGAAACTCAAGAGGGCCAATCTTTGAATGGCTTAATGAGCCTCACCCCCAGTTCAGTCCCCTCTCTCCTCAATTGTTTTAATGTTTTAGAGTGGGTTCTAGGGGGTTAGTGTCAGGTTAGATTAGGTTAGTAGTTCAGTTAGGATAAGTAGGTTTGGGGGGTGGGTTTTCTAATTTTTACATTTTACTATGTGGGTGGGTGGGTGTGTGGGGAGTGATGGTGGGGCATTTATGTGTTATATTAAAAGAAAATATCAAAAATATAAAAATTCAAAAAAGAACATATATCAAAAATATATATTGTTTGGTTATAGGTAGTATGTGTGTAGTTTAGTATATGTTGTCCTGCATGTGTCTCGTGATATGAGGGAGGTAGGGGGCCAATGTTTAGAGTGTGTCGTTAAATGTGTTAGGTTAGTTTAGCATAGAGTAGTTAGTGTCAGTTGTTGATTATGTATAGTTAGGATAGGTTAGGATAGGTGTTCTTCATTCTTTTTATTTTAGTTAAATTATAATTAAAAATCTTTGAGTATTCCCTTACTTCATGTGTCTTATGCTTGGGTCTCACGATCTTCCCATTGGTATATAGTGAAAGTTTTGTGTTGGGCTAGGGATTCCGTCCTGCCTCCAGATCCCTCTCTTGACCTGTTCACCACCTTCTTACAACTGAGCTGTCACATTGGCAGCTACAACACATCTACTTGTCTGTGCATCTGCCATCCAGTGTACCCACCACTCAAGGTGACTATGTGGACCATGTATTGGACAGTTAGGTGTGGTAATTCAGCTGTCATTGTTTGGGTCCTGTGTCAGAATGTTGGGCATTATGGGACATCTGACAACAGCCTACATTTCATATCTATCCTGCTAAACTGACCAGTGGCAATTACAGATGAGGTTTAGTCCATCTGTTTCACACCAATGTGTTCTACTGGTACTCCCAGCTGATGATATTGCCCGAGAACAGTTTCACAGCCATTCCTGCCATATGTAGTGGGTGAAGCATAAATGTGTTAAACATTTTTGACATACTCAGTGAATTGCTTGTAGGGATGAGACCAGCATCAACGTTCATCATGTAGGTACCATGAGCGTAGATATGTGTCCACATATTCCTGCACTCTTGTACTGACACTCTGTGACTAAAGACATGTTACATATATCACAATTCCAAAGCATAGTGGATGTGTCACAACACACAAAGACATGCTGTAGGAGGCTGGCCTGGCTTATAGTGGGTACCTAATGGTACTTGCACCTTGTGCCAGGTCCAGTTATCCCTTATTATTAGATTAGTAGTGTTCTAGCAGCTTAGGCTGAAAGAGGTAGCTATAGCAGAGCAGCTTAGGTTGAACTAGGAGACATGCAAAGCTCCGACTGTACCACTTATATCATATAGTACTATATCATAAGAAACACAGGGCCTGATTCCGACTATGGCGGGCGGCGGAGGCCGCCCGCCATAGTCCCGCCGACAAATGACCGCATCGCGGTCAAAAGACCGCGGCGGCCATTCTTAGATTTCCGCTGGGCCGGCGGGCGCTCTCCAAAAGAGCGCTCGCCGGCCCAGCGGAAATGCCCCTGCAACGAGGATGGCGGCTCCGAATGGAGCCGGCGGAGTTGCAGGGGTGCGACGGGTGCAGTTGCACCCGTCGCGTATTTCAGTGTCTGCTTTGCAGACACTGAAATACTTTGCGGGGCCCTCTTACGGGGGCCCCTGCAGTGCCCATGCCATTGGCATGGGCACTGCAGGGGCCCCCAGGGGCCCCGCGGCACCCCCTCCCGCCATCCTGTTCCTGGCGGGAGACCCGCCAGGAACAGGATGGCGGTAGGGGGTGTCAGAATCCCCATGGCGGCGGAGCGCGCTCCGCCGCCATGGAGGATTCTCCCGAGCAGCGGAAAGTCGGCGGGAGACCGCCGACTTTCCGTTTCTGACCACGGCTGAACCGCCGCGGTCAGAATGCTCGAGGGAGCACCGCCAGCCTGTTGGCGGTGCTCCCGTGGTCGGTGACCCTGGCGGTCACCGGCCGCCAGGGTCAGAATGACCCCCACAATACTCAGAGTTACAAAAAATAAAGGTACTTTATTTTAGTGACAATATGCCAAAAATATCTCAGAGGATATACTCCCTTAGGAGGTAAGTAAAATACACAAAATATACACACAAACCAAAATCAGGTTGGTAAACAGTTAGAAAAATAGTGCAAACACTGTAGAATACAATAGGATGCAATAGGCCTAGGGGCAACACAAACCATATACTAAGAAAATGGAATGCAAACCACTTAGGGACCCCAGGCCTAGTGTAGTGTGTAGAGGGTCGCTGGGAGTGTAAGAAAACACTAAGGGTGTCCAAGATACCCCACCTCAAGACCTTGAAAAGTAAGAGTAAAGTTACCCTACTTACCCAGAAACACACTAAAGTCATGATAGGAGATTCTGCAAAGGCAACAACTGACTGCAAAGCACTGAAGATGGATTACTGGACCTGAGGACCTGTAAAGGAAGGGGACCAAGTTCTAGAGTCACAAAAGTGTCCAGACGGGGCAGGAGCCCACTAAACCCCAGATGAAGGTGCAAAAGGGCTGCCTCTGGGTGGAAGAAGCTGAAGATTCTGCAACAACAGAAGATGCCAGGAACTTTTCCTTTGCATAGAAGATGTCCCATGGTGTGCTGGAGGATGTAAAGTTGTTTTCACGCAGAAAGACTGCAAAAAACCCTTGCAAGCTGCAAGAGTCTCAGTTGAAGAAAATGGGAGCTGCCCTGGCCCAGGAAGGACCAGGAGGTTGCCCCTTGGAGGAGGAGACAGAGGGGGTGCTCAGCAGCACAGAGAGCCCACACATAAGCAGGCATCACCTGCAGAAGCACTTGAACAAGCGTCATCTCAACACTACAAAGGAGGGTCCCACGAAGTCAGTGGACAACTCAGTGAGTTGAGCAATGCAGGACAGAGTGCTGGGGAACTGGGCTGTGCTATGCACAAAGGATTCCTTGCAAAAGTGCACAGAAGCCCTAACAGCTGCAAATCATGCAGTACACAGGATTACTATCTGGCGTGGGGAGGCAAGGACTTACCTCCACCAAATTTGGACAGAAGGACCACTGGACTGTCAGGGTAACTCGGATCCAACTCCTGTGATCCAGGGACCAGGCTCGTCAAGATGACAGGGGACCCAGAAGACCGGTGATGCAGAAGTTTGGTGGCTGTGTTAGCAGGGGGGAGATTCCGTCGACTCACGGGAGATTTCTTCTTGGCTTCCAGTGCAGGGTGAATGCAGATAGCCCTCAGAGCGTGCATCACCAGGAAACAGACGAGAAAGCCGGCAGGATTAGGTGCTACAATGTTGCTGGTAATCATCTTGCTACTTTGTTTTGCGGTTTTGCAGGCGTCCTGGAGCAGTCAGCGGTCGATCCTTGGCAGAAGTCTAAGAGGGAGATGCAGAGGAACTCTGGTGAGCTCTTGCATTCGTTATCTAAAGAGAAACCCACAGGAGAGACCCTAAATAACCCTCAGAGGAGGATTGGCCACCTAACCAGGTAAGCACCTATCAAGAGGGGTCTCTGACGTCACCTGCTGGCACTGGCCACTCAGAGGCCTCCATTGTGCCCTCACACCTCTGCATTCGAGATGGCAGAGGTCTGGAACACACTGGAGGAGTTCTGGGCACCACCCCTGGGGTGGTGATGGACAGGGGAGTGGTCACTCTCCTTTCCTTTGTCCAGTTTTGCACCAGAGCAGGGGCTGGCAGATGCCTGAACTGGTAAATACTGGTTTATGCAAGGAGGGCACCATCTGTGCCCTTCAAAGCATTCCCAGAGGCCAGGAGAGGCTACTCCTCTCAGACCCTTAACACCTATTTCCAAAGTGAGAGGGTATAACACCCTCTCTCAGAGGAAATCCTTTGTTCTGCCTTCCTGGGACTAGGCTGCCCAGACCCCAGGAGGGCAGAAGCCTGTCTGTGGGTTGGCAGCAGCGGTAGCTGCAGTGAAAACCCCAGAGAGCTAGTTTGGCAGTACCCAGGGTCCATGCTGGAGCCCCGGAGATGCATGGGATTGGTACCCCAATACCATATTTGGCATGGGGTACAATTCCATGATCTTAGACATGTTACATGGCCATATTCGGAGTTACCATTGTGAAGCTACATATAAGTATTAACCTATATGTAGTGCACACGTGTAATGGTGTCCCCGCACAAAGTCCGGGGAAATTGCCCAGAATAATGTGGGGGCACCTTGGCTAGTGCCAGGGTGCCCTCACACTTAGTAACTTTGCACCTAACCTTCACTAAGTGAGGGTTAGACATATAGGTGACTTATAAGTTACTTAAGTGCAGTATAAAATGGCTGTGAAATAACATGGGGCCAGATGTAGGTAAGTATGGTTTTGCGAGTTGCAATTTGCGAGTCATAGAGACTCGCAAATTGCAACTCGCAAAACCACATGCAGAAAGGTGTCTCAGACACCTTCTGCGAGTCGGTATGGGGTCGCAATGACCCACCTCATTAATATTAATGAGGTGGGTCGCAAATTGCGGCCCCATACCGACTATGGGCACTCGCAAACATGGAGGCCTGCTGTCGTCAGCAGACCTCCATGTTTGCGACTGCTTTTCAATAAAGCAGGTTTTTTTTTTCAAAGTGCAACCCGTTTTCCTTAAAGGAAAACGAGCTGCACTTTGAAAAATAAACCGAAACCTTTTGTTTCGGTATTTTTCAGGGCAGGTAGTGGTCCATTGGACCACTGCCTGCTCTTAAAAATTATTTTTGTGATCATTCACAAAGGGGAAGGGGTCCCATGGGGACCCCTTCCCGTTTGCGAATGAGTTACCATCCATTTCAAGTGGATGGTAACTGCGAGTTGATTTGTGACCGCTTTTGCGGTCACAAATCAACTTACATCGCGGTGCGAGTTGCAAATAGGAAGGGAACACCCCTTCCTATTTGCAAGTCGGAAACACATTTTGCGAGTCGGTTCCGACTCGCAAAATGTGTTTCTGCATCGCGCACAGGCATTAGCGCCTCGCAAACGGCGTTTTTCGCCGTTTGCGAGGCGCTAATGCCTTGCTACATCTGGCCCATGGACATTATTTCACTTAGGCTTCAGTGGCAGTCCTGTGTAAGAATTGTCTGAGCTCCCTATGGGTGGCAAAAGAAATGCTGCAGCCCATAGGGATTTCCTGGAACCCCAACACCCATGGTACCTAGGAACCAAATACTAAGGAATTACAAGGGTGTTCCAGTGTACCAATTAGAATTGACCAAAATGGTCACTAGGCTAAAATTTTAAAAGCAGAGAGAACATAAGCACTGAGATTCTGGTTAGCAGAGTCTCAGTGACACAGTTAGGCACCCACAGGGAACACATATAGGCCACAAACTATGAGCACTGGGGTCCTGGCTAGCAGGATCTCAGTGACACAGGCAAAAACAAACTGACACACATTTAAAAATGGGGTTAACATGCCAGGCAAGATGGTACTTTCCAAACACATGCTGGTTGTTTAGGTGGTGTTTAATTACAAGTGTCGTAGTGTAATATTTACAATGTCCAGTTCTGTAACCCCATTAGTGGAATCCATCCAGTTGTGAAGCAACACAAGTCCAGGGTTGAGAGACATGTCTTGGAACATGCTTGGGTAAAGTGTCTATCAGTGCAGGGGAACATAAATTGCCAATATAAAAGTTAGTGACAATTGCAGTCCATAGCAGAAAGGTCAACAGTGTGTCGGTGAAGAGTGCATATCTGCAACAGTTGTAACACTGGCATGATATCAAGCACAGGACAAAGGAAAACGCTGCCCATGTGGCTTGGCTGGTGTTACCGGGAACTCCAACGGGTGAAGATGATCAGTTCCACATCTTCATCCTCCGATGTGTGTGGTGTATCCTCTACCCTTGATGGTGATAGGGGGAGTTAGAGGTGCACACAAACACTTCAGTGGTTGGAGCTGTAGACTCCCAATTCCTGGCAGCTGCCATCTGTGGAACTACATATGGCATCACTGCAGCAAGGAGGAGCTGCTGATTTTTAGATTTTAGAGTATAGCAGCATCATCCCTGTGGTAGGCAGCCATGTCTGCCCTGAGGGAGACCATTTCCTGGTGCATGAAGTCCATCTCGTCCTCAAGCATGCTGATGCCAGTTTGGGAAGGCAGTTGCTGTGGCCTCTACCTCATGGCAGAAGCTATGTGGCTCAGACACACCTGGACTCCACGCATTGGGGAGTGTGTGCATTGGTTGGCTGCAGTCTGTTCAGTAGCCGTACCCACGCACGTGTGCATCCCCTCCAGGCTGGCTGCCATGGTTTGCATCCCCACACGCACCTCCTTGGCCAGCTCCCGCTGGACTCCTACCACTGTCCTCTCAATGCTGGTTCCTGGGTCCTCAGAGTCCTCTGTTGTGTTGGTGCTGGCAGGTCATACTATTGGGGTGCTAAGTGGGGAAAGTGGGATGTCTGCTACATCAATACTCGTCCTTGTGACTGGGGGTGGTGTCTGGAGGTGTACAAGGACTTCTTGGAGGGTCTCCTGGCTGATGGTTGGCAGTTGGTCATCCAGGTCATCACGGTACTCCAGGACAGGCAGATCTGCAGGAGAGCCATCATGCTCTGCAATGAGACAGTGTAAAATTGGTATATCTGTGTTGTGGCAGTTGGTTTGTCACGTCACTTACTTGATATTTAAGGCTCATTGTCATCTTACAGCCATATTTATGGAAAAGTGTTGCAGCGATGTGCTGCGCAAAAATTGTCAGGGCTGCACTGAGTCACTTTAGAAACGCTGGGATGTGCCGAATGTACATGAATTCGGCGTGCCACTGTGTTGTCCTCTGCGCTGGTGCAATGTTCAGCTGCCAGCGCCAGCGCTGCCATTCTTGCACCATTTTGCAAGGATGTATGCATTGAGGGGTGTGATTGTTTATGTGCGTGAAGGTGTCCCTTCTTGCCCATTAACAGTCACTAATGGTGATTTGGCACTTCTCTGTGAGCTGCAGAATGCAGCACACACAGAAGTGCCAAAGCGTCATTCTCAAATGATTGTTTATGTGTAGGAAGGAACACCTTCACATACATAAACCATAATTTCCTGCATTTTGCTCTTCCTATGCATGCTACAGAATGCAGCACACATTTGCAGCAAAAAACGAGGAGGTATAAATGTATTCCTCCTCTTTGCACCCTGCTAACACCACCACTGCCTCAGTGTCTGAGGCTGGCCTTGCTCATAGTGGATACCTTGTGGTACTTACACCTTGTGCCAGGTCCAGTTAGCACTTATTAGTAGAACAGAGGTGTTCTAGCAGCTTAGGCTGATAGAGGTAGCTTTAGCAGAGCCGCTTAGGCTGAACTAGGAGACATGCAAAGCTCCTACCATACCACTTATTTTATATTGCACTATATCATAATAAAACACAATATTCAGAGTTACTAAAAATAAAGGTACTTTATTTTAGTGACAATATGCCAAAAGTATCTCAGAGGATATACTCCCTTAGGAGGTAAGTAATATACACAAATTATATGCACACAAACCAAAATCAGGCAAGTAACAGTTAGAAAAGTTGTGCAAACAATGTATAATCACAATAGAATGCAATAGGGAGAAATAAGCCTAGGGGCAACACAAACCATAATCTTCAAAAGTGGAATGTGAATCACGAATGGACCCCAGGCCTACTGTAGTGTGTAGAGGGTCGCTGGGAGTGTAAGAAAACACTAAGGGTGTCCAAGATACCCCACCCCAAGACCCTGAAAAGTAGGAGTAAAGTTACCCTACTACCCCAGAAAGACAGTAAAGTCGAGATAGGGGATTCTGCAAGGACAACAACTGACTGCAAAACACTGATGACAGATTCCTGGACCTGAGGACCTGTAAAGGAAGGGGACCAAGTCAAGAGTCACACAAGTGTCCAGGGGGGGCAGGAGCCCACTAAACCCCAGATGAAGGTGCAAAAGGGCTGCCTCAGGGTGGAAGAAGCCAAAGATTCTGCAACAACAGAAGGTGCCAGGAACTTCTCCTTAGATCAGAAGATGTCCCACGGTGTGCTGGAGGATGCAAAGTTATTTCCATGCAGAAAGACTGCAAACAAGCCTTGCTAGCTGCAAGAGTCACAATTGAAGATTTTGGGTGCTGCCAAGGCCCAGGAAGGACCAGGAGGTCACCCCTTGGAGGAGGAGATAGAGGGGTCGCTCAGCAACACAGAGAGCCAATGCAGAAGCAGGCAGCACCTGCATAAGCACCTGGACAGGCACTTAGAAGATCTGAGGACATCAGCCAACTCAGAGTCACAAAGGAGGGTCCCACGACTTCGGAGTCCAACTCAGCGAGTTGGGCAATACAGGACAGAGTGCTGGGGACCTGGGCTAGGCTGTGAACGAAGAAAGTCTTGCAAAAATGCACAGAAGCCCGAGCAGCTGCAGTTCACGCAGTACCCAGGATTTCTGTCTGGTGTGGGGAGGCAAGGACTTACCTCCACCAAATTTGGACAGAAGGGCCACTGGACTGTCGAAATCACTTGGACCCAGCTCCTGTGTTCCAGGGACCACGCTTGTCAGGATGAGAGGGGACCCAGAGGACCAGTGATGCAGAAGTTTGGTGCCTGCGTTGGCAGGGGCAAGATTCCATCGACCCACAGGAGATTTCTTCTTGGCTTCCAGTGCAGGGTGAAGGCAGAGAGCCCTCAGAGCATGCACCACCAGGAATCAGTCGAGAAAGCTGGCAGGATGAGGTGCTACAATGTTGCTGGTAGTCTTCTTGCTACTTTGTTGCAGTTATGCAGGCGTCCTGGAGCAGTCAGCGGTCGATCCTTGGCAGAAGTCGAACAGGGAAGTGCAGAGGAACTCTGGTGAGCTGTTGCATTCGTTATCTGGTGAGGTACCCACAGGAGAGACCCTAAATAGCCCACAGAGGAGGATTGGCTACAGAGAAAGGTAAGCATCTATCAGGAGGGGTCTCTGATGTCACCTGCTGGCACTGGCCACTCAGAGCTGTCCATTGTGCCATCACACCTCTGCATCCAAGATGGCAGAGGTCTGGGACACACTGGAGGAGCTCTGGGCACCTCCCCTGGGAGGTGCTGTCAGGGGAGTGGTCACTCCCCTTTCCTTTGTCCAGTTTCGCGCCAGAGCAGGGCTGGGGGATCCCTGAACCGGTGTAGACTGGCTTATGCAGAGAGGGCACCATCTGTGCCCTTCAAAGCATTTCCAGAGGCCAGGAGAGGCTACTCCTCTCAGGCCCTTCACACCTATTTCCAAAGGGAGAGGATGTAACACCCTCTCTCAGAGGAAATCCTTTGTTCTGCCTTCTTGGGACCAGGCTGCCCAGGCCCCAGGGGGGCAGAAACCTGTCTGAGGGGTTGGCAGCAGCAGTAGCTGCAGTGGAGACCCCGGAAAGTTAGTTTGGAAGTACCCGGGCTCTATGCTCGAGACCCGGGGATGCATTGAATTGTCCCCCCAATAACAGAATGGTTTTGGGGTGACAATTCCATGATCCTAGACATGTTACATGGCCATTTTCGGAGTTACCATTGTGAAGTTACATATAGGTATTGAGCTATATGTAGTGCACACGTGAAATGGTGTCCCGGCACTCACAAAGTCTGGAGAAATTGTCCTGAACTATGTGGGGGCACCTTGGCAAGTGCCAGGGTACCCTCACACTTAGTAACTTTGCACCTAACCTTCACCAAGTGAGGGTTAGACATATAGGTGACTTATAAGTTACTGAAGTGCAGTGTAAAATGGCTGTGAAATAACGTGGACGTTATTTCACTCAGGCTGCAGTGGCAGTCCTGTGTAAGAATTGTCTGAGCTCCCTATGGGTGGAAAAAGAAGTGCTGCAGCCCATAGGTATCTCCTGGAACCCCAATACCGTGGATACCTAGGTACCATATACTAGGGAATTATAAGGGTGTTCCAGTGTGCCAATCAGAATTGGTGAAATTAGTCACTAGCCTGCAGTGACAATTTTAAAAGCAGAGAGAGCATAAACACTGAGGTTCTGGTTAGCAGAGCCTCAGTGATACAGTTAGGCACCACATAGGGAACACATACAGGGCATACTTTATGAGCACTGGGGTCCTGACCAGCAGGATCCCAGTGACACATAGACAAAAACAAACATACATACAGTGAATATGGGGGTAACATGCCAGGTAAGATGGTACTTTCCTACACTCAGGTTCACAAAATTCCATTAATCTGAGGCAGCATCAATATGCAATGGATGTTGCTGTGGCACACCCACAGCAGCACCCATTGCACGCCCCTTCCACGCACAGTGCTGCATGGGAAGGGGCCATATTTACAAGGTGAAGTTAAGCCACAAAAAGTGGCTTAACGCCACCTTGTCAATACGGTGCAGTGCTTAGCGCCACAGGAGTGTCATTAAAATTGATGCTTCTGGGTGCTAGGGTCCTATGATGCGCCCCTTAGTACCAAAGGAGTGTCCCTGTACATCATGGCTGCAGTCTACAGCCCTCTGCCTCACCTGCATGTCACATGAAGGGAAGCCCAGTTGGTATAATTGGCTGTGTCATATCTTCTAAGTGTGATGTCTAGCCTTTTTGTGGCTTGACACCATCTTTTCTTTATCTACTCCTATCTATCTACCTATGCATCCATTTGCATGGTGAAGCCTTCAATGGGCATTGATGTGCTCATGCCACAGCACCACACATGGCAATTTTCACCTGTCACAGCCTTACATGTTTCACATACACCCATGCAGTGCTGAGACCTTTCACCACCCCAGGGATGGCATTGCCAGCACACTATGCTCTTGTTACCATTGATGGCTCCTCATGCTGTTGTTTGTGTATGTGTGCTACATTGATTGGCACTCATGGACCTAGAGATCAGTTTCATCTTCTGTCTGTGTAGGTGTGTTTGTCTTACTACACACCTATGTCCTATCCCTGAATGCAGCCCTCCTTGCACTATGATACGTGAGTGCAGCATGGTGACAGTATAGCTCATTTGACACAAGCACAGGGATGAACCCAGGGATGGGCAGCATGGGTATGAAATTTCTGCTGTGTACATCATTCTGTATGTAACAGTGCCTGATGGTAAATGAGTATATGGATTAGCCAGTTAACAGGAGTTGTACTTAGGCCAGGGCCTGAAGCTAGTTAGAGGCGATTCTGCAGGTAGCCATACTGGTCCCTCATTTCAAGTGTGTCAGTCCTATGGGCACCTGACTGCCATTGTCTATTTGACTGCCACCAACAGCACAGGTGGTAGTAGCAACTGTTGTCAATGTAGAATGCCCCATGGGCCAATGGCCTGGCACTGGAAGGTTTCCTGCAGCTTACGGAATGCCATCTCTCCTGTGACCGCAGACCAGTATTGCGTTCAACACTACCCTCCAGGTCTGTTTCCACATTTCCACCATCCTTTGCATGGCAGTGAAAACCCATGCAAAGGTTGTTGGTGATGTGCTGTGGGGTGGCCCTGGGTGCCTCTGTACAGCCCATGCACTTGGCATGGGCAGTGCAGGCGGTCCCATGCCCTGGCCCTTTGCCTTTTCCACTGCCTGATTTGCAGGGCTGAGTGCAGCGTGTCCTGTCACCCCCAATGCGTGGCACTGAGTCTATTTGATCGTGTTGTATTAAGTGCCCTACAGAGCTACCATGAGCAGACAGATTTCCAGCCGCCATCCCAACATGTGACTCATACAGTCAAGTGCAAAGGGTACACTGCACTGGCAGTCTTACCAACAACGGACTTGCCCATGCACCATCCATCCCCCTCCTGTCGTAGTGGAATTATACACCATTATGTTCACACTCATACCCCATGTGTTGTGTGTGTTTATTTCCCCATTCCAATGTGTCTGACATGGTTGTGTCAGAGTAGTTGTGGGCTCAGCCTGTGACTGTTGTGACCTACTGTTTGCTATCTGTGGTACATATTTCCTGTACATTTCAGTTCATCATCAAGATGTGTGGTTCAACACTACTTCAGTTTAGTTGGTCTGGGCAGTGGCATGTTACCAATAATACAGGTGCAGCCTGCTATTCCTACCAGCACCTGTTCAGTTAATTGTCAGTTAATTGTTCCATGCACCAAGGAGACACCCTGACTGCATGATGGAGTGGTGGCTGCCTTTTGTGGCTGTGTTGTCTATGTGCAGTGTGGTGGTGCTACCGGAACATGTCTCGGTACTGTTGGGACAGTTGCAATGACTTGTGTGCTGTTAGATGCAGCACACACACGTTTGGGCAATGAGGCAAGGCAGTTGCAAGGTGTTACTGCAAGGGACACCACTATGACGTAACCCCAGGAATGATATTGTCTGACTACCTGATCTCTGAGGTCTTGTTGGTGGTGTTGATATGACTACATGCAAGGGATGTTGTAATGACACAACCAGTGGTACAGTGATTATACATGCCATCCATCCCATGTGCTGCATATGTACATGTAGGTATTTAGGCCTGGTGTTCAACATATGTCCAGGTTGTGTATGTGTCATGGTGCATCGCACTACCAAGGCGTAGGTACTGTATATATGTACCTTAAGTCAGCATAGTGCAACTTGCTTAATGTGCATTGTGTCCCTCTGCGCTACTTTGACATGCATTGTGTGAGTCCTTTGAACCTCTTCCTTCTTGCACTTTAGCATAACTTTTCCCCATGCAACTTATTCTGCATTTGTTGTGTTTCCTGGTAGTCTGTGCTGTCCTGTCCTGTGACTCCTGTGACGATTTTCTCCAGGATGACCGTTGCAACCATCTCTTCCATCTCGTCCAAGTCCTCTTGTGGTGCTGAACTACCACCTCCAGTTTGCAGTGCTAACCTTTTTGATGCAAAACTGGGCCTCTGTTCCCAGGCAGACGTGCAGTCTTCACAGCAACTTAAATGCTGGAATTGTGGTTTGAAAAATGCACATTGAGTAGCACTCTATTCGGAACCTATTAGTAAGGAATTCATTGGGGTCACAAAAAATCCTATCACAGCCCATTGACGCTAAACTAATTATTGCATGTATGTAAATAACTAGCGGGAAGGATGGGGGTTTGAGTGTTCGTGTAGAATCGCAGACCGCTGGCTTCCATGGGCCTCTGCGTGAATCTCTTCTGAGCAGTAACTGCTGCTTTGATGTAGTGACGGGTACATTCACACAGTAATGCATCATGATAGCATGTGGACATTCCGAAGAAAGCATTAGACATTCATTTTTCACCATGCAATTTAGCAGTTTGCATAGAGATTCCTTATTTTATATGAAGAAACGCAATGCCAGAGCCCTAGGAGTGTGAACACGCATGTTATGTTATTGATTCCAAACTCACGAGAAATAAATATGATATACTGAAATGAATTTAAAGCAACCCCCAATTTAACGAAACTACAGAATTCCTCTTAGTACTTAACTTTAAAAAAAACATTACCATTGATTGATTACTTGCCCGATGTCTTCACTATCTGGAATTTATTTTTATATTTTAAGACAGTTTGCGAGGAGCTGAGTTACACATACTCATTGCTGTTAGCCACTGTGCTAACTAAAGTGTGAAAAGAAGAAATGCTTTTTTGCCGTAGCATTTTTTTTGAGCTGCAAAAAAAATTGCAGAAGGTGAACATTTTTCTCCTTAGTGTTTCTATACTAAAATTGTGGACTTATCTGCCCATTGGGGTAACGATCCTAGATAAACGCTTTCTTTCGGTTGCAGTGTTTCTAATAGTTGATTAACTAGAGCCATGTAACTTACATATTGTTTTTTTAACCTGCATTACCGGCTTGAATGTGTATCCGTGTAATATTGAAATAACTTTTTTCACCATCGCCTTTTTTTTAGTGATGCAAGGGATCTTTCTAATTGATTCAGAACTCGGTATGGATCTTTACTTTTTAGATGAGATCACTGCGTACGCAAATTTGGCCTTACAGAATTATGGGCCAGATGTAGCAACTGACGAATTTGCGAGTTGCAAAGTGCGAGTCCATGCGACTCGCAATTTGCAACTCGCAAATTCGTATGCAGTACGGTGTCTCAGACACCGACTGCAACTCGCTATGGGGTCGCAATGACCCACCTCATGAATATTCATGAGGTGGGTCGCAAATTGCGGCCCCATAGCGAGTATAGGCACTCGCTAACATGGAGGCCTGCTGACGTCAGCAGACCTCCATGTTCGTGACCTGCTTTTAAATAAAGCAGTTTTTTTTTTTTTAAGTGTAGCCCGTTTTCCTTACAGGAAAACGAGCTGCACTTAAAAAAAAACGAAACCTTTAGTTTCGGTATTTTTTCAGGGCAGGGAGTGGTCCCTTGGACCACTCCCTGCCCTGAAAAAATATTTTTGGGTCCAGTCACAAACTGGAAGGGGTCCCATTGGGACCCCTTCCAATTTGCGAGTGGGTTACCATCCACTTGAAGTGGATGGTAACTGCGATGCCATTACGCGGTCGCAAATGGTATTGCATCCCACTGCGACTCGCAAATAGGAAGGGAACACCCCTTCCTATTTGCGAGTCGGAAATGCATATTGCGAGTCGGTAACGATTTTCAATATGCATTTCTGCATAGCAAACCCACGTTTGCGACTCGCAAACGGCGATTTTCGCCGTTTGCGAGTCGCAAATGGTTTGCTACATCTGGCCCCAAATTTGGAAGAGAGACTAAGTAGACTTAACTCTTTTTGGCATCCTAGTGAAATATTTGTGCTATTCCATCGAGGTTCCCATTGAAAGTGACTGAATATATGCTTTTAGGGCTCGACTAGTGCGCTTAAAATTCCAGATTTTGTATTGCTTTGTTTTTTAAAACTATAATCATTTCGCTGCCTGCGCCTTTTGATTTTGGGTTTTTATCAATGTAGTAGCACATTGCGTGCCAGATGCGAATTGTAATGTGAATTTTTTTTTTTAATCTCAATCTTGTTCTTGTTCGCTCTACATTTTAGTATACATCTCACGTCTCAAAGTAATTTCAGACTGACAGAATGCGTTGTGCTGTTTAAATCTGCGGTGGCCGTCCCCGGACCTGCAAAGAGTGGTGTGGGAGGGGGCGGTTGGTGTCCTCCCCTAATCAGTTTCAGTTTGAGGAAGCCATTGCTGGCCTCTTCGTGCATCACACAAATTAGTTCACGGATCACTTCCCGGAAGATATGAACTCTGGGACAGTGTGTGGATCACCTTAGACAGACCCTGCTCTCAGATCAGAATATAGGCCCTCATTACAACATTGGCGGTAAAAGCCACTTACTGCCGCGGAATTCCGCCACAGCTATTATGACCCACAGTTCGGAATCCGCCAAAATTCAGACACCCACACAAGTCCGCCACACCAAAGGTCAGTTATAAACTGGCAAAAACAAAACCTCCACCGTCACACCAACAGAAATACGCCCACACTATCACGACACACGAATTCACGCAGTGGTCTTTCAAACGCGGTATTCCATTGGCGGTACACACCGCCGCGCTCAAAATACACACACACTTACAAAAACACAGCCACATTGGACAATTCCAAATACACACACCTGATACACATACACATACACACACCACTCCCACACACTCAATACACTATAAAACACACACCCACATCACCCACAAACCCTTACGACCACAAATCACGAACGAAAGCCAGAGAGAGACACCACCATCAGAACACTAGCATCCACAGGCACACAACACCATCACCCACAGAACTTCCACGCACCACACACAACACCCCACTACATATCAGCACACTTATCACCCCACACACCACCCGACACATCACCTACACCACCCCATGGCACGGCAAAGACACCCCAGGTTCTCGGAGGAGGAGCTCAGGGTCATGGTGGAGGAAATCGTCCGGATAGAACCACAGCTATTCGGATCACAGGAGCAGCACACCTCCATTGCAAGGAAGATGGAGCTATCGCGAAGAATAGTGGACAGGGTCAACGCAGTGGGACAGCACACAAGAAATAGGGAGGACATCAGGAAGAGGTGGAACGACCTACGGAGAAAGGTGCGTTCCGTGGTCTCCAGACACCACCTGGCGGTTCAGCGGACTGGCGCCGGACCCCAAACCTCCTCACCCACAACTAACAACATGGGAGGAGCAGGTCTTGGCGATTCTGCATCCTGAGGGCCTCGCAGGAGTAGGTGGAGGAATAGACTCATACCCCCACCCTCACACTCATCCCCATCACTCCTACTCCTCACAAATGTCCCACTATCACAAACCACCCATCCCAACACCAAGCCCTGCATGCAACTACAAAGCATGGACACCCATCACTAAAGCAAGCCCACTGCACATACCCATATACCCACCTAAACCATCACACATCACACATGGTCCCACACAGGAATGCTAACAATGGGGTACATGGTCACCCACCCATTGCACACCTTGACACACACAGATGCAATAATCATGCCTTTATACCCCTGCAGGACCCCTACCCAACGTCACCGGACAGGAGGGTCCACACATGTCCACACCACCAACAGAAGAGGCCCACAGTGATGACAGCATCTCTGTCCAACTGGATCTAGATGACCAGCCCGGCCCATCGGGGACCTCGGGACAGTCGGTTCCCCACACCCAGTCACAGGCCACCCCAGAGCTTCCCCCCTCTGGAAACACCAGCACAGCACCCACCAAGCAGGCCCATACCTCCGTCCCCAGGACACGTCAATCAGCAGTGTGTTCACCACTACAGGGAACCCAGGCTAGCCCACCACCCCAACAACAACAGGGACCTGGAGACAGTGGCAGTGGGCACACGGTCCAGGGGACGGAGACCTAGGAACACAGAGGAACTGGGAGGGCTGCTGTGCGACAAGTGGCAGACAGACCCAGGGAACCCACTCTCCACGAGGCCCTCTCCTCCATCATGGGAGCCTACCACCACTCCCAGGAGACAATGGCAACGGTACTGGCAAAGTTTCAGGAGACCCAGCGCCTGCAGGAGGAACAGTATATGGGCTTCAGGGAGGAACTCAGAACCATCAATTCCACCCTGGGCACCATCGTAGGGGTGCTGAAGGAAGTACTCAACACCAGGAGGGACACTGTGACACTACAAGGGGCCCCTGACACCAGCATGGACGATGAACTGCCCACCACCTCTGCTGGCGCTAGTGGACAGGAGAATCCGCCACAGGACCACCACACCAGCACCCCACCCCCTGCAGAGGGAGAGCCACCTCACAAACGCTCCCTGAGATCCAGGAACAAGACAGAGAACGATGCCAAAACCCCACCAAGAAATGAGCCACCCTGATTGTCATCCTTCTGTCCCACTTTGTCACCCTGTCCATCCTTAAACTGCCCCAGCTCCACTTCATATGCCCATTTGGGCAATGCACCTGTGAGACTAATAGACTGGACTCTGCCATGGACATTCCTCCACCATCACCCCTCACCATTTTGCAAACCCCTCCAATTTTGAGCACTAAAATAAACACCCTTAAAGCACAAAACAATCTGGAGTCTGTCTGTGATTTCGGAATACTGTATTAGCAATAACTGTGGCAAAAAGCTATTTCATTTGTAATGTCAACATACCTATGTCACACAGCTCTAGTCCATGAGGAAGCAAAGCAGATGTCACACTGTGGGACCCAGATCTGTGAAATCGTAAGGGAAAGTGACAACTTAGTGACCATACACTGGGTGAAAAAGACAGACAGTAGAGAGGCAGTAGTGTATAAGTACATGTAGTAGGCAGGTTTGTATTCTTACCTGTGTTTCACTGGAAATAATGCTGGATCACTGAGTCCCTGTTGTCCATGTCTTCTTCCTCTGCTTCCTCGTCTTCACTGTCTACAGGCTCCACAGCTGCAACAACACCGCCATCTGGACCATCCTCCTGCAGAAAGGGCACCTGTTGTCGCAAAGCCAAGTTGTGAAGCGTACATCAGGCCACGATGATCTGGGACACCTTCTTTGGTGAGTAGAATAGGGATCCACCTGTCATATGGAGGCACCTGAACCTCGCCTTCAGGAGGCCGAAGGTCCACTCGATCACCCTCCTAGTTCGCCCATGGGCCTCATTGTAGCGTTCCTCTGCACTTGTCCTGGGATACTTCACTGGGGTCAGAAGCCATGACAGGTTGGGGTAACCAGAGTCACCTGCAAGTGGCGAGGGCAACTGTTGGACACACACTAACCTGTAGGGATATCCTCAGACCCAGACAACCATTCCCACTGACTTGTTTCCAGGTGCTCGCCTAATAGCCACACACGGTGCCTTTGGAGTTGATCCATCACATAAGGGATGCTGCTATTCCGCAGGATGTAAGCGTCATGCACTGAGCCAGGGAACAGGGCATTCACATGGGAGGTGTACTGGTCTGCCAAACATACCCTCTGTACATTCATCGAATGATAACTCTTCCGGTTTCTGTACACCTGTTCACTCCTGTGGGGGGGGACCAAAGCCACATGGGTCCAATCAATGGCACCTATGATGTTGGGGATATGTCCCAGGGCATAGAAATCACCTTTCACTGTAGGCAAATCCTCCACCTTAGGGAAAACAATGTAGCTTCGCATGTGTTTCAGCAGGGCAGACAACACTCTGGACAACACGTTGGAAAACATAGGATGGGACATCCCTGATGCTATGGCCACTGTTGTTTGAAATGACCCACTTGCAAGGAAATGGAGCACTGACAGCACCTGCACTTGAGGGGGGATTCCTGTGGGATGGCGGATAGCTGACATCAGGTCTGGTTCCAACTGGGTACACAGTTCCTGGATTGTGGCACGGTCAAGCCTGTATGTGATTATCACATGTCTTTCCTCCATTGTCGACAGGTCCACCAACGGTCGGAACACAGGAGGATGCCGCCATCTCCTCACATGTCCCAGCGGACGGTGCCTATGAAGGACAACAGCGAGCACAGAGTCAAACAACTCAGAGATACGTACCCACAGCTTACACAGAACACCATACATACTCAAAAAGTGGCCTGTACTGTATGTGTGTTAAGTCTAGGCCTAGGTATGTGTGACACGGTTGAAAATGAAGCCATGTGGGCCCCTGAAATGGCGGCTGCCTGACCTTTAAAGTGGGACAATGTGATGTGAGATAACTGCTCTGGCGTTGTACACCGTCGCGGTAGGCGGTCGAAGACCGCGGCGCAATACTGCATTGGTTAACATTGGACCCTATGGGTCCCAGGAGCAAATGACGATGCATGCCGGCGGTGGTGGTACGCACCGCCGCAGACGTGACCGCCATTTTCTATCTGTTCAATCACTTGATACCTGATCTTCGACAGGAGAGGACCTACACTGCAAGTGCTGCTGTGACCTCGGTCTGGAGTTGGAGAAACTCATGGATGGGGTCCTCCCCCAGTACACGCTACTCTATGGTCCTCCAGACAAACAGGTAAGTACACTGGAAGCATGATGTATGGGCTATGCCTGTGTGGAGAGGGGTGGATGTAAGAAGGAAGGGGGGAGAGTGCGGCGTGCATAAAACGACGGTGAGTGCATGTGCCACATGGCAAGGGTAGGGGTGGGGGCCAATGACTGTGACGGTGCAGTTGGTAATTACTTCTCTTTTTCCCCTGTACAATTCCTGTAGGTCAGCGCCCACCAGAAGAAGGACATCTGGCATGCCCTCACCAAGGACGTCCGGACCCTGGGGGTCTACCACAGACGGAGCACCCACTGCCGGAAAAGATGGGAGGACATTCGCCGCTGGAGCAAGAAGACGGAGGAGGCTCAGCTGGGGATGGCCTCACAACGTGGGAGGGGTGCCGTCGCACCATGACCCCCCTGATGTTCAGGATCCTGGCGGTGGCGTGCCCGGAGTTGGATGGGCGCTTGAGGGCATCACAGCAGCACAAGGGGGTGAGTACACTCGCATTCTGCTGACTTTGCGCGCAGTGGAGGGGTCTGGGTGGGCGAGGTGGGCTGTGGGTTTCCCTAGGCCAGGGCGAGTTCCGTAGGCAAGGTCCCTCCGTAAGGCAGGCCATGTGGCACCCCACCCCACCTCTGTAGAGTGACAACTACACCTAGTCATGTCCCTGTGTCATCTATGTGTGCAGATGTCGTCCATAGCCTTGTAGGCCATTTCCCAGGAATTGAACAGTGGAGCCCAATAGCGCGGCGTAGTGCAGGGGGCTTCTGTGTCTGTCGTGTCTGCCAACGGTAGCGGTAATGCATGCACTCAACATGTCTTTCTTCTGTTCCCCCCCCCCTTTTTGTGGTCTCCCTGTTCTTGTGTGCATTAGCATCATCATGCGGAGGAGCAGTGGCACCGGAGCAGGAGGGAGCTGCATCCCACATGGCCATGGAGGGCCACACTACGGACTCGGAGTTCACCAGTGGGACGGAGGGCGAGGGGAGCTCCACGGCAGGGACAGGAGCTGAGACCAGTGACACGGACTCGTCGTCTGATGGGAGCTCCCTTGTGGTGGCGGCAACATCTGTGCCACCCCCATCTACAGGTACAGCCGCCACCCCCCCTTCCAGCACAGCCCTCCCAGCAGCCCTTCAGCCTTCGCCCCGTGCCCGCTCACCCGGGAGGGTGGGCATCACCTTCGCCCCAGGCACCTCAGGCCCTGCCCCAGTCACCCCTGCTGCCATCAGTGAGGAGGCCATTGACCTCCTCAGGTCCCTCACTGTTGGGCAGTCTACCATTTTGAATGCTATCCAGGGTGTAGAAAGGCAGTTGCAACAAACAAATGCATTCCTGGAGGGCATTCATTCTGGTCAGGCGGCTCTTCAGCAAGCTTTTCAGACTCTGGCCTCAGCACTGATGGCAGCCATTGTCCCTGTGTCTAGCCTCCCCGCTCCAACTTCCTCCACCCCGACCCAATCCCCTCTACCTCAGCCTATACCAAGCACACCTACAGACCAGCATGCATACACGTCAACACACAAGGGAAGCTCTGGCAAACATAAGCACCACACATCCCACAGGCACTCACGCAAGCATCACACACATGCAGACACACCAACATCCACTGCCTCCACTGTGTCCCCCTCCTCCTCATCTCCCTCTTCCCTCCCTGTCTCGTCTACACTCACACCTGCATGCACTACCTCTCCAGCCACTACGTCCCTCTCCAGCACACCCACCACCACACCCCGCTCATGTGCAGTCACCACCCCACTACCATTCACACGTCCCCTGTGTCCTCTCCCAGTGTGTCTGTGACGCCCCCTCCGAAGATACACAAACGCAGGCACACACCCACCCAACAGCCATCCACCTCACGACAGCCTCCAGCGCATGCACTATCACCCAAAGTCAGCAAACGAACACCTCCTACAACCACAACCTCTTCCTCCACTCCCAAACCCCCTCCAGCTACCCGTCCCAGTGTGTCAAAAAACTTTTCCTGTCCACCCTTGACCTCTTTCCCACAACTCCCCCACCCCGTCCGACTCATAGGTCCTGAACTAGCACCTCAGCCACAAAACCCCCCGGCCAGTGGTGTCTGTAGTCACCGGAATCTGGAGTGCACCGGCCACCAGGGCAGCCAGTGTGGCATGGAACCACAGCACAGACAGTCCCCCACCTGTGAAGCATCAGAAGTTGGCCAGTGCCCGGTGGGAGAGGGGGAAGACTCCAGCCCCCAATGCCGCTCCTAGGGGTGCCGGTGGGAGTGTGGAGTCATCTGTGACACCTTCCAAGGTGGGGAAGGGCCACAAGAAACCTGGCAAGTCTGGGAAGAGCAGCACGGCGGAGAAGACCGCCGTCATCCACGCTGCCCAGAATGCCACCGCCAGCACCAGCCCAGCTGCCTAGGAGGGGACCTCCAGCACCAACCCAGCTGCCAAGGACAGGACTGCCAGCACCAGCCCAGCTGCCCAGGACAGGACCCCCAGCACAAGCCCAGCTGCCCAGGACAGGACCGCCAGCACAAGCCCAGCTGGCCAGGACAGGACCGCCAGCACCAGCCCAGCTGCCCAGGACAGGACCACCAGCACAAGCCCAGCTGCCCAGGAGGCCAGCAAAAGCCAAGCTGCCCAGGAGGGGACCGCCAGCACAAGCCCAGCAGCCCAGGAGGCCACCGCCAGCACAAGCCCAGCTGCCCAGGAGAGGACCGCCAGCACCAGCCCAGCTGCCCAGGAGGGGACCGCCAGCACCAGCCCAGCTGCCCAGGACAGGACCGCCAGCAAAAGCCCAGCTGCCCAGGAGGCCACCGTCAGCACAAGCCCAGCTGCCCAGGAGGCCACCGCTAGCACAAGCCCAGCTGCCCAAGCCACCCACTGTAGAGACTTGAGAGACTGTGGCTTTGCACTCCCCAGGATTGAACAGTGGGCAAGCCACCCACTGTAGAGACTTGAGAGACTGTGGCTTTGCACTCCCCAGGATGGAACAGTGGGCAAGCCACCCACTGTAGAGACTTGAGAGACTGTGGCTTTGCACTCCCCAGGATGGAACAATGGGCATGTGGCCCCCTTGTGGATTTGGCATTGTGCACTCAACTGGCTGAGGTGCCCCCCCTTTCCCTCCCCCTGAGGTGCCTGTTTAGTTGCTCTCTGATGCCCCTGCAGTGTTCTCTCGGTCATGGTCGGGGATCTTGTGTGGGCCTCGCCCATACCGTATGGGCCCAGGTTTCCACGGACGAAATTGGAGCACTACCTGGACTACTATGCTTGGTATATATTTTGTATATGGTGTATATATATATTTCTGCCTACTTGATTTTAATATATTGCAATGGTTACACTAATTTTCTATTGTCTTTGCATTCTTCCGGAGGGTTTGGGGGGTGTAACTGTGATGTATTAATATGCATTAGTGTGTGTGTTGTAGTGGGTGGGGGTGTTGTGTGTGTGTGTCCCAGTTTTTTCCCTCCCCCTGTGTCGTAGGTGCAGTACTCACTGTGGTCTTTGCCGCCGGTGTTCGTGCTCCTGGTAGAGGAGCAGGAAAACTATTGCAGGTAGAATTTGGAGTTCTGGGTCCATGGTGTCCTCGTTCCTCAAGGGGTGTGTAGAGGTGAGCGTTTTCCCTTCGGAATTCCTGTTTCCGCCGTGTTTTTATCCGCGGTGAATCCGCCCCGGATTGGCCTGTCATAATAGTGTGGGCTGTACATTGTCTCCCGCCTGTCTGTTGGCGGTGACTGCCGCGTTGTTTGTCCGTACCGCCGTGGCGGTCGGAGTGTTAAAGTGGCTGTCTTTGTTGGCGGTTTCCACCACAGTCGTAATTGCTAATTTTTCCCCACCGGCCTGTTGGCGGTCTTACCGCCACTTTAACACCGTCTGCCAGGGTTGTAATGACCACCATAATCTGTGTGGTATGTGGAGAGCATCAGCACTGAGACATTGTGCTGTGCCAAAGGAGCAATCACTGATTCCACAATCTTGTTCACTTCAACTGGCTGTGCGTCATTTGTTGAACAGCCATTGGTCAGCATTTGGAAAGTGGCTTATTGGTAAGGATACATAGGTACCTACACTTAGCAATAGGCCACTATTCCCCACTAGGTCAATTCAAGGTCTCAATAAATTAATTCTTGTTCAGTCCATGGTAGGTTGGCCCATAAGCAGTTAGGCTTAATTAAAGAGACAGGTGTGTAAAGCATTTATTATCAAGAAAACAGTTAATAAGTAATACACAAGACACAATAAAAATCTCACACCAACCTATAATAAGAAATATGTTTCTTTAATCTTTAAAATTACACGATCCAATGTAGGGAACCAGAGATATGATTTTTTAGTGATTAAAAGTAAAGCTAGCGCTTAGAAGCAAATAGCTCTGAAAAGATTGAAAAAAAAGGTTGCACTGGAAAGTTGTCCACTGCACCAGCCAAGGGTTTAGAGACTGTGGTTCGCCTCTTGGGGTCTGGGACGACAACTCCCACAATGCACCTCTTCAACCTATTGGAGCTTTTTACAACAGTTGCTCCAAACGTCTCCAAACTTCTGGATCTTTTTCCAGAGGTCCTTTTTGGGTCCTTGAAGTGTCCACAAACTTGATCCAAGGTTCCAGAAGCTCTGAGTTGCTCCTTTGAAGTTGGTTCTACTGTTCCCAGAATCCACCTGGCCAGAATCATCAAATGGACACTGGACGCTGGTCAGCTGGGCTATTCTTGCAGGATTTGATGCAGGGGACTCTGGGCAGCACCTTTTGTACTTGAAGCTAACAGGGAGTCCACTAATGGAGTTGCAGAAGCAAGGCAAAGTCATTTTATTGTTGAAGCCCAAAGAGTGCATCTGGTACAGTCCCTGTGAGTGCAGTGTCCAGGTGCAGACCAGGGGTCCAGAGGGCAGTCCTTCTTCGCCATGTGGGGCAGCTCTACCATATCTATCCTTTCTCTTGGGGGTAGCAAACAGGGGGGTGCTCCTGTCCAATGGGGTGCAGGCAACCACCCTCTGGTGTGATCACTTCCAGTGACGTGTGTCAAAAACCTACCCTAGGGAGCAACATTCTCTAAAAATTCAAGATACCAAAAAATGATCCTTAGAGGTTAGATCTGGCAGAGTCCACCCACTGGTGTGGCTAATTCTTTCTTAGCACACTCCTTCCAGCACCTCTCCTAATCTTTCCAGAGGGGCTCCCATCTGTCTGGGTGTGCTGGAAATGGGGTTGGGAGGGGGCTCAGTTTCTATCCCAAGTGGCTTTCCCTCCTTTGAAGACCAGTTTGGCTACACTTCCCCGATCCTGTTCCGCCATCTGCTGCAGCAGTTCTCCACCCACCAGATACTTCCTTTGTCTTAGCCCAGGCCTCTTCTCACCTCTTTAAGATAGTCTGGCTCAGGCTGACAGAGGCTGACCAAACAGGAAAGGCAAGGCTGAACTTGGTAGCTTACATAAAGAGCTCTAAAACTCTTTCCATGTGCTAGTTATATTAAATTCAGCAAAGGCAAGGATGTATCACAACATTTAATTTGGTATCAAACTTGATATTTTTAGCTCCTCTCTTTTGGAATTATGCCTATTATTTTAAAATGAAGTGTACCAATGTTAGCCTAAGGAGCCCGATGACTACAATGGGGAACACATAGATGGCTGTTTTTCCCTCACCAGGGCCTATACAATGACACCAGGGACCACAGCAGTGCACCAAGGGGTGCCCTATCTACTTGGGGTCCCTAAACCTACATGCCCTACCATATACTAGGGATCTATAGCTAAGTTGTCAGAGTCAATTATAATGAGGTCTAATTTGCATATATCACAGAACACTGGTGCTGGTTAGCAGTTAGTCATTAACCACCAGTACCAGTCCACACGTTTAGGGGGATCAGGGCAAAAATAATGACTTTCCACACTGACCCCTGTGAGACAAAAGTTTATGGGTACTAACCTACACCCTGGTAGACCTAATCAGCTCTGAGGAAAAACCTGGAAAATCCATCTGCATTGGCATTTGAAGTACCAGGTCTAGGTTTCACTGTAAAGTCCATCCACTGTAGGGGAATAGACCACCTCAACAGTTTTGGGTTCTCCCTTCTCATCTGCCTGAGCCATCTGAGAGGTCTGTGGTCAGATTGAACACTGAAGGGAGTGTCAGACAAGTATGGCCTCACCTTCTTCAGGGACCAGACCACAACAAAGACCTCCCTCTCAGTGGCACTCCATATTTGCTCTCTGGGAAGTAGTCGGCTGCTGATGAAAGCCTCTGGTTGATTCTGACCCTCCTCATTCACTTGTGCCAACACTGTCCTAATCCCTGTCTATGAAGCACCTGTTTGCACAATACATTATTTATTGTAGTCAAAGGCCAGTATCACTAGTGCTGAACACATAGACTCCTTCAGAGTGTCAAAGGCCTTCTGACACTCTGTGGTCCAAATGCCCTTTTTGGGCTGTTTCTTGGATATGAGTTCTGTCAGAGGGGCCACAATGGTCCCATAATTCTGGACAAATTTCCTGTAGTACCTAGTCAGGCACCAAGAAAGGCCCTGACCTGAGTCTGGGTTTTTGGGGCCTCCCAATCCAGGGTAGTTTGGATCTTGGGCTGGAGAGGCTGTACATGGCCTCCACCAAACAAGGTGGCCCAGATACACCACTGACCTCTGCGCTATCTTGCACTTGCTTGCTTGACGGTCAGGCATGTTTGGAGCAGGGCCTGATGTACTTCCTTCAGGTGGATCAGGTGATCCTCCCAGGTGGAAGTGAATAAACCTCTGTAGTCTACACAGAATATCATTCCTTCTTCCCACCGTGGGGGTCAGGTTTGAATACCAGCACCAGTGGACTGGAAAAGGACTATCATAGGGGTCAATTAACCTTATCTCCAACATCGCAGCTACCTCGGCCTTGATGTTGGCTTTGGTCTGACTACCTGTACAACTTGTTTTTGACAGGTAAGCTGTCACCAGTATCAATTTCATGGACTCACCAAGTTTTGAGTCCATAGGTCAAGGAGAACATCCCAGCAAACTGCTCCAACACATGTTTGCAGTCTTTTTGCTGCTATACTTTCAGCTTGGTGAGAGTACCACCACCTCTACTGACCCATCTTGAACATTGGTAGAGAGCAAGAATGGCAGAGGTTCACCCTTCTCATCTTCTCCCTCATCTGTGACCATACTCATGGTCCTGTCTGCCTTGTCTTGGTGGGGTTTAAGTCTGTTGACATGCAGAATCCGGTGGAGACTCCTGAGGGTGCCAAGGTCCACCAGGTAGGTGACCTCCCCTATTTTCTCTAGAATGAGGTAGGACCCAGCCCACCTGACCTGGAGGTCCATGATTACCAGAGGTTCCAAATCCCCCACACCAACTGACCTGGATGGTACTCAGGCATGGTAGCCTTCTGCCACTGCCAGAGCTTCCTGAGCTCTAGGCTGGCCTCCAGGTTGCTGCTTGCCTTCTTCAAGTACTCTGCAATGTGGGGCCGCAGGCTTAGCACATAGTCAAACATATTCTGCTTGGATTCCTTGAGAGGCCTCTCCCAAGACTCTCATTCCAAGCACAATAGGCCTTACTGGGTGCCCCAACAGTACCTCAAAGGGGCTGAAGCCACCCCTCTTTTGGGGTACCTCTCCATAAGCAAACAGCAGGCATGGGAGGAGAAACATCCCATTTCCTTCTGAGTTTCTCAGACAAACTCATAATCATGCCCTTCAGGGTCTTGTTAAATCTTTCCACCAGGCCTTTAGTCTGGGGATGATATTGGGGTGGTGAACTTATAAGTAACAACACATTCATCCCAAGTCACCTTCACATAGGCAGACATAATGTTTGTGCCCCTATCTGAGACCACCTCCTTGGGAACAATCCACTCTGTTGAATACACCAATTAGAGCCTTAGCCACTGTGGGAGTGGTGACTGTCCTAAGGTATATGGCTTCTGTAAACCTGGTGGCATGGTCCACTGCCACAAAAATGTATCTGTTGACTGAGACAGTTGGTGGGTCTAGGGGACCAACAATATCAGTCCCCACCCTTTCAAAGGGAGTCCCTACTACTGGCAGTGGTATCAAGGGAACCCTCTTGTTTACCCCCTGTCTTGCCATTAGCCTGATAGGTGATACAGAAACTACAGAACTCCTTCAATTTTGCTGACATGTTGTACCAATAAAAATGGTTGACCAGACTATTCCAGGTCTTGGTCTGCCCCAAAGGTCCTGCCAAGGGGATGTCATGGCTTAAGGTGAGGAGAAATTCCCTGTATTTCTAGGGGCCCCCACTCTCCTGCTTGCCCCTGGTTTGGGGTCTCTTGCCTCAGTTTTGAGGACTCCATCCTCCCAGTAAACCCTGTGGGATCTACTGCCATCACCCTGTTCTTGTCTAGAGGCATGCTCCCTCACTTCCTCAAGAGTAGGACACTCTCTTTGCTCCTAGCAGAACTCTTCTCTGGTAGGTCCACCCGTCCCTTGCAATTCTGACAAGTCAGTCAGAGTTGGCAGGGGTGGGCTACCTCCCCCAGATGTTAGATCCTCCCCCTCACAATTGGATTCCTCCTACACCTCTGTAATTCTGGGGGCTGGCAAGCCAGACCCTGTGCCCTTTCTCTTGCTTCTGGAGGCTTTGCCGCTTGTTCCAGGGTCCAAGTGTCCAGCACTTCCCTGTTGTGCATCCTCTGACTTGGTCACAGCACACCCTCTTCAGGCAGGTCTAGCATCTGTGCATTGACCCTTCTCTCCACCTCTGACCACTCAGATGCTTTAAGATAATTTCCCAGTAGACACTCTACTGGGAGGGCAGTAGTACAACTACCTTATTAGGCCAGTCAGACATCCCCATTCTAAGCTCACCATAGCCATGGGATGGAGTTAGTTCTGCTGTCTGCATAAGTCATTTGATGGAATATACCAGGTAGGACCTGCTCTGAAGAAACCAATTTCACTGTGACCATAGGCACACTGGCTCCTGTATCTCTATGAGCTGCCACCTCAGTCATATTGACTCTAGGCCTCTGCCTGTACTTCTCTATGCTTGGTGGTAAGGCAGCCAGGGCTGCAACTTCCACCCCTCCTAAAGACACTAAGGTGACTTCTGTGGATCCTGGTCCCATCCCTGGGCCAACTTTTAACCCCAAACCTACACTAGCAGTCCTATGGTACAGCCCAACAGTGGGGGGCTTCTAGGAATAGCCAGCATCTCCTCTTTTGTGTCCTGGCTGATGACAGACAAAACACTTCCCTGCCTTGCCAAGTTCCTGGAGCTTTCCTGCCCTAACCTCCTTCCCTTGGAAGTACCATGGCTTGGGGCTCTCCCTCCCTGTGTAAGTTTTGGGGTCTCTTGTGAGGACTTTTTAAATATTCCTTTCCCTGGGCATTCCCAGGGGAAGGACCCTGTCCCCCATTCTTCTGCTCACCCCCTGAGGGATTGCTAGAAACGCTGGTTCTTAACCATTCATCAGCTGCCTCCCCCAGGTTCCTGGGTTTGGACAACTTAGAGTCTACCAGATACTGGCTTAACTTCTCTGAGATACAATTATTCAAATGGTGCTCCTTCATGATTAAATTGTATAGCCCCTCATGGGTACATACCTTGTTAGCATATATCCAGCCCTCTAGTGCCTTTACTGAGGTATCGACAAAGTCAACTCAGGACTGGGTATTGATCTTCTGGGTGTTCCTAAACTTTATCCTGTATTGCTCTGGATGAGGCATGTCTTCATATTGGGATACAACTTTGTCTCATTCTCCACTAGGGTCAGGAGCCTATCCCTCCCAGATACTGGGATCAGTTCCCATAATAGTGAACCCCGTACTGAGTTCTAATATTCCTCATCTTGAGAGCCCTCTCAAAGGCTGTCAGCCATTTCTCAATGTTGTCTCCATTTTGATAACTAGGGGCAATCCCTTTGGGTAGTCTGGGGCAAAATCCACCACCCCTGGACATCTCAAAGTCTATTCAATGGCCACATCTCTTTGTTCTTCTCTTGCCCACTTCCTCTTTTCTAGGGCCAACTTCTCTGCTTCTAGTGCTATGTAGACCAGCTGAGCTTCCAGCTCTCTTTCTTTGAAGGACAGGTTTGCTCCATCTGAGGGTGATCCCTCTCCCCCAGCTAGCTCTAGACAGGGCCCTGGAGACTGTGTGGGGGAATAACCCCTCTTCCTCCCCATCACTGAGGTGTAGAAGTTTTACCTCCCCTGTCATGTTAGAACTGGCATCCTCCCTCCCCTCTCCCACAGGAGCCTTCTCTGTGCCTAACTCCTAGGCTTCTACCCAGGTTCTAAGGAAATTAACCAGCAAAGCCTTCCTAATGTTAGTGGCTGCTGACAATCCCCTCTCAGATCACAACTCCCCTAAGCTGGACTACAGTGAGTGTGGGTAGGCTATACAGATCAAGCTTCATGGGTTTGTGCCACATAATACAAACTTTGTAAAAAGTGAATCAAGAATTTAGAAAAATCACAAAAATTGATTCATTGAAGTTAGGCCAACTAAAAAAGAAATTAATAACAATGTTTGCACTAGGACAATTTAGAGGATTTTTAATTTAAAACTTTTCACTTAAAACTGTATAGTGATATCAAACACAGGTACTGGATCCCACCACGGTGCACCAAAAGTGTTGGAAAGTAGATTACTGGTAAGGTCAAGTAGCTAGCTACACTTAGCAATAGCCACAAACCCCCACTAGGTCCAGTCAAGGTCACAAAAAAATCAATCCTTGATAGCTTGGCCTACAAGCAGTTAGGATTAAGTTAGGAGACAGGTGTGTAAAGCATTTAATATAAAAAATTGTAAATAAGTAAAACATAACCTACAATAAAAATCCAACAATTTAAAAATAAGGAAATATTCTTATCTTTAAAATGACACTAAAATGACAAAAATCCAAAGTAGGGAAACAGAGATAGGAATTTTTTAGGACCAAACGTAAAAAAATACTTTCAAGTTCCTAAAAACCAAAAGCACCGACCTTGGACATCTGGGCACACTCGACAGGGGAAAAGTCAAAAGTTAAGGACGAACACAATTCCTGAATTCACATGGTCAGAATCTTCAAATGGCCACTGGGCATGGTCAGCTGGGCTATTCTTGCAGGACTTGATGCAGGGGACTCTGGTCAGCTCCTTTGTACCTGTTGCTTACAGGGAGTCCACTCCTGGAGTTGCAGAAGCAAGAAAAAGTCATTTTCCTGTTGAAGCCCAAATTGTGTAGCTGAAGCAGTCCTTCTGAGTGCAGTGTCCAGGTGGAGGCCATGGGTCCAGAGGGCAGTCCTTCTTCTCTAGTATCTACTTCGAGCAGGTATCTGAACTGTGTGATAGCTTTGCCATGTTTATCCTTGGGGTGGGAAGCAGGGGGGTGCTCCTGTCCAATGGGGTGCAGACCACCACCCTCTGGGGTAACCACGTCCTGTGAAGTGTGGCAAAAATAAGTCTCAGTGAGCAACATTATCTGAATATCCAAGATGCCAAAAACTCATCATTAGAGGTTAGATCTGGCTGATTCCACCCACTGGTGTGGCTAGGTCTCTCTTAGCACACCCATTCAGCCCCTCTCCTAATCTAATCAGAGAAGCTTCCATTTGTCTGGGGGTGCAGGAAATAGGTGGTCCAGTTTCTGTCCCAAGAGGCGTTCCATCCTTTGAAGACCATTTTGGCTACTCTTCCCCCATTCTGCTTTGCCATCTATTGTAGCAGTTCTCCGCCTTACCAGATGCTTCCTTTGTTTCAGCCCAAGCTACTTCACACCTCATTTAGGGGGCCTTGTCAGGCTGCCAGAGGCTAACCAATCGGGAAATGGTACTACAGGGATGAGTTTGGAAACTTTCAGAAAGAGTTTTAAAACACTTTCAATGTGTCAGCTATATTAAATTTCACATTGGCAAGTTGTTGGATTTATTATAACACTTCATTTGGTACCAAACTTGCTATATTTAGCTCAACTCTAAAGGAAATAAGACTATATTAATTTTTTTAAAACTCTCTCCTTGTTAGCCTATGTGGCCCATTGACTACAATGGAGAAAAACAAATTTGGCTGTTTTTCCCTCACAAGTGCTTATTAAACATAGTTTATAAAGTCCCTGCTTATATTTATATGGCACCAATCTTGGGGCCACCTAGGACAGAATGCAGGGGTGACATATGCAAAATTAAGGTAACTTGAGAATTTGGAAGTACTTTTAATACCAAAGTTGAATTTGGGGTTAATTTTAACATAAAAGCAGCCAGCAAAGCTGGCCTGTCTTTACAATGACAATGGACACCAAAACAGTGCACCCATGGGTGCACTATCTATACTGGGGTCCCAAAACCTACATGTGCTACCATTTACTGGGGACTTACAGGTAGGTTGTCAGAGCGAATTATAATTAGACCTAATTTGCATATACCAATTTACACAGAGCACTGGCCCTGGGACTGGTTAGCAGTGTCCAGGGCACAGTATGAGTCATTAACCATATATATATATTTTACAGGGACGTTATAGTTAGGCTCACATTTTAAACATATGAAACCATAGAAATTTACCTGTTATAGCCAACTATAACTTGAGCCCTAAGCTATCTATAACTTGTTTCCCCACCATGCAGTTTTCTTTTGTCAAAAATGATGCTGTAAATATTACATTGATATCATCAGTGATGTTATCAAAGATGTCATGAGTGGCATAATTTGTGGGGTATTTAGCAGTGCATGGCAAAGGCATGAGATGCGCCCAGGGGAGTTATTGGTCCCTGGGTTGTGGGGGCCGGGTGTTCCCCTACACAGATAATATTTGTATCCCCTGGGAAGTGGCAGTCCCTGGGGCAGCAGGGGCGAGGTCCCCCGCATTAAAATGGCAATGCCACCGGGATCTGGACCACTCTGGCGCTGTTTATAAAAAAAACTACAGAGCCCGCGCTTGTTTTTTTTTTTTTTTTGCCATATCCACTGCGAATCATGATGAAAATAAAAAAAAAATGTTCGTACCTCTGGGGGTGTCCTTTTGGGACCCCAGCACCAGAGCTAAGCGTTCAGGGTGTCCCTACCCTGGCCCTTTTTGTTTATTTTCATCTGTTTTTCTGGGTCTCAGCTGAAGCCGAGTTCCACGACATCTGCCTACAGTTCATGGTTGAAGTGTTGGCAGCCAATCAGAGCTCTGCATTTCCCTACACAAGCTCGTCATTATTCACAAAGTCGTCGCAGCCAGAGACATACAAATTTATTCTCTCTTTAATTTCTCAAAAACTATTGAACGGATGTACACCAAATGGGAAAAAGCATGATCTGCTTACCGCCAGCTAGCTTTTTGCCAAATTTGGTGTAATTCTGCTCAGTGGTTTCAGCTATAATCGCGTTCAAGGGTCCTCTGGAAATTAACATGGGAAACGCAACATTTTTGACCCCCATCCTTTTTCTCCGCCCCCGCTTGACAGATCACCCCAAAACATTCCATGTGCAACAAGAATCATGGCACACTTTTTTTTGTAAAATGTTGTGAAGATTCATCAAATGGTGCCAATGATATAGGTGGGTCAAAAAAAACCTTTTCCTATGGAAACATGGTCCTAACTATAGCTACCTACTAGAGACTTCCAGTAGGTTATAGGTTATAAATGTCTATCTATCTATCTATCTATCTATCTATCTATCTATCTATCTATCTATCTATATTATAGTTATATTATGTGTATATGTTATAAGTTATAAATATATATCTATATATGTATCCATCTATCTATATATATATATTATGTATATTACATTATATGTATACATTTTATAAAAATGATATGTATATATGTATTTATATATATATATATATATATATATATATATATATATATATATATATATATATATATATATATATATGTTCATATATATATATATGTGTATGTATATTCACAACAAAAAAAAAAACGTTACAGAGACGTTATAGTTAGGTTCTGAATTTATCCCCACAAAACTAGAGAAATTCAGCAGTTATAGTTGGCGCTCTTTCAAATGATTATAACTTGCACTCTTGCCATGCACAGTTCTGGTATAAATAATGTTAGAGCAAACATTACAGTGATATCAAAGATTCCATACAAGATATCATCAATGACATAATGACCCTCATTACAACCCTGGCGGTCGGTGATAAAGCGGAGGTAATACCTCCAACAGGTCGGCGGTAAAGAAAACAGAATCACAGCCATGGCGGAAACGGCCAACACAGACAGCCACTTTAACACTCCAACCGCCCGGTAGAAACAAACACTGCGGCGGTAACCGCCAACAGACAGGCGGAACACAACGTACCACCCACACCATAACAAGGCACCAATCCGCCAGCTTTTCCGGGGTGGCACTAACGCCATCAAAAGCACGGCGGAAACAGGAAACAGAAGGGAAACCACTCACCTCTCGACACTCAACGAAGAATCAGGACGCCATGGAGCCCGAGTTACAGGTCCAGCCGATGCTGGTCTACCTCCTCATCTACCAGGAACATCAAAGACGGCAGCGATGATGACAGTGAGTACTGCATCTAGCACACCGGGGAGGGGAGGAGGGAAAAGAGAGTGACACCCGCATGCAACACCTGCACCCCCGACCCTCCACCCACAACAACACACACACATATCCAATTACATCACAGATACACCCCATCACCCCCTGGAAGAACGCAAGGACAAAACGAAATGAGCTTAACAAGTATAATATTCGAACAATCCGATAACTTAAAATCATCAGTATATACAAATATTTACAGCAAGTACACAAGCCCGTACACTGTCCCTTCAAATGTCTGTGGACCAGTGGTCCCAAAAAGCATGGGCGAAGCCCACACATGACACCTGCCTCAAAATGGAAAGAGCACTGCAGGGGCATCAGGTCGGAAAAAAAACAGGCACCTCAGGGGGAAGGAGGGGGCCCCTCAGCCGGATGATGGTACGACGCCACTGCTCCTCGAGGGGGCTCCATGCTCACTGGCTGGTCCTGGGGAGTGCAAGGCCACAGTGTCTCAAGTGGGTGGTTTGCCCACTACTTGGTCCTGTGTAGTGCAAAGCCACAGTCTCTTAAGTCACCCAAGTGGGTGGTTTGCCCACTGCTTGGTCCTGGGGAGTGCAAAGCCACATTCTCTCAAGTCTCCCAAGTGGGTGGTTTGCCCACTGCTTGGTCCTGGAGAGTACAACGCCACAGTCTCTCAAGTCTCCCAAGTGGGTGGTTTGCCCACTGCTTGGTTCTGGGGAGTGCAAAGCCACAGTCTCTCAAGTCTCCCAAGTGGGTGGTTTGACCACTGCTTGGTCCTGGGGAGTGCAAAGCCACAGTCTTGCAAGTCTCCCAAGTGGGTGGTTTGCCCACTTCTTGGTCCTGGGGAGTGCAAAGCCACAGTCTCTCTAGTGGATGCCTTCCTCCACTGGTTCTGGAGGGTGCTTGAGGCCCAGAGTGCTTCATCCTGCCAAAGACTGTGTTAGTGGATGCTTTTTTCCTCTGGCTCTGAAGGGGGCTTGGTGCCCAGAGTGCTTCATCCTGCCAAGGACTGCGTTAGTGGATGCTTTTCTCCACTGGTTCTGGAGGGGGGTTGGTGCCCAGAGTCCTTCATCCTGCCAAGGACTGGGTTAGTGGATGCTTCTCTCCTCTGGTTCTGGAGGGGGCTTGGTGCCCAGAGTGCTTCATCCTGCCAAGGACTGGGTTAGCGGATGCTTTTCTCCACTGGTTCTGGAGGGGGCTTGGTGCCCAGAGTGCTTCATCCTGCCAAGGACTGGGTTAGTGGATGCTTCTCTCCACTGGTTCTGAAGGGGGCTTGGTGATGATGTTGCACCTGGGGTGTGGCAGTTCCCATTCCCTCACCTGGGTGTCTGAGCCACGACATTTTCCGGTAACAGGTAGCATGATACTCCATGGAGGCAGAGCCACACTCCACCTTGCGACGACTTAGGCTGCAAACTGCTGGTAGTGCCAGTGCTGGTGCCTCATGTAGTGTGTGCAGGGCCCAGAACGTCTCGTGCAGCCTCGGATGGCTGCCCACTGGGGATGCTGCTGATGTCCGCTGTAGTGGCTCTGGCTGGGCCACGACAGCGGGGCAGGTGGAGGTGGCTGCGGCGGTGGCTGCGGCGGAGATGCTGCTGCTGCTGCCCGTGGTGTAGGTGTCTGTAGTAGTGCATGTGAGACACCAGGCCATCTCCAGCAGCCTCGGAAGGCTGCCCACTGGGGATGATGCTGGTGACTGTAGTTGTGGCAGCTGCCGTTCAGGTGGCGGTGCAGATGGTGGTGCAGGTGGCAGTGCAGGAGGCGATCGTTGCAGTAGTGCTCACCGCGGTACAGGTTGCTGGCCTGTCCTGAGAAATGGGGGTCACCAGTCCCTCACCTGGAGGCTCCGTGGTGACTTTCCTTTGCTCTTGTGTCCTTTCCCCACCTTGGAATTCGCTGCTGGGACATTGGCACTGTCCACTCTGGTTCTGGATGAGGCCTTGCTGGGTGGTTGGTGCGGCTTTTCTCTTCTACATACTGGCCCCTTCTTTACGTTGGCAGGTGGAGGAATAGGGTGGTCCTTGACTTCAGTAGGTGGCACACTGGCAGCCCTGATGGGTGCCCCCTTCGATACTCCCGAACTTGCAGGGACCACAGTGGACGACTATTTGGTGACTGAGGTGCTGGTCTTGGCTCTAGACAACCTGGCCCTAGGAAAAGGACGGAGGGGGGGAGGTGTAGGGAAGAGGTCAATGGTAGCCAGGAAAAGTTTTTTAGACACACTGGGACGGGAAGATGGGGGGGATTTGGGAGTAGAGGAAGAGGTAGTGGTTGTATGAGGTGTACATCTGATGACTTTGGGTGAAGGTGCATGGGTTGGAGGCTGTAGTGAGGTGGATGGCTGTTGAGTGGGTGTGTGCCAGGGTTTGTGTACATTGGGAGGAGGGCTCACAGACACACTAGGAGAGGACACAGGGGACGTGTCAATGGTAGTCGGGGTGGTGATTGCATCTGAGCGTGTGTTGAGTTGGGCGTGCTGGTGATGGAGGTAGTGGCTGAGGATGTAGTGCATGCAGGTGTGAGTGGAGACAATACTGGGAGGGAGGTGGAGGACGTGGAGGAGGGACACACAGTAGAGGCAGTGGATGTTGGTGTATCTGCATGGGTATGGTGCTTGTGTGAGTGCCTGTGGGATGTGTGGTGCTTATGTTTGCCTGAGCCACTTTTATGTGTTGATGTGTGTGCATGCTGGTCTAATGGTGTGCTTGGGATAGGCTGAGGTAGGGGGGATTGGGTCTGGGTAGTGGATGTTGGAGGGGGGAGGCTGGACACAGGGACAATGGCTGCCATCAGTGCTGAGGCTAGAGCCTAAAATGCTCTCTGTTGGGCTGCCACGCCAGAGTGAATGCCCTCCAGGTATGCATTTGTTTGCTGCAAATGCCTCTCGACACCCTGGATGGCATTCAAAGTGGTAGACTGCCCAACAGTGAGGGATCTCACGAGGTCAATAGCCTCCTCACTGAGGGCTGCAGGGCTGACTGGGGCAGGGCCTGAGGTGCTTGGGGCGAAGGAGATGCCCACCCTCCTGGGTGAGCGGACATGGGAAACACGCTGAGGGGCTGCTGGGAGGGCAGTGCTGGTAGGGGGTGGCGGCTGTACCTATTGTTGCGTTGGGCACAGAGGTGCCCGCCACCGCCAGGGAGCTCTCATCAGAGGAGTAGTCGCTGTCGCTGGTGTCCCATCCTGCCCCCATCGTGGAGCTCCACTCGCCCTCCGTCCCACTGGTGCCTTCAGACTGTGTACATTCACCCTCCTGGTTCATGTGGGATGCAGCTCCCTCCGTCTCCAGTGCTTCTGCTCCTCCGCCAGATGATGCTAATGCACACAAGGACAGGGTGACAAAACAAAAAGGGGGGGAAGACAGAGGAGACACATGATCAATGCCAGAACACCACTACCATTGGCGGACACAACACACAGGGAGCAGCCCTATGCACTAGACCATGCACTAACAGTTCGTAGGAAAATCACCTGCCCATGGGGGACTATGCCTAACCCCATTTGTAGCACACCTGGCACCCACAGGAGGCTGACAAGTTGTAGATGGCCACTATCACTATTGGGGTTGGAGTGCCACAGAGCCTGCTTAACAAGGGACCTACCCTAGCAAGTTCGCCCTGGCCTAGAGGAACCCACAGCCCACATTCCCCACCCAGACATGTCGTAAAGCGCGCAGAGTCAGCTGAATGAGACTTTACTCACCCCCTTGTGGCTGCTGTGATGCCCTCAGGCGCCCACCCAACTCCGGATATGCCACCGCCAGGATCTGGAACATCAGGGGGGTCATGGTACAACGGGCACCCCTTCCACATTGGGAGGCCATCCCCAGATCAGCCTCTGCCGTCTTCTTGCTCCAGCGGCGCAGGCCCTTCCATCTCTTGCGGCAGTGGGTCTATGATAGACCCCCAGGGTCCGCACTTCCTTGGCGATGGCACGCCAAATACCCTTCTTCTGCTGGGTGCTGACATAGAAGAAAGGTAAAGTATGAGAGGAACTCACTCCCCCGTCCAGTTCTTCATACTCATTGGCCACCAGTTCCCACAAATGCCCTGACACACATACACTCTCCATCCTCACATGCAGGCCTCAGCCCCCCCCACATGTATCTTCCATCCACACCACTCCATACATTCATTTCCCAAGCATCATGCTCACAGTTTACTCACCTGTTTGTCTGGAGGACCATAGAATTGCGTGTACTGGGGGAGGACCCCATCCACTAGTCTTTCCAACTCCTCCACAGGGGCCCTTTCCTCAGACACTGGAGCCATTGTCGCTTCCAGACTGAGGTCACAGCAGCACTTGCAGTGTAGGTCCTCTCCTGTTGAAGGTCAGGTATCAAATGAGTGAACAGATAGAAAATGGCGGTCACGTCCACAGTGGTGCGTACCGTCACCGCCGGCGTACATCCTCATTGGCTCCTGGAACCCATAGGGCCCAATGATAACCAATGCTGAATTGCGCGGCGATCTTCGACCGCCTACCGCAACGCTGCACAACGCCAGCACAGTTACCTCATTTCCACTTGTCCCTCCTTACAGGTCAGGCAGCCGCCATTTCTGGGTGGCACATGGCAGGGCACCTAACTGCGTCACAGCCCATTTGGGCACAAATATGGACAGACCACGCCACACACGGATTTATTCACATTAGTGCAAAAACTCTTGTGCAACCTATGTGGTACATGACCCTCTGCTCACCATTCTCCTCCATAGGGCACAGCAGCTGTGACAGATGATGAGATGGCGTCATCCTCGGGTGCACAGACTCCTGGAGGACCTGTCGACAATGGAAGACAGACACATCATAATCACCTGCAGAATTAATCGTGCCACAATCCAAGAACTGTATGCCCAATTGGAGCCAGACCTGATGTCAGCTATCCGCCTTCCCACAGGTATCCCCCCTCTAGTAGAGGTCCTGTCAGTGCTCCATTTCCTGGCCAGTGGATCCTTCCAAACAACAGTGGCCATGGCATCAGGGATGTCTCAGCCAATGTTCTCTAACGTGTTGTCCAGAGTGTTATCTGCCCTGCTGAAACACATGCACAGCTACATCGTTTTCCCCCAGGTGGAGGATTTGGCCACAGTGAAAGCTGACTTCTATACCCTGGGACATATCCCCAACATCATTGGTGCCATTGATGGTACACAAGTGGATTTGTCCCCCCCCCCCTTTGCAGGAATGAACAGGTGTACAGAAATTGTAAAAGCTACCATTCAATGAATGTGCAGATGGTGTTTTTGGCAGACCAGTACATCTCTCATGTGAATGCCAAGTATCCTGGCTCTGTGCATGATGCTTACATTTTGAGGAATAGAAGCATCCCTTATGTGATGGGCCAACTCCAGAGGCACCAGGTGTGGCTAATAGGTGAGCCCAAGGTCCCCACACAGTGTGAATAGGTGTCTGGGTATGGGGTAGTCCCTAAGGGTTGGTGTATGTCTAACAGATATCCCTCGACATTTGCAGGTCACTCTGGTTACCCCAGCCCTTCATGGCTACTGCCCCCAGTGAGGAATGCCAGGACAAGGGCAGAGGAACGCTGCAATGAGGCACATGGGTGAACTAGGAGGATTATTGAGCGTAGTTTCGGCCTATTGAAAGACAGATTCTGGTGCCTCCATCTAACAGGTGGCTCCCTATACTACTCACCGAAGAAGGTGTGCCAGATCATCATGGCATGCTGTATGTTGCACAACCTGGCTTTGCGACGCCAGGTGCCTTTTCTTCAGGAGGATGGCCCTGATGTTGGTCTTGTGGCAGCTGTTGAGCCTGTGGACAGTGAGGAAGAGGAGGCAGAGGAAGACGATATTGCCAACCAAAACATCATCATGCAGTACTTCCAGTGAAACACAGGTAAGAGACTGGCACTGCTCAGCTCATATCTGACTACTGTATGACATTGTATAAGTCAGCCTTTTTACCTCTGTGTATGGACCGTGACAGTTCACTTTGGCTTTCCTTTTCACAGATCTGGGTACCACATTCTGCCTTCTGCTATGTTTACTGCTGCCCAACAACTGTCATACTTTGGTATGTGCAAATGAACATTTACATTGATAATTGTCTAAGAGGTTGTAATAATACATTTGTGAAAGTACAGACTGACTCCAGATTGTTTTGTGATTCAAGGGTGTTCATTTAAGTGCTAACAAGTAGAGGGGGATGTGCAGTGGGCTGGGGTGATGGTTGAGAAATATCCATGGTAGAGTCCAGTCTCTTGCTATCACAGGTGCATTGTCCAAAGGGGCATAGGAAGTGGACCAATGGCAGTTCAAGGTGGACAGGGTGGCAGAGTGGGACAGAAGGGTGACAATCAGGAGAGTCTTATTTCCTGGAGGGGGTCTTGGCAATGTTCTCTGTCTTGTGCCTGGATCGCAGGGACCGTTTGCGGGGTTGCTCTCCTTCTGCAGGGGGTGGGGTGCTGGTGTCCTGTTGTTCTTGTGGCAGGACCTCCTGTCCACTAGCGCCGGTGGACGTGGAAGACTGTTCCTCGTTCAGCCTGGTGTCAGGCGCCCGGTGGTATGCCACTGTCTCCCTCATGGTATTGCCCATGTCTGCCAGCACCCCTGCAATGGTGACCAGGGTGGTGTTAATGGACTTCACATCCTCCCTGATCCCCAGGTACTGTTCCTCTTGCAACCGCTGGGTCTCCTGAAACTTGACCAGTACTGTGCCCATGGTCTCCTGGGAATGGTGGTATGCTCCCATGATGTTTGATAGTGCCTCGTGGAGGGTCAGTTCCCTAGGCCTGTCCTCCCCCTTTCACACAGCAGTCCTCCCTGCTTCCCTGTTCTCCTGTGCCTCTGTCCCCTGAACCGTGTGCCCACTGCCACTGACCCCAGGTCCCTGATTGTCCTGTGTTAGTGGGTTTGCCTGGGGTCCCTGTAGTGGTGGACACACTGCTGATTGACGTGTCCTGGGGACAGTGGCCTGGGCCCGCTGGGTGGGTTCTGTGGTGGTGTTTCCTGAGGGGGGAGGTTCTGTGGTGGTTTGGGACTGTGGCAGGGTAAGCGACTGTCCAGAGGTCCCTGATGGGCCGGGCTGGCCATCTTGATCCAGGCGTGCAGAGCTGCTGTCCTCACTGTGGGCCTCTTCTGTGGGGGGACTGGATATGGCTGGCACCTCCTGTCCGGTGACGTTGTGTAGGGGTCCTGTTGGGGTGCAAATGCATTGTTATTGTATCTGTGTGTGCCATCTTGTGGAATGGGTGTGTTTCCCTCCACTACTGTGCTGGCATTATCGCCAATGTCCTTGTGTGAGTGGTGAGTGTGTGGGGTTGGTGAGTCTCTCCCTTGGACCTGCTTTGGTGATGGGTGTCCATGCATTGTTGTCACATGCAGGGCTTGGTATTGGGATGTGTGGGTTGTGATAGTGGGGTATCTGTGAGGTGTTGGGGTGATGGGTGTGAGAGTAGGGTTAGAAATTTATGATGGCATGCAGGTAGAGTAGGAGGATATAGCAGTAAAGATATGACTTACCAGAGTCCAGCCCACCTGCTACTCCTGTGAGGCCCTCAGGATGCATGATCGCTAAGACTTGCTCCTCCCATGTTGTTAGTTGTGGGGGAGGAGGTGGGGGTCCACCGCCCGTCCTCTGTACGGCTACCTGGTGTCTGGATACCACAGAACGTACCTTCCCCCATAGGTCATTCCACCTCTTCCTGATATCATCCTGTGTTCTTGGATGCTGTCCCACTGCGTTGACCCTGTCGACAATTGTCCGCCATAGCTCCACCTTCTTTGCAATGGACGTCTGCTGCACCTGTGATTCGAATAGCTGTGGCTCTACCTGGATGATTTCCTCCACCATGACCCTGAGCTCCTCCTCAGAAAACCTGGGGTGTCTTTGGGGTGCCATGATGCGGTGTGGGTGATGTGTGAGGTGATTGTTGATGTGATGTTTGGGGTGATGTGTTGGGGTGTGTTCTTTGAGGTGCGTGGATGGTGTATGAGTTATGGTGTTTTGTGCCTCTGGATGCTGGTGTCGTCATAGCTTTTCTGTCTCTCTGCTTCTTCCAAAAATGTTGCTGTAAGGGGTTGTGGGTAATGTGGGTGTGTGTTTTATAGTGGTGTGAGTGTGTGGGTGTGGTGTGTGTATGTGTATCAGGCGTGTGTATTTTGGATTGTCCAATGTGGTTGTGTTTTTTAGGTGTGTGTGTATTTTGAGCGCGGCGGTGTGTAACGCCAATGGATTATCGCGGTTGAATGTCCACTGCTTTGATTCGTGGATTGTGATAGGGTGGGTGTATTCCTATTGTGTAACGGTGAGGGTGTTGGTACCACCAGTTTATTACTGACCTTTGGTGTGGCGGACTTGTGTGGGTGTCTGTCTTGTAGAGGATTTCTAAGTGTGGGTCATAATAGCCATAGCGGATTTCTGCCGCGGACACGGTATCTTGGCGGCCGTCAGCACGGCGTAGGCGGCATTTACCAAAAGGGTTGTAATGAGGGCAGATATGTGGAGTAATTAGATGTGCATGGCAAAGGCGAGAGTTATAGTTGTGAGGAAACTGGGCTGATTGCAGAGGACCCCTAACCTTTCCCCCCCGTTTTTTTACTTTTTGCTGGTGTTTTCCTGACTACGATGGTGCCCTGGGTACTGCTAACCAGTCCAAGGGCCTGTGCTCTCATTAAATTGAGTATGCAAATTAGGTTACTTATAATTGGCAGTATCAGCCTACCTATAAGTCCGTAATATATGGTAGGGCATGTAGACTTAGGGTCCCCAGCATAGGTAGAGCCCCCACAGATGCACTGCTAAGGTGCCCAGGGTCATTTTAAAGGCAGGCCTGCCTTGCTGGCAGCTTTTAAATGAAGGCTACATGCACATGCGACTTAATTTGGAATTAAAAGTACTTCCAAAGTCTTAAAATACCTTATGTTTACATATAAGTCACATAGAAGTGTGCCTAGGCACTCCCAAGTTTGGGTGCAGTGTAACTATAAGCAGGGACCTTATAAAATATGTTTTATAAGCCCTGGTGAGGAAAAGTGGCTAAATTCTTTTTTCCCTCATTGTAGTGAACAGTCTCCAAAGGCTAACATGGAGAGACTTTATTTTAATCAATAAAGTCTCCAAAGGAGCTAGATATGGCAGGTTTGGTCTTAAACGTTTTTTTTGTTTTAAATAATAAATGCAATAACTTGCTATTGTTGGATTTAATATAACTAGTTCAGAGAAAGAGTTTTAGAACTCTTCCTAAAAGTTACCAGTTTCAACTTTTTAGTGCCCTTCTCTGATTGGCCTGTCTCTGGCATCCTGGCCAGGCTGCCTTGATGAGATATGAAGTGGCCTGTGCTGAACACAAAGGAAATGCCTGCGGGAGGAGATCTGCCTCAGCAGATGGTGAAACAGGATGGGGGAGAGTTGCAAAACTGTTCTTCAAAGGAGGGTAGGACATTTGGAGCAGTTTAGGACCTCCCCCATTTCCTGCAAGACCAGACAACCATGTGCCCTCTTAACTAGATTAGGAGAGGGCAGAAGCAAGGTGTGTTAAGGATGTTTAGCCACACCAGTGGGTGGGCTCAGCTAGACCTAACCTCCAAAATTCAGTTTTAGCCATTTTGAACTTTTAAGGAATGTTGCTCCCTTGGTTTGATTTTTGCAACACTTCCCAGGAAGTGGTCATCCAAGGGGGTAGTTGTCTGCCTGTGATTGGACAGTTTGCCTCCCCTGCTTTCCACCCCAGGAGCAAGGATAAATAACACAGAACTGCACCCACACCGCAGATCCCTACAAGGAACAACTACAGAAGAACTACCCTGCTGGACCCCTGACCTGCACCCGGAAACCATACTGCACAGCTGCACACTTGGGCTTCACCACTAAAAGGACTTTGTGAGAAGGTCCAGAAGTTTGGAGAAGTTTGGAGAACATTTGGAAAAAAGCTCCATAAACGGACCGTCCAACCGTCGTCAAGCTGGCTTACCTCAACCGTGACCTGCCTGATTTTCAGTTTCTTCCTGATGAAAAACTCTAGAGCCCAAGACTTCCAGGATTTCACCAGGGGCTCATGGAAAGGTGATCCGATGACCTTGCATAAAAATCAGCTCTCTGTGGAGGGCTGACCCCTGTCAGACGTAAAAAGCTCCAAATAGTGACAAATTCTGAACGTAAATAGTTTTCCGGGACTTCCCACGCAGTGTATCCGAGAAGGGCTGCAGGGATGTTGGATCAAGATTCAGCTTTGGCCTGGATGATGGTTTTGTCCTGAAAAATCATCTAAATCTGAACGTAGACTTGTTCTGAGAGGTTTCCAGTGACACGTATCCGAAGAGGGCTCCAAGGAGGTCAGATAGAATTGGTGACTTTGTCCAGATGAAGAAAATCTTCAAGAAAAAGACTAAGTCCGAAGGTAAACTTGTGACCTAGGCCTCCTGCTTGCTGTAACCAAGCTAGACTCCATCACGGCAGGCCTCAAACTTTGACTGTGCCGCTGTCTAGTGCGACCAGATGACCAGATTGGCGCTTTTAGTTTTTATGTGCTAGAAAGCATTAATTCTTTAAAAATTCACATCTCCTGTTCCCCTTATCCAATTCTAATCATATTAGTGTCATTGTAAAGATAAATATGATCTATTTTTATAAATTGGTGTTGGATTTTAATTGTTTTGTGCTTTACTTATTTACTGTTTTGTGATATGTAAATGCTTTCACCCCTGTCTCCTAAGCCTAACTGCTCGTTGCCAAGCTACCAAGGGTTATGTTGTGATCAGTTTATTGAGACCTGAATTGATCTAGTGGGGGTTAGTGGCCTATTGCTAAGTGTAGGTACTTACCTGCCCTTACCAATAATCCTCTTTCCAACATAGGTACGTAAACATCATATTAGCCCTAGAATCTCTGCAGCAATCTTAAATGTGAGTGCAATGTCCCAACTCTGCATCACTGGACTTCTTTGCCTGACTTTCAACCTTGAAGCAGCTACCCTTAGAACCAAGGGTGTTAAAGGTCATGTGCCTCTTAAACATATACAGGCAAGCTTCTTTGAAATGTGATGCACAATTGCTTGATTGTTGGGCTTTTGCTATTCTGCTTAATACCTTGATATGTATCAGTGTTAAACTTCATATCGATTTATTGTGATTATTTGTAATTCACCTAAAAAGAAAGAAAAAGAGATGAGAGGCACTGTTGGAGGAAGGTAGTGCAGGACTCCATGGTGAAGGAGGTGATTGAGGGTGAGCCACAAAAGATTGTCACACCAGAGCTAAAGCCGGCCCTGAAGATGGCAATCACATAGAAAAATACTCTTCCATAGACTCTAAATGCTTTAATTCCACAAGCTGTCTTTAATGAGAGTAAATGTGAATCATAAATACATATTGTTCGAAATGGGGTCTTTGGTTGGCAGTCAGGATACCCCCTATCCAAGCAAGAACTGTCACTCCTGTAAGGGTAAGTCACACACAATCCAAAGTATCCTGTGCCCACCCTCTGGTTGCTTTGCACTGAGCAGTCAGTCTTAACTTAGAAGGCAATGTGTAAAGTGTTTGTGCAATAAATCATGCAACAACACAGTGAAAATACCACTGAAAGACACCACACAGGTTTAGAAAAATCAAAGTTATTTATCTGATGAAATTAATATCACAATGAGCAAGATTTGATAATCTCTAGTTGAAAATATCACTTTGAATTCTATAAGAATAGTCTAAAGTTCTTAAAAGCAACAAATGTCTCTTGGAAGCACAAAGTACCTTGTTTGCATCAATATTACAGAGACCGCAGAGGAGGCGATGTGTGGAAAACAAAGGGTGTGTGTTGGATTTCCAAGCCCACACAGACGATGCGTCAATTCTTGTCTAGGTGACAAGGGTTTTGCGACGAATTCTGGCACACAAGCTTCAGTCCTCTTTGCGATGCGGGGTCTTTTGACACCCAGGGGCGATGCAGAGAAATCGTAGGCGTGCAGGATGAAGTCACAGGGGCTGCATTGATCCGGTGGGCGATGCGTCTGAGTTTTTTGTCGCACGGAGGACGCTGCATCAATTCCTCACTCAGGAAGTCGGGCTGTGCTGCTCCTGTTTGGTGGTGCGTTGATCCGGTGGGTTGTGCGTCGAAGTTCTGGTCACAAGACTGGCACTGCATCGATCTCCACTCAAGGAGCCAGGCTGCATTGTTCCGGGTCTTCAATGCTGTGTTTCTTTTACCACAATGTGGGCTGTGGGTCGATTCCAGCAGGCTGTGCATCGATGTTTTCACAGCACAAGGAGTTTCTTTGCAGAGATGATGTCTTTTTGGCCCTGAGACTTCAGGAACAGGACGAAAGCTCAATCCAGGCCTTTATAAAACACTTCTCAGCAGTCAGAGGCCAGCAAGGCAGCAGGGCAACACCAAGGCAGCAGTCCATCTTAGAAAAGCAGCCCAGGTAAGTCCTTTGGGCAGCCAGACATTTCCTCTTGGCAGGTTTCAGGTTCTGAGGCAGAGTGTTTGTCCCAAGGAGTATCTTGAAGTCTCCAGAAGTGCCTAAATTGGTAGGGTCAGGGACCCAGTTTATATACCCAAAAGTGCCTTTGAAGTGAGGGAGACTTCAAAGAGTGGTTCTGAGGTGCACAAAGTCCCCTTTCAGAACAATCCTGTCTGTCAGGGTCCCAGTAGGGGGTTTGGCAGTCCAGTGTGTGAGGGCAGGATACTTTCCTTTGAAATGTAAGTGTAAGGCCCTCCACCCTTCCAGCCCACGGGGACCCATTCAGTATGCAGATGTGTGCAGATGTGACTGAGCATCCTGTGTTTGTGGTTGTCTGGGTGAAATGCACAAAGGAGCTGTCAACCAGCCCAGCCCAGACGTGGAGTGTAAGGCATAAGGTGGCATTATTAAAATAGTAATATAAAATCTAACCTCACCAGTAAACAGGACTTTGTAGAACCATTCAGGCCGTACTAAATATAACCTGTCTACCCCTTTCTGATCCGAATTTTCCACTCAAACAGTATATGACGGTAGCCCTAATGTTAACCTATGACAGGAGCAGGCCTCACAGCAGTGGAAAATGAATTTAGGAGATTTCCACTAGCAGGATATACAAAACACACAGATTTATGTCCTGCCTTTTACCTACACAGCACCCTGCCCTCTGGGTTGGTAAGGGTCTACCTTAGGGGTGACTTATACGTAGAAAAAGGGGAGTTTTAAGGCTTGGCAAGTACTTTTAAATGCCAAGTCAAAGTGGCAGTGAAACAGCATACCCAGGCCTTTCAATAGCCGTCCTGAGGCATGGTTAAGGGGCTACTTATGTGGGTGGCACAATCGGTGCTGCGAGCCCACTAGTAATATTTAATGTACAGGCCCTAGGCACCTGCAGTGCCTTTTACTAGGGACTTACAAGTAAATATATATATGCCAATTGGGTATAAGCCAATGTTACAGAGACCATATGCACTTTAGCACTGTTTAGCAGTGGTAAAGTGTGCAACGTCCTAAAACCAGCAAAAACAGTGTCAAAAAGTGGAGGGAGGCAGGCAAAAAAGTTGGGGGTGACCACACCAAGGCTGTCCCGTCTAATATATATTATTTATTACCTATGTTTGCATACATAGTCAAGTTTGCTTTACTGGTATCCTGCTAACCAGGACCCCACTGATTATGCTCTCCCTCCTCTAAATCTGGTCATTACTCACTGTTAACAAAGTATTTCACCCACAATTGGCATACTGGTGTCCCTTTATAAGTCCCTAGTATGTGTTACCTAGGTACCCAGGGCATTGGGGTTCCCGGGGATTCCAATGGGCTGCAGTATATATTTTGCCACCCATAGGGAGCCCATGCAAAGGCTTCTGCAGGAGTGCCATTGCAGCCTGTGTGAAAAGGTGCAAGCACCCTTTCACTGCCATTTACACTGTACCAGATCACTAATAATTCACCCCTATAGAAGGCCCTCCAGCCCTGCGGGCAGGGTGCAAAGTACTTGAGTGTGAGGGCACTCCTGCACTAGCAGAGGTGCCCCCACAAGGTCCAGGGATATTTTCCTAGATTTTGTGAGTGCGGGACGCCATTTTACATGCATTCAGGACAGAGGTCACTAGCTATTTCCAGCTACATAATGTTTGATATCAAACATGTTGGAATCATACCCCAAAGCCTTTGCAAGCATTGGTTGTATGATTCCATGCATTCTGGGGGTATGATTCCATGCATTCCGTAGAGGACCCCTAGTATTCCCATTACAGCCTTTTTAGGTTTTAGGTTTTCCAGGCCACCCCAGCTGCTGTCACCTCACAGGCAGGTTTCTGCCCTCCTGTTGCTTGAAAAACTTGAGCCCAGGAAGGCAAAACAATGGATTTCCTTTGGGAGAGGGGAATTGCACCCTCTCCCTTTGGAATTAGTTGTTACAGGCTTGGGAGGGGTAGCCTCCCCAAGCCACTGGAAATGCTTGAAATGGAACATTTGGTGCCCTTCTTGCATAAACTAGTCTACACTGGTTCAGGGACCCCCAGTCCCTGCTCTGGCACAAAACTGGACAAAGGAAAGGAGAGTGACCACTCTCCTGTCCATCACCACCCCATTGGTGGTGCTCATAGCTCCTCCAGAGGGTCCATGGGTTTTACCATCTTGGATTCAAGGTTGTCAGGGAACTCTAGGAGTATCTGAGTGGCCAGTGCCATCAGGTGACATCAGAGTCCTCGCCTGATAGGTGCTTACCTGGTTAGGTGACCAATCCCCCTTTCAGGGCTATTTAGGGTCTCTCCTTTGGGTGGTTCTTCAGATTTGGATTGCAAGACTCCAGCAGGAATCCTCTGCATCCTGCTCTTCGATTTCTCACTGAAGAAATTGCACCTGGACCCTGCAGGAACTCTACAAATTGCAACAAAGAAGCAAAATGCCGTCTTCAACATTGTACCTTCAGCTCCTGCCAGCAACTACAACTGTTTCCTGGTTGTGCATCCTCTGAAGACAGCCCATCTTCAGCCTGCATCAGAAGAGCAAAGGAATCTCCCTTGGGGTGAAGGAGTTACTCAGCAGGCACCAACTGCAGCAATGACTGGCTGCGTGGATCCCCTCTCCTGCTGAGCTGCATGGATTTTGTATCATGGCTTTTGGGCTGAAGTGGTCCCAACAGTCCTCAAGTCCAACTATCCAACTTTGGTGGAGGTAAGAGATTGTCTCCCCATGCAAGACAGTACCCCTGTGCACCACGTGTTTTGCAGCTGCCAAGGCTTGTTGGCATCCTTCCACGAAATTCTTCATGCATCTTACAGCTCCGGCCCCCAGCACTCTATCCTGTGATGCACAGCTTCATGAGTGGTTCCTCAGCAGCGTAGGAGCCTTTGTCACAGTTCTGCATGGGCCTCTTTTGCACCTTCCTTGTCCCCGTGCTGTGGGACTCCTGTGCATGCTGCCTGGTTTTCTGTGGGCTCTCTGAGTTGCTGCAAGCCCCCTCTGACTCCTCCACCTGGTCCTTCCTGGTCCCGGGCAATGCCATTTTCCAATAACCGCAAGATTTGCGTTTGCTAAGGCTTGTTGGTGGACTCCAGTGACGCAAACCAGACTGCAATCCTCCATCAGGCGTGGGACATCACTTGCACTAACCATGAACCCGACTCCGTCTGCTTGGGTGCAGTACTGACTGTTCTTCTTCACCAGTGGTTCTTCTTTTGCGCTTTCATCCGGGTTAGCAGGGGCTCCTGTTCTCCTTGGACTCTTCTGTGCTTCTTGGACTTGTTCCCCTTCTTCCACAGGTCCTCTGGTCCAGGAATCCACTGTTGGTGTCTTGCAGTCTCTTCTGGTTCCTGCATAATCCTTCTTTTCATTTCTGTGTGTGTCCTGGGAAAGTTACTGTGTTTTACGCCTGCTTTCCTGGTCACTGTGGTGTGTTCTAGTACTTAACTTTGGGGTTTTCTAGTAATCCCAGCTCCCCTCTACACACTACACTTGCCTAGGTGGGGGATCGACTTTTGCATCCCACTTTTTTAGTATATGGTTTGTGCTCCCCCTAGACCCAATTCAAACTATTGTGATTTTCACGTATTGCACTGTTTTCTCATTGTTTTTACACCTGTTTCTGAATACTAGTGTATATAATTTGTGTATTACCTACCTCTTAAGGGGGTACAGTCTATATGGTATTTTTAGTATTTGTGTCACCAAAATAAAGTACCTTTATTTTTCTAACACTGAGGGGGTCATTCCGACCCTGGCAGTCATGGACCGCCAGGGCCGGGGACGGAGGAAGCACCGCCAACAGGCTGGCGGTGCTTCAGGGGCAATTCTGACCGCGGCTTCAGAAAAGGTGAACCGGCGGTTTCCCGCCGGTTTTCCCCTGCCCCAGAGAATCCTCCACGGCGCCATGGGGATTCCGACCCCCTTCCCGCCATCCCGTTCCTGGCGGTTTTTACCACCAGGAACAGGATGGCGGGAACGGGTGTCGTGGGGCCCCCTAACAGGGCCCCATTCAGATTTTCAGTGTCTGCAAAGCAGACACTGAAAATCGCAACGGGTGCGACTGCACCCGTCGCACACCAGCAACTCCGCCGGCTCCATTCGGAGCCGGCTTCATCGTTGCTGGGGCTTTCCTGCTGGGCGGGCGGGCGGCCTTTTGGCGGTCGCCCGCCCGCCCAGCGGGAAAGTCAGAATGACCGCCGCGGTCATTTGACCGCGGTGCGGTCTTCTGGTGGTCTCCGCCCGGCGGGCGGCGGGCGGCGCCCGCCTCCCGCCGGGGTCGGAATGACCCCCTGAGTATTTTCTTTTATGTGTGTGAGTACTATGTGACTACAGCAGTATTGCATGAGCTTTTTATATCTCCTAGATAAGCCGTGGCTGCTCATCCACAGCTACCTCTAGAGAGCCCTGGCTTCTAGACACTCCCTACATTTCACTAATAAGGGATAACTGGACCTTGTATAAGGTGTAAGTACCATAGGTACCCACTACAAACCAATCCAGCCTCCTACAGGGCAGCATTGAGCAGTTGGGCAAATGAGGTTTAGATAGTGTCCCCATGTAAGATATATTTTGAAAAGAGGCAATACATCTACGTTTACTCTTGTCAGCCCTATATGTGATGCTTTTGATTTTTGAGTAACTTGTAAGAAAATGGCAAAAGGTTTGGTAAACCAGGTTTGTCACATGAATTTAAACGAGTGACAACTTGAAGAGTCAATAAAATTAAAATTAAATAGAAATCAAGCAATTGCTGAGCACCACACTCATCCACTATCATTCAGTATGTTTTCATTCAGGCCATCCTCCTAAGCCCGGTAATGACATGTTACAGTATTTAAGATAATATAAAAATCATAGTCCCTGGAAGTCTCTCTCCGACTACAACATTCATTAATATTTTGAGGAAACCCCTTCACGTACTTTCACACATCACAAACCTTTTCTGGAATTCCTGTGATGCATGAATGAATGAACAGATTAGGTGAAGAAAGGAAATTACTTTACACATGGGGAAACCAGTTTTATATACTGCCTCGGCATAACACCCTGTGATTCTGGGCAAATCACTTAACTTTCCTTACCTTAAGAAAGAGGGAAAAGCACGATCTCTGGCGCACATGCAAAAGGTCTTTAATGTCCCTGGGCCAAGTTTGACTATATAAGACCTCAACAAAAAGATCAGGAACTAAGGATCTTATGTACTATTCTATACTATTCCAGTTTCAAACCAGATATGTGCAAATTACATACCATCTGTGTCCAAATAGTAATGTAATTTTGTGACGCAACGTATGCACACAAATAAGTTACATCACAAATTATCCATCTGGGACGGATTGGGGGGGGAGATAAACAACTTTCCCTTTGTGACTCAAATACCATCACAACTCGAATGCCAGTTTTTGATCATTGGTTTGGTCCTCCAATTTTTGTCACAGTCCATTAATACATGACGGGGAGAGTTCAAAATAGAAAGGAGGTTTCCCTTTCCTGCACCAAGTGTTTTTGATTCTTAATGGATCGTTAAAAACTGTTTCCATGTTGAAAGGACTTTTACCATTCATAAAACTGGAAACCATGTTTCGTAGATACTATAAGACCTAAGTGCAGTCATAAATGCTGTAATGCTGCAATTTCCAGGAGTTACAGTTTTAAAGGGACTTGTGCATCAGGCTAAGGTTTGTTGCACTTTGACCTTTGTTGAAAGAGCTTCCCTTGTCACCTGAATTCAATGATAGCTTGAACATGCTTCCGGTCTACTTCCTCCCATTATTTTGAGTCATCGCATTTTTGCCACACGTATCTTCTGCAAATGATGCTAATACTTGCATCTAGATATAATAACTTCTTGAATGTCATTCCATCTACTTCAACTTATGTATTTGGGTCATTACATTTACTTTCTTGAGTGCCAACATCGCTCTCACCATCTCTGATGGCGAAAACCAAAAGTTCTGCTTTAACATACATGGTACCCGGGCTTTTTTTCCCGTCTACCTGCTCTAGCGATTTGCTCTACTTTGTATTTATGTCTAATGACTGTACAATACTTGCATTTTACATGTGAGACATTGACCACTGCAGGTGCTTCTGCCTTTTGTTTCTTCTCTAATGTATACCATGAATTACGTGTTGGTGATGTGTAACACGGAGGAGCAGAGGAGCTGCGAGGAGGAGGCAAGTGGAGGGTAGCAAGTGGCCCCAAGAATGGCGTCTGACGGACTGTGGAGAGGCTCGCAGAAGCGGCCAAGGTGCATCTGCCGCAGCCTCCTTGGCCTCGCAGCAGTTTCACTTTTCTTTGCTCTTTGACCTCCTTTAGGCCTTTGTTTGTTGCTATGTTGCTGTGCAGAGCTGTGCCTCTGCCCCTTAAGATCTTTACCCTTCAGCTCGCTGCCCCCACTCACATCCCGAAGCTCCCAGTTAGATCACCAGTAAACGGTTGGTCTAACAAGGGGGTGGGGTGAGTTGGGTGAGGCCTCTCAGTGTTTGCAAAGTTGCCCTTCTCTGCCTACATTGTACTGTAGTAAGTCCTCAAAAACATATGCTTTGGATTTGTTGGACTCAATTAATTTAATGAACTCAAATGTATTAAATTATGATTCTATAGTGTCACCAGGTTTACAGGAAAATGAGCAACAGCCTCACATGGAAGGGATTGGATTGGGGAAGGTCTCTTCTGAAATAATGTTTTGTACTGAGAAAGTGTTATCTTCTATTTTATCTTTGTTGGTTTCTAATTCTGATCATCTGCTGGATGGGAGTAGAACAACTTACCACTTTGGGTCTGGGTCACTTGCAGGGCTAAAGTGTTGAAATCACTGGCTACCCAAGTCAATGATGTGGTTAATGAGAGTGTTTAAAGAAACTGGCACTCAGGCAGGTAAGCTCTGTGGAATTCTTTCTCCTAAAAGAACTAATGTAGAACCATATATTAAATTTGAAGAGGATAATGTGTACATATATATTCCAGGGGGGTCTGAGCTGGAGGAGCCAAACACTCCGTTGTCATGGAAAACCTTACCCTAGCCGATCTTTACAAAAGGAAAAGCTTCTACTGGTGGTGCCCGCTCCCCTCTAGCATGTGCTGGTGTTGTCTCTTCTTCTGCGCCTGTTATTAGGTCCTCTTGGGAAGCAATGGCTGACCTCAGGAGCTCTAGAGTAAAATCCCCAAAGGGAAAAACAAAAAAGAAATGGTACATTACAAAACGCAAACATTTAAGTTTGCAAGTATTCCCAGCAAGCCTGTTCCACTGGATGCTCATGTGGTCTCCAACTTATTCCATTAACTATATGATTTCAGGAAACAATGGATTGTACTGAATTTGCAGATTTGCAGTTGAAAATTATTTTGTGTAGTCTTAAGTAGCAGTACCCTCCAGAAAAGGTAACGCTACTGAAGGAACCGTAATCATACTTCACAACAATAACTGGAACCCTCAAATCTATGCCCCTGTTTAAATCTTGCAACACTTAATGAGTATAGAGGGTTGTCAACATTACTGCTAGGAAATGTATGTATCCCCCCGGTGAGGCAAAGGATTCTTTAGTTTGTTCTGTTTTTTTAATTTGTAGTGTTATTGAGTTGGAGGAATGTCCCTTGATAATTATTGTAGGAGACTTTCAGGCCAAGGTGTCTAATTTAGCTCACATGACTTTTTGTAATTCTGAATTGGATGAGGCCTGGTGTATTCCTGATGTGGTCCTCCCAGAAAAAATTTGAGCTGATGGGGGGGAGTTTTTACATCTTTGGGTCAGTGTTTGAAAATTGCAAGTTTTCGTACTTCTGATCCATCTCCAGATGATCCAATCTCCTGGTTTGACAAGCAGTTAGCCCTTTTTCGAACCTTGGAGAGTAGAGAAAGCTGTAATCCATCTAAACCTGTCCTTAAGGTCACTTGGGCTGTGGAAAGGGTAAATCAAGAAATAAAATCCTTTATATGTGAAGAATTTAAGCTCATTTTACCTTCAAGACAGAGAGAAATTAACTGCCTTAAGTGGAAGAGAATGAGATTGATGACTGTGGACCACAGGCAGGAGTAGGACAAGAGATGGATCAATGTGAAGTAAGAGGGCACATTATTTAACTCTCATAAATACTGGGCTTTAATAGCTAAGAACTGTGATTCAAGAGTTAATGCCCAGGAAATTCTGATTTCGGATGATGCTCGGATGCAGTACATTTCCCATCTATGTGCTAGCAATTCTAGTGGTTGTGTGTTCAGTATGCTCAAAGTGCCGAAGTAGATGAAAGGATTAATTGGTCTGCCCTCCTGACATGAGATTGAGGGGTTTATTAAAGGTGCACAATCATCTGGGGCTTTCGGACTGGATGAACTTTTGATTGTTCTGGTCAAACAGGTGGTGTTTTTAAGGGGCTCTTTTCTATGTCCCTTATTCTACCACTGTTGTTTGTCAAGTGACATTCCTTCCCCTTGGAAATAGAGTATAACTGTACCGCTATACAAAAAAGGTCCTAAGGCCCTTCCTGCCAGTTACATGCAAATCACCCTTCTCGATGCAACAGGAAAATTATTCACCAAAAGGTTACTTATCTTCTCCAAGATTGGGCATTTCGAAATCATTTACTACTAGCTGAACAGGAGCATTTCTTCTACAACTATGGTACTCTTGATAACATCACAGCCCTTCAAACACTAATAGAAAAGTATCCTAAGAGTAGGAGTATGCAGTTGTACTCCGCCTTTATTGGTTTCTCCACAGCGTTCAACAGGATTGATTGTTTGATCCTGTAGAGAAAATCATCTGTGCTAGGGATTTCCACTCACCTTTTGAGGTTATTTATTGCCCTGCACTCTTCTACCTGAACTCAGGTTCTGATGGGGGGAATCAAGGTCTGTCAAGGAAACTGATGCTGCAAAAAGGCTTAAAGCATGGGTGCCTGCTTGTACCTCCCTTTTTTCTCTTTTTTTCCCATGATTTACCTAGTAGAGTTGGTTCAGTAAATGGTGACCCTCCTAAACTCAGTCCCATGTGTGTTGGTTGTCTTCTTTATGCTGATGATGTTTTTCTGATGGACCTAACTCCAATAGACTTTCAAAGACGTCTTCATGCTTTGGAAAAATATGCAGAGGGGCACTTTTTAAAGTTACATTTTGCTAACACCAAACTTATGATTTTTAGAAAGAAGGTGACTAGATTGAGGAAAACTTTTAATTGGACCTTGGGGAATTTTGTGATGGAAATAGTCCTGGCTTAGGTTTATCTTGGCAGAATTCTTTCTAGCAATTGCTTAAATAAATGTTGATCAAATATATCATTTCAGAAGTAAGGCATTGTCCTAGGCCTTGGCTATCCGTACTCTGTATAAATGTTGTTGGCAGAGGCACTTCGCTCATATCTTATCTGTCAATAAGACAAAAAATACCACCCACCTTGAGTTATGGTTGCAATGCGACTGAATATATTTTCTATTCTTACTCCAGTGCGCAGTGCAGATATTCTGATTTGTCTTCTACCTTCAACTCACATATCCTGGATGATAGTCTTGAGGATCATCAATGTTCACACAAACGGCTGGGGAAGGTGCCCTAATAAGTGATACTACAGATCACCCCTTGATGAAAGTGTGACTATACAGGGCATATTCCCCCTCCCCAGACCAGGGGCCACCTGCCCTCTATGTTTACGTCCGCACTATTTGAGTTATCACTCAGATAGGCCCAGAGTGTGTTTAATATGAGCCTGTCACCATCAGTTTAGGAGAGGCACTCTCAGCACACTAGATTCACGAGGGATCCCAGTCCCTGACGAATGCCCCAGACCAGTAATGGCTATATGAGTGGGCAGAACCATGTTGGCCAGTTGGATTAGAGTGACATTATGAGTCATTATACTCAGTAGTGTCCCGACTTTGTTTTTATTTTTACCAACAGACACCATCAATAAAGGATGTGAGCTACACTGGTGATCTGTTAGGTAATTTTATTCACATAACTGGATCCCTACATTATCCAGAGAAGCATCATTTCAGCACTCCCTCTGGGTTCATTTAACCATGAGGTATTATCCTACCTGGGTGGGGATAGGTGGTCGAATGATGAAGCATGACACTATAATGTGTGTGAGACCGTCTATTCTGAAAGGAAGAGATCCTCTAATAGGTCCCCAAGACACGGTTATCACAATGATTCTGCATCTTTAGCTAGATCATGGAAAAGAATGATCTTATCTCAGGTCAGACAGACCCTGACGGTTCATCCACTAGATCTCCCATACCTTTTGTGTATATGATCATCAATGTTGCACTTGACAGAACCCAGCGGTAGCAAGGAGCAGGTCTCAATGCCCTAATCTCAAGGTTAAGGTTTTATATTTTATCTTAAGGAGAACACTGTGGACAGCACAGCAACTCAGAAACTGCTCTCTATTTGTGGGCACACTCTCAGTAGCCTCCCAGTCCAAGGAGTGTCAGGAACGTGACCAGTAAAGTATGCTATTAACTGTGAGAGACAGACAATGAACTTAAAGAGGATAGCCATCTGTCTGTGCTACCACAAAGAGCCCAAGGTTAAAAATATAACTGTGTGAGAAACACCATAAGAACTAAAAAATCAAGTAGCTCAAACCCTGCCTTGATTGCCCTTAGCATCTACCCACAGAGTTTCTGCTTCACTGCCACTGACTGCCGACACCAGAGAGTTCTGCATCATCCCCACTGACTGCTGGCACTATTCCACAGGTCAGTCAGCTGTCCTTTTGACCCTTTTTTAACTTTGTCAGTACCGGTTGAGCTTGAGCATCCTCAGTTCTGATTGTTTTTAAAACATGAGTGCTATGACCTTACTACTTGGGGATAGGGTGGCTGCTTGTTGCCATTTGACGTAGGTTGGTGTAGTATATTTGACAAACATGAAGTCTGTTCACCATTAGCCAAATTCAGCAGGCATATCAAAAATAACTTGAGCTCTATAATAAGTGTGTGTTCCTGGATGCAGCAGCTAGGAAACAAAGTGAAAGCATGACTGTGACTATTTGGGTTGTACTAAATGGTATGGCTGGGTAGCCCTACCATGCATTACACTCACAAATAATGTCTTGGGTCCAGTCAGGTACATTTACTCAATCTTAAGTTTAACCCTAGATAGCTGTGGCTGTAAACAGTAAGGCTTAGCAAAAGAACAATGTGTAGAGCATTTAACAACACCAAACATAAGAATAAGAAGGTTGCACAACAGGAAAGAAACAAGACTCTTAGTTTAGAGGAATAAATACCTTTAGTATCAACCGCAAACAAGCAATGGTCAACAAAAACTTTGGAAACTTTTGAAAAGTTTGAAAAAGTAAGGTCGGCAACTGCGGCCCCAGTTGGGTGACCAAGTCCAGCAGGACAGATGTCAAGGGGACCAGAGAGGATATGTTAGACAGCTACCTTGCCACCAGGGCATTTTTAGAGCAAGATCCATACTTATGGGATGAACACCATAAAAGGTAATTAAGTGGTCATGATGCTGAGGGATACAGGCTCAAAGATACTCAAGGACACTTCAGATGCTGTGAGTTTCACACGGGTGAAGTCTGGCCGACTTCTAGGTCCACAGATGAGTGGGGGTAGCTCTGGTCATGGATTTTAGAGTAACACAAAGGCCTCTTTGCTGGGTTCCATGGCTGCCGATGCAGACCTTGTGCTTTGCAACACATCGGTTACGGTACATATCTTTGGTGGAGGCTGGTGTCCCTCTCAGGTGATGCATCTAGTCACAACCAACACTCAAAAGTCCACCAGACATGGGTGCACCTTTTGGCTATCTCCAAATTGTCCTTGAGGGTGCTTTGCATCTGGTAGCAGTCAGACTTTTGCAGTGGCTACCAGGGATGCAACTTGGGCTTCTGCAGCTTTAAAGACCCCAGTGCTGCTCTGGGAGGCCAGCCAAGTGACCTTTCGAGTCTCTGCTTCGGACTCGGGCCAGGGATCAGCATTTCTCAAAGCTAGGCACGCAGAACAGTGTCCAAACTCCACTAGCTCAAAGTGAAGCAGGTAGAGTTACTTCGGAGTCACTGCCTCACTTTGTGCACTTCCATCAGGTTTAGAGTGGTCCTCTTCTTCTTCTCATTCTCTTTCCAGATCCAGTGATTACTAAAGTCTTGGGTGCCAGCTGTGCCCATTAAAACCCAATAAAGTGCGCCAACGGAACAACACGTTCACTAACCAATGGTCTAGTTGGTCCCCTCCTCTCTGGTGACACCGTTCCAGTGATGTGTGGCATCTGGCTATCCCAGAGTGCAACAATCCTGCCACAACCAACATTGCTGGAAGGACCTTGGTAGCCCACCCCGAGGTGTGGCTACCATGGGGCTACACGCCCCCTGTGAACTGGTTTTTCCTCTTCTGTCCCTAGCTCCATTCTGTCTGCAGGAAACAAAAGGCATCCTGACTTCACCTTCGAAGCTTGCCTTGTTGGCTAAGACCCCTGACAGCCATCCTATGGAAGGAGGTACCACCTTCCAGTGTAGCTGCAGCCTTTGTTCCTGGCCTGGGAGTCATTTGCAAGGCTCCACAGGTTGGCAGAAAGCTGTCTGTGTGTCAGTTCCTTTGTGAGATTACTGGACTAGCTGGCGCACACAGTGGCAACTTCATAAAAGTTTCTTATCTCTAAAAGAGTCATTAATTTCAACTTTAGCATCAAGTCACATTTAATGCCACAATTAATTTGATACCTTACATGACCCAATTTAGTAGTCCCATTTAAACGTTAGACAGATTGGGATGCCACGCGGTAACTCTGTATCAGCCAGTAAGGCTACCAACCTTACCCATAGCAAAACAACAATTTAGAAGTATTGCTGCTAGGACATATTGTAAAACATGTTTCTTATTTAACAAAATATAGCTCCCTGCCATAGGACTCTATAGGCCTTCTTTAGGGGGGCCTATATATAATGTTAAGGGACGGGTGGCCTTGCCATAGGTCTAAATGGCAAAGTGAACTGGGCAGTGAAACACTGTCCTAACCTTCTGCAATGGCAGGCTTGGGGCTAATTTGCATCTTGTCACATGAAGGGCAGCTCCAACAGTGCTGCAGGCCTGTGCAGACGGTCTGGGACTGGTTTAGATCAGACAAACATGACGGATATCCCATCCACCACACTACAATCTCCATAGGATACAAAGCGATTGCACCATGGCGAATGGGATACCTAACATGTTTGTGGCAGAGTATTCCCCTCTGCCTAGATCGAAATCATGCCCTCTTTCTTACATGCCCTGGCTACCATGGATACCATATACTAGGGAATTATAAGTAAGCCAGGCCTTACCAATTGGGTGCATCTATTTCAATGTGTAGTTTGTATGTGGTTAAAACACTGGCACTGAGGTCTGATTAGCAGGTCTCAGTGCACTCTCTTAGTCCTAAAACAGTAGTAAGTAGTGCAAATGGGGACCCAAGTGGTTGAACCTGCAAAAAGCCTGTTTCTTTACAATGACACACATAGAAATGTAGCATACCACAAACCCTCAGTTTGAAAGGTTTAATATTTTATTAAAAGCAGTATAAATGCAACAATGACTTCAAGAAATGAAAAACAACACCTTTGCATATTTAAACATCACCTCAAGAGAGCCTTGGCTATTAAGACAACAAGTCATAAGCCAGATTTGAAACACCTGGAAAGCCTTAGAATTAGTTTTCAACCAACATCTTGCAATATCCATCTGGTGTGCCCTCGTAAATGCAGAGGAAGCTTTAATATGTACACAAATCACTATTCATGTGTCAGCAACACACATCCTATCTATGCATATGATAGCGCTGCAAACAGGGGCAGCTCCTTCACAATAACGAGGGAGCGTCAGCCTCCCTGGATAAGCCTGGAACTGAAAATAAAATGTTGGTTAGTTAATGATTTAACTTTCAGCTGCTGGCTCAGCCAGCATCATGTGAAGGGGGGGGGGGGAGCAGGGCTGGGCCACGGGAGGGGGAGAAAGGAGGGAGGGTTAGAGAGTGTACCTAAGTGCACATGTGTTTTTGGCCGTCCCTCTCAGGCCAGCCAAACGCAAATGTACACTCAGGTTTCCCCAGTCCGGCTGTGTTGAACAGCTGGGCTAGAGAATCTGCAGAGATCCTAGGGCAGTACTGAGCAGCAGTCCAAGCCACTCAGACCAATCCTGGTGCTGCTTCCATGCTAGGTTTAGCAGGAAAGCAGTGCTAGGATTGCTGGAAAAGCTGTTCTGGTGTCCAAGTAAAATACGTACATTTTTTTTTTTAAGTAGTCTAGTTATAGAGTACATCAATGAGAATGATAAGCTTTTAAGAAAAGCTTCTGTAAGTGTTTCGTAATTACCCTAAAAGAGAATCCGAACAATAATATACATGCTCTATGGGCCACAAAAAGTATTGATTGGATAAGGAAGAGATGATGTAATTTTAGATCATGCACTGTAAGACACCCCAAGTAATAATCACAACTCTTGTCAGGGTGAAACTGTAAAAGTCACATAGTGACAGAATTAAGCTGACCTCAACCCTTTAGTAGTTACACTTGATAAACAAAATGTTAGATCTGGCTAATATTTCAGAGGCACCCTAAGATTTTTTGCCTTCTGGTGCCGAACATGTTTTTCTTGGCATTAGGATTCTTGCACTTTTTCTCTGCTCACCTGTGGCAATGTGCTTGTGCTTTCTCACTGATATTTGGTACAAATGGCACATACTTGATTGATACATGTAGGGACATATTTATGAAGCTTGTACAAACCTTCCACCCTATCTATGAGGCCATGGAAAGCCACTTTGCTTGACTTTTGGGCAGTGTAAATCACTGCATTGCCTTTCTCTGCATTGCCTGGTCATTGCAGTGAGTGGTCCCGCGTAACACCCATGGATTTTGACGAATCTCCAGATTTACAAGGCCATGTAAATCTGGGGATGTGTCAAAACCTTACACCCCACCACGGAAGGGGCAACAAGGAGAAATACTTTAATTTCTCTTAGTTTTTTCCTCTTTCTATGGATACTGCATTCTGCAGCACACAGAGAAAGAGGAAAATGCCTCTCAGGACTGTTTTTATGCAAGAAGATGTCCCTTGCTGCACAAAACAAGCCTGCTTCATGCATAAAAACAATCCTGCCTACAATACAGACACCATCACACCATGGTGCAAGGATACCTGCATTGGCGCTAGGCAGCCTCAACAGCACCAGTTTAGTGGGAAAGGACAGGAATGCACCATGTTGAATAGATACCGTACATGCCGGCGCTTTCCCTTTTACACAGGGCAGCGCAGCAAGGTGACTTGCTGCACCGCCCTGTATCAAAAGGCCATAAATCTGGGTCCGAATTTACTTGTAAGCCCCTAGTAAATGGTAAGACAGGTAGAGAAGGACTGTGAATTAAATGTTACTAGTGGGTAGCCATGCACATTATTACATGCTCTAAGTAGCATTTTTAAAATATCTATATCCTAGCACTGCAACCAGTAAGTTGTTTTTTCATCTTGGCAAAATAAACCTTCTGCCGGGCCGAAACCTCCCTTTTTAACATGCGCAGTTCACCCTGAAATTAAGCCCTTTAAGGCTCACAGGGCAGGGTATGTTGTATTTAACAAGAAGGACATGTGTGTTTTACTTTAGCATGTATTAGCAGTGAAAATCTCCCCAAGTCATTTTTGACTGTTGTAAGGTCTTATCTCTCCCATTGACTAACACTGAATTATCTTATTATATATAATAAGTGCTAACATTAGATTGGAAGCAGGAAACAATGTGCTGTTTAAACTCATATGCATTGTAACTTACAATCCTCTTTAATGGTCATGTAGAATTCTAAGTAATTTTGAAAATATCAGTTGGCTTTTGCTTGTCCCATTCAACTGTGCCTTTTTGCCAGATCATGATTGTGAAGGCCTCTCCTATTGGGATTTGTGTAATTCTCATACACAGCACCAAAATGGGGGGTTAGGTGTGGACAGGATGGGCCATCCTCCCAAGGTGGTGGAGGAGGAACTGTGTCCAGCCTCAATTTTGCTTTAAAAGACTTTGCCTCCAGCACACACAAAGGAATCTGACAACAGACATGTCATGCCTTTGTCACCTTAGACAGTTTGGAGTCTTGACCAGAGGAATAGTTTTCCAGTACCAAATGTGGGGGTAGGAGAAGAAGTCCCCCACATAAATAATGGTATCAGATATAAATAATGGACCTCCAAGGCCACTCATCAGAATACTCCTAGACCAGTGAAAGTTACAGAAGAAGTAAAGCCCTGCTGCCAAAGGACTATCCTCAAACTTGAAGACTACATTGATGTATGAGAATGAAGATTGGACCTGCTTGTCTTCATCCCTGGCTACACAGAGTGACTCCAAGGGTCAGTTATCTGACCTCTTGTGGGGGCTGGGGGGACGAACCAGACTTGAGAGGCCTCCCTGCAACTTCTGAGCTGACCTGCTGCAACAGGACCTGCCTGGACCTGCAATTCGACCTTCTGGGCCCTGCTGATCTCTGCTGGAGAGAGTCCCCGATCTCCAAGAGATGCCTCCCCAGGTCCCAGACTCTTGGTTAGCATCAGAGTGTACTTATCCTCAAGAAAAAGTGAAAATCCAAACGTTTAGACTCCCTGTGACCTTGAGCGGACCTTTGGCTCCAAGACTCTGCTGCCCGTGATGACCGCCAACTTAACATTCCAGTGAGACATGCTCTTCATGCTGACAACGACAGTCCATGGCAACCAACAGTGTGAGACCTGCACTTCACGCTACAACAACAGCACAGGACAACCAACAATGCAGTACTTCAGCAATATCCATCAGCAAAACTCGACTAGATCTTTGAGCTACAGCAATGATCATCCCCAATACCTAACCTTCCCTTTGTGCTACAGTGAAGACTGTTTGCAACCTTCATCGTCAGAAATCTTTGTGCCAGGCTCAAAAGGTCACTTTGCAGCTTGACTAACCTGGTGTCTGTATTGAACCGACACTCAATAGTGAGAAGCCTGAACCTGTGACTTTTTCCCTTCCAGTGCAGCCAGATAACTGCGGCTTTGTGCTTTTGGGAGCTTTTTTCTCTACAAATTTTAAAATTGTATTACATTGTGTTTTTACTTTATCACTGTTAGTGTGTTGCATAAAAACTTTTCACATTGCTTCTGAGTTAATCCTGACTGCTTTTGTGGCAGAGGGGTTAAGCACAGGTTAATTTAGTGGCTTTTCTGGTTCACCCTGAACTGGACTGTTGGTGTTGCCTGAGCTGGGCCTCAGTCATTCTCAATCAATACCTCAAGTTCTTACATAGGTATTTAGTGATGGGATCTAGTACTTGGGTTTGTGCTGTGCCACTCAGTAATCATGAAAAGCTGCATTGTGGTAGAGGAGAAAATATTTTGCAGGGTGAGGAAACTCACAGTAAATAGAAGTAAAAAACTGGAGCTCTAGAAGGCCCGCAGGGAGAGGACAACTCATGTGAGTGAGGTCCCCTGCTGGATTCAGAGCAGGCAGCATTGTGACCTTCTGCATCCGTTCTCTAGAAACTAGAGGACAGAACAGCAGAGAGGGAGTTCAGGTTACAGCTAGGCAAACACAAAGTGAAAGGGAAAATGGCAAAGAGGAGGCAGCTGCCCAGAGTACCTTGGAGGAGAAAATACTGACCCTTGTTTGAAATGGGTTCTTTGGTTGGCAGTCAGGTTACCCCTATCTAAGCAAGGACCCGCAATCTAGTCAGGGTAAAAAAGAAACACACCCGGTTAATCGCCGCTCACTCCCTTGGTAGCTTGGGAAAAGCAGTATTTGTAACAACACACACAATAATACAATGAAAACACAACAAAATGGACACCACACCAGTTTAGAGAATTTAGTAATATTTATGTAAATCAAACAAGACCAAAACAACAAAACTCCAACATGCAGAAGTCAAGAATGAATTTTCAAAATAATAAGAGTCTAACTCCATAGAAAGCAATGGAAACGTTGTTGTTACACAAAGTACCTGGTTTCCGTAAAAAATAATGCTGCATGGGCGAGTGTGCATCGGAAAAGTCAACGTAGATTCCTTACTTGCAAGTGAGGCCGTGCGTCGTCTCTCCTCCAGTCGGGTGGTCAATTCGTCATCTTTCTCTCCCACAAGAGAGCGATGCATCTATTTCCGGATGGGCACCTCGGATCAGTGCAGGCTTGCATTGATTTTTGATGCCCAGCGATGATGCATGAGAAATATGGTCACACAGTATTAGAAAACATGGTGAATGGGGTTTGCGTTGTTCTCAGCAGTCACAAGCGGGTTTAAAAACTACACACACAGATTCTGCAGCGGCAGGTCTGAGCCATGTTTACAGGGTTACTCATGTGGGTGGCACAACCAGTGCTGCAGGCCCACTAGTAGCATTCGATTTACAGGTCCTGGGCATCTATAGTGTGCTTTACTAGGGACTTACTAGTAAATCAGATTTACCAATCATGGAAAACCCACTCACTAATACAATTTACACAGAGAGCAAATGCACTTTAGTACTGGTAAGCAGTGGTAAAGTTCCAGAGTCCTAAAACCAACAAAAACTGGTCAGAAGAAAATAGGAGGAAGGAGGTGAACAGTTTGGGGATTACCCTGCAAAAAGGGCCAGGTCCAACAGCTCTGGAAGAGAGGCTGACAGAGCAAATGAAGGCTGAGAGAGCCATAGAGGAGAGAAAGTTATTGTTGGGTCATGAAGAAAGATTTGACAAACAGCACACAGAGTATAGATCCAATGATGACAGAGACAATTCAATTGCTACCCTGCTGAGAGCTGGCTATTGGCACATCTTCACATACCAACCCCCCAATGGGTTTTGAGCCAAGTAGACATCTTTTGGGTCATCCAGAAAGTCTTAGACCATTCTCTGAATTGTCATTGGTGTTGCCACTTGCTCGACCTTTGTTTCCTTCACCTCTGCACTTGGCTTAAACCTTGTGACTTGAAACCAAGCCATGGCAAAGGTTAGGTCCGATTGTGTTCTTGCTGGTGGTGTTGCTGGTGTTGCTGGTGTTGGCTACTGTGATACAACAGCACTGCTCTCTTTGAAGGTTGAAGGCTGCTCACCAGAACTTCTGCCTAGGCCTCTATCTTCCAGTGGTTCTTCTTCCAGGTCTCTCGTTTGATCAACAATACAAGTGTTGTAAAGTCCCTTCTAAAAAATAAATGAAAGTGGCATGTATTTTGTGTGCCATGGATCAAGTATTATGGCACATATGTATTCTTAGAAAGACATAGGGGGTCATTCTGACCCCGGCGGTCCTTGACCGCCGGGGCCAGGGTTGGCGGGAGCACCGCCAACAGGCTGGCGGTGCCCCGCAGGGCATTCTGACCGCAGCGGTTTGGCCGCGGTCAGAAGAGGAAAACCGGCGGTCTCCCGCCGGTCTCCCGCCGGTTTTCCGCTGCCCTGCTGAATCCTCGGTGGCGGCGCAGCTTGCTGCGCCGCCATGGGGATTTAGACACCCCATACTGCCATCCTGTTCCTGCCGGTTCGCCCGCCAGGAACAGGATGGCGGTATGGGGTGTCGTGGGGCCCCCGTAAGAGGGCCCCACAAAGAATTTCAGTGTCTGCTGTGCAGACACTGAAATTCGCGACGGGTGCAACTGCACCCGTCGCACCTTCCCACTCCGCTGGCTCCATTCGGAGCCGGCTTCCTCATGGGAAGGGGTTTCCCGCTGGGCTGGCGGGCGGCCTCCTGGCGGTCGCCCGCCAGCCCAGCGGGAAACACAGAATAACCGCAGCGGTCTTCTGACCGCGGTGCGGTATTCTGGAGGGGGGAACTCTGGCGGGCGGCCTCCGCCGCCCGCCAGAGTTAGAATGACCCCCATAATCTCTTTTTTCAGCCTTGGATTAACAGCCAAGTAAAGCATTATGCTCTGAACCAACTCATATGCTTTGACATTCACAATGGTCAACCTTTGCACCACCTTTTTTAGCTGGCCCTGTAGAAGATGCAACCACGGGATTGCTTGACATATTGCACTGTCCTCCTTGCTGACTTCCCGTGTGAAAACCTCAAAAGGAAATGGCATTTGTGTCAGACACTTGACTGGCCCCCATTTGTCAACCTCCATTCTCCATTGTCATGCCTTTCTCAATTGGATCACCTCCTCCTTGAAGGACATAGTCAGTCATCGATCTGTAATGCTCAAACAGACATTGGAGCATGTAGTAGGTTGAGTTAACATATGCTGCTGTCTCCTGTATGGGGACTTTAACTGGTTTTCAATTAGCACGCTGAATGATCCTCAACTGCTTCTGTGCTTTAAAACAATGACTGAAATGTGTCCAGATTCATTGGCAGAGGGCCAGTATGTTGTTGACTATATTATCTTCTTCAAGAAAGTCCTGCGCAATCTGGTTGATGCAATGTACTAAATACTGGTCCCTGAAATATCCAGCATCTGCCATGGCCCTGACTATGGTACTGCCATTACCAATGGCAGCAAATCCAATTCTGAGACCTCTAGATCAAAGCCATTCAACCATCTTGCTGTTAAACTCCTCTAAGATGTTTACAGCTGTATAGGATTTCTCCATGGAGAACATCACTACTGTTGTATGTCGCTAAATTCCTTTCAAACTTTCTTCAGTGCTAAGAACAACAGATAGCTGTTGCCCAACCCTCTCAAATGAGATCCGGTGTGCAGTGATGCATATGCAATCAGTTGCTGGACAACTGGTTTTCATGTCTGTCATCAGGTGGATATCTGAAAAGCACTCTGCTGCAGAGCTTGGCCAACCAAGTGCAGAACATTGTGGTGGAGTGCTGGACAAAAGAGGCCTGACTGGAAAAATTCAATTTTGGGTAGATGGCTACCACAAATTCTAAAAGTACCACTCACAAAAAGGGAGGAGGTTTAGAACTAAAACTTTAGTAGGTTCCCTTTGGACAAACATACCAATGGGTGGTTCATTCATAGGGTCCCACCTGGCTAAACAAGTCTGTAACTGTAACATGGATTTTTTTCTTTTGTGGTGCCTCTGACACAGAAAATGACACGTATTAGGTGTTATACTCAATGTGCATCTTGAAACAGGAAACATATGGAAGTTGCTGATGCAGGTAATGCTGGCACGCCACAATATATAGGCCCTCATTATGACATTGGCGGTAAAACCCACTTACCGCCATGCTGACTGCCGACAACATACTGCAGCTGATATATGTTCACCATATCACAACACACACACACACCAATCTATTACTATTCAGCCACACACACAAATCCGCCACACCAAAGGTCAGTGATAAACTGTCGGTATCCAAACCCACACCGTTACGCCAACAGAACAACACCCACCACAATATGACCCACGAATCACCACAGTGGACATTCACTGTACATACCGCCGCGCTCAAAATGCACACACACATACAACACCACGTCAAACTACACACACCACTATATAACACACACCCATATTACCCACAACCCTTTACCATTATAAACTATTGGTAGGAGACAGATACCATACCTACAGACAAAACCAGAGCCACACACCACCTACACCTATACACCACCCACACACCCCACACCACACACCCCACCATATCACCTTACACACCCTCGCCTACTCAACTCAAACGACAACCATGACACCACAAAGACACCCCAGATTCTCAGAGGAGGAGCTAAGGGTCATGGTGGAGGAAATCATCCGGGTAGCGCCTCAGCTATTTGGAGCACAGGTGCAGCAGATATCCATTGCTAGGAATGGAGCTATGGCGGAGGATCGTGGACAGGGTCAAAGCCGTGGGACAGCACCCCACAACAAGGGACAACATCAGGAAGAGGTGGAACGACCTACGGGGAAGGTACGTTCCATTGCAGCAAGACACCAACTTGTTGCACAGAGGACTGGCGGTGGAACCCCACCACCTCCCCCACAACTAACAACATGGGAGGAACAAGTCTTGGCAATCATGCATCCTGAGGGCCTGGCCGGAGTAGCAGGAGGACTGGACTCTGGTAAGTCAACTCTCAACTACTATCACTCCTCTACCTGCATGCCATCACATACCCCCACCCTCACCCTCACTCCCATCACTCCACCACCTCACCCACCCACCACCGTCACATCTCACTCATCCCAATGCCAAGCCTGCATGCCATACCAATGCATGTATAACACTCACAGACCTGCATGGACACCTATCACTAAAGCATGCACACTAGAGAGAACTAATCATCCCACCATACACCAACGTACACAAGTGAAAGATCCCAGGGTAAATACAAACAATGAGGGCAAGGCACTGATGCACAATATGTCATACACAGAAACAATAACACTGCATTTACATCCCTGAGTCACCTGCAAATATCAAGGGACAACATTTAGCCACACATTATCCTATATGGCTCACACCATAACCATACACCAACATCTACTGGGTGGGAACTGCGGCTCACCTATTAGCCACACCCAGTGCCTCTGTAATTGGGCCATCACAGTTGGGATGCTGCTATTCCTCAGGATAAAGGCATCATGCACAGACCCTGGATACTTAGCATTGACATAGGAGATGTACTGGTCCGCCAAGCACACCATCTGCACATTCATGGCGTGAAAACTATTTCGATTTCTGAACACCTGTTCATTTTGCCAGGGGGGACAAATGCAATATGTGTGCCATCAATTGCCCAAATTTTGTTGGGGATATGTCCCATTATATGTCCCATTGTATAGACATCAGCCTTCACTGTGGCCAAATCTACAACCTGGGGGAAAACGATGCAGCTGCACATGTGTTTCATTAGGGCAGACAACACTCCTGTCAGCACTATTGAGAACATTTGCTATGACATTCCTGCTGCCAAGCCCACCGTCACTTGGAAAGAACCAGTTGCAATAAATGGAGCACAGATAGGACTTGCACAAGAGGGGGGGATCCCAGTGGGGTGACGGATAGCAGATATCAGATCAGGCTCCAGTTGGGCACACAGCTCTGTGATTGTGGCCCTGTCAAGTCTATAGGTGAGGATAATGTGTCTGTCCTCCACTGTTGCCAAGTCCACCAGGGGTCTGTACCCAGGGGTATGTCTACATCTCCTATTCATCCTCAGCGGTAGAAATCTATGGGGCAAAAGAGTGAGGAGCCGGTCACAAACTGAACATTGTAGCCACATCAGTACAATGCATGATGTTAATTTGTAATGGGTAAGTGGTATTTGTCCTGTATGTCCTATTTTGAACTGTGACACAGTTATTATCCAGGGCCTGCCTCCCCTGAAATGGGATTTGCCTGTCCTGTGTAGAGGGACAGGTGGAAGTGAGGTAATTCCTCTGACGTTCTGCGCCGTTGCGGGAGGCGGTCGTGAACCGCCGTTCAACTCCTCATTGGATAACATGGGGCCTATGGGGTACAGTGGCCAATGGTGATGTACACCGGCGGTGATGGTATGCACAGACGTGATCACCATTTTCTATCTGATCACTCACATGCTACCTGACCTTCAACGTGAGAGGACCTAAACTGCATGTGCTGCTGTGACTTGTATTTAGAACCTACCATGTCTCGTGTGACTGGGGAAAAGGCCCCTGCCTTTTCCTCGGTGGAGTTGGAGCGACTGGTGGATGGGGTCCTACCCCAGTACGGACCACTGTATGGGCCTCCAGACCAACAGGTGAATGCACTGTGAGCACGATGCATGAATGCATGGAATGGTGTGTGCGAAGGCCTTGTGTAGGGGGGGTGGGTGGATGTCCCCTTGGCGGCGTGCAGCATGTGTGCTGGGCCCTGAGTGCGCAAACAGTGATGTGAAAGGGTATGGTGGGCCATAAGTGTAACATAAGTGTAACAGGCAGGTCTGACTGATACCATTTCCTGTGTGTATTGCTCTGCAGGTCAGCACCCATCAAAAGAAGGGTACATGGCGTGCCATTGCCAAGGACGTGAGGATCCTGGGGGTGTATGACAGCTGGAGCACCCACTGTTGGAAACGGTGGGGTGCCTGTTGAACCCTGACCCGCTTGATGGTCCAGAGCCGGATTGGCACTTGAGGGCATCACAGCAGCCACAAGGGGGTGAGTACAGTGCCCATCATCACTACTTGTGCATGGTAGGGTGGTACCCGGGTGGGAGATGTGTGTCAGTGGATGCCCCTAAACCAGGGCTGACATTGTAGAGTAGGTCCCATGGTGGGCAGGGTTCTGAAGTGATCATTTTGCTACCCAGCTTGTAGGCATCCACAACTGGTCAGGGCTGTGTGGATCCAAGGTGTGCTGCATTTGGCGGTATGTGCCTCTCCCCATGCCTAGGTGGCTAGCATTATCACAGGTAATGCATTGCATAGTGCGTAGGGCTGTTCCCTGTATGTGACAGTGGTGTGTACGCCAATGGTGGTGTTGGTGAAGCCATTGACCAAGTTTATCCTTTGTCTCCCCCCTTTTTGTTTTGTCATCCTGTCCTTATGTGTATTAGCATCATCTGGTGGATGAGCGGAGGCACCGGCGATGGAGGGACCTGCATTCCACAGGAGGCAGAGTCCACCGATGTGGAGGGCACCAGTGGGACAGAGGGCGAGGGGAGCTGGAGGGGACAGTTCGGACACCGATACCTCCTCTGATGGAAGCTCCTTGGTGGTGGTGGACACTTCTGTGCCCACCCCAGCAACAGGTATATCCGCTGCCCCATACCAGCACAGCCCTCCCAGCAGCCCCTCATCGAGTTGACTGTGCCCGCTCACCCAGGAGGGTGGGCATCTCCTTCACCCTAGGCACCTCAGGTCCTGGCCCAGTTAGCCCTGCTGCTCTTATTGAGGAGGCTATTAACCTCCTGAGATCCATCTCTGTTGGGCAGTCAACCATTGTGAATGCCATCCAGGGGCTGGCAGCCCAAATGCATTTCTGGAGGGCATTCACACTGGCTTGGCCCAACAGAGATCAATCCAGGCTCTGGCCTCCTCCCTAATGGTAGCCATTGTCCCTGTTTCTACTGTCCCCCCTCCAACTTCCTCTTCCCAATCCCATTCCCCTCAACCCCAACCTATCCCAAGTACACAGACAGACGAGCATGCACACAGGACAACACACAAGAGTGGCACAGGCAAACACAAGCACCAGACATTATCCCACAGGCACTCACACAAACATGATCCAGATGCAGACATACCAACATCCACTGTGTCCCCCTCCTCCTCCCTCCCAGTTGCACGTACACTCACACCTGCATGGACTACATCCTCATCCACTACTGCCATCACCAGCACACCTAGCAGAACACACGCCTCACTGGCAGACACCCCCACAACATCAATGCACACGTCCCCTGTGTCCTCTCCCACTGTGCCTGTACCTTCCCTCCAAAGGTACACAAACGCAAGCACTCAGACACCCAACAGCCATCCACCTCACAACAGCATTCAGCCCTTGCACCTGTACCCAAACACAGCAGACTGACACCTCCTACAACCACTCCCTCTTCCTCCACTCCCAAACCTACTCCCTCTTCCCGCCCCAATGTCCCTAAGAAGCTTTTCCTCTCCACTATTGACCTCTTCCCTACCCCTCCCACCACCAGCAGCAGCACCACCACCACTGAACAGCTGTCACCGCCAGCGGACGGTATGTAGTCCTGCCTCCATGGGCTGCTGTGCGGCCTGCACACTGCAATTCCTGTGGGTATGACACCCAGTTGAGAGACCTTACACTCCCCATGATCAAGAGCACAAGGCACGGTGCCCCCTCCAGAACTAATGGGTAAGACACCCACCAACCCCAGTCTCCCCAGGATCAAGAGCACAGGGCATGTTGACCCCTCCAGAACCAGTGGTTTTGTTCCATCTGCCGGCTGAGGTGCCTCCCCGTTCCCCGTCTCCCTGAGGTTCCTGCCTATTTTCCAACTGATGACCCTGCAGTGTTCTTTCCGTGTTGGTTCAGGTGACAAGTGGGGCCTTGGACGTTGGCCTGTGGCCCTGTGGCCTACGCACATTGGGGACTGGGCAGTGTCCCTTGAACTGTACATATGTTGGGGAGATTCTCTCCCACAAGCACATTCCTTTGTGTGAAGCCAGGCCACTTCACACCTCATCAAGGCAGCTTGGCTAAGCTGCTGCAGGCTGGCCAATCAGAGCACAGCAGCAAAAACAATGCAGGGCTGAAATTGGCAACTTTTTAGGTAAAGTCTAAAACTTTTTACCTGAACAAGTTATATTAAATCCCACAACTGGAAGTTGTGGGATTTATTACAACAATTAATTTGATACCAAATTCTTGGTATGCATCTTTTAAGGAGACTTTAAAATTTAAAACAAAGTCTCCCCATTCTAGCCTATGAAGGCCATTTACTACAATGAGGGAAAAACGAATTTGGCTGTTTTTACCTCACCAGGGCTTATAAAACTATTTTTATAAAGTCCCTGCTTATAGTTACATGGCACCCAGCCCTAGGGGCACATAGGGCACACCTTAGGGGTGACTTATATGTAAAAATAAGGTAGTTTAAGACTTTGGAACTACTTTTAATTCCAAAGTCGAATTTGCATATAACTTTAATTTAAAAGCAGCCAGCAAGGCAGGCCTGCCTTTAAAATGACACTGGGCACCTCAGCAGTGCACCTATGGGTGCACTACCTATGCTGTGGTCCCTAAACCTACATGCCCTACCATATACTAGGGACTTATAGGTAGGTTAACTTAGCCAATTATAATTAGCCTAATTTGCATATTGATTTTACACAGAGCACAGGCCCTGGGACTGGTTAGCAGTACCCAGGGCACCGTCAGAGTCAGGAAAACACCAGCATAAAGTGGAAAATGGAGGCAAAAAGTTAGGGGGCCTCTGCAATCAGCCCTGTTTTCTCACACATGAGATTGACTTTTCGTATTTCTACTGTGTTGTTATTATTACAGTCACTTTATCACATTTCTGTAGTCCTTCCATTATTCCTCAGGAGTACGGAGTAAATGTGTTTTATTACTGCAGCTGATTGTGAGAATGGTGTTGGGGGTGGGGTGGGGTGGTGTGTTGCATGTGTGTGTCACTCTCGTTTCCCTCCCCCCCTTCCTTGTGTGCTAGGCGGTTGTACTCTTCGTAGTTGTCTTTCCCGGCATTGGTGTTCGTGGTGGAGCATGACGTAGAATATCAAAGGGAATATTTGAAGTTCAGGCTCCATGGCAGCGTGGTTCTTCCCTGTGTCCCCAAAGGTGAGTTGTTTCCCTTCTGTGATGTGTTTCCGCCAGGCTTTTGATGTCGTTGGTACCGCCCCGGAAAAGGTGGAGGATTGATGTGTCTTAATATGGTGGGCAGAACATTGACTTCCGCCTGCCTGCAGGCGGCTACCGCCGCGGTGGCTATTGTTTCCGCCCTGGCGGTCGGTGTGGTAAAGTGGCTGTCTATCTGAGTTCTCACCGCCATGGTCATAATTTAACGGTAGTTACCACCAGCCTGTTGGTGGTATTACCTCCACTTTATCACCGACCGCCAGGGTTGTAATGAGGGCCATAGTCTCTAAAGGAGGGCTGCGTTGTGTAATACCATCTTCTTCTATCACTGTGAAGTGAGATGCTTCCTCTCTTGCATCACCACCACCAACAGCTATCTTTATAAGGTGCTCCTCCCACTGGATTGTGTGAATTTGTTTTTCAGATGGGATGTTTGGACTTCAGTACAGTTGTACAAACCTGTCATATCTTGATGTACACTCCTGTGGCAAATGGAGCAAATTGCAGTCTTATTCTCTTAATGACTAATCAAATAGAAGTTCCAAGCTGGGGAATATACCATTTTCAGTGTGCCAATGCCTGAAGGACTGCAGGTGATGGATGCGTTGTTTGCCTTTCTGTAGGACGTACTTCTACTGTGGTAGTGGTGAATGCCTCTAATATAGAAGCTGACAGTGGTGGACCTATTTCCCTCTGAGCAGGTTGTATGAGAAGAGGTAAATTCAGCATCCTCTGAGCTGCCCTCCATGCTGACTCTTACTGGCTTCTCATCACTGCCAATTTCCATAATTTTAAGGCATTCAGAAACTTTCCTTTTTCCCTCTTCCTCGTTGTGGGTCTTTGACTCGGCTGGAGCTCAATCTATGTCCAGGTCATCAGAAGTGGTGTGCGTAGAAGACAGTGGAGTGCCTTTTCTTTGCCTTGCTGGAGATCATGAAGCCAATAGATTAAGTGCAACAATTTGTTCAGCAGGAAGCTCAATGTTCTGTTCTGCTGCTGCTTCAGGAAGAGCTGTTGCAGGCTGCAGCTCTAATTGTCCACTTTCCTGTGATGACTTGGTACTTTGTTGCTGCATCACTGAGAGAAAATGGCTTGGGCATAGTTTAAGGGGGTGCCAATGATGCAAGAGTGCTGCTCCTATCCCTGAGGGTGCAGCAGGTGTTCCACATTTCCTGAAGAAAGTGGAGTGCAGCACGCCGGTGGTTGTTATCTCCTTCTGCTACTCCTCAGTGGCCACTTTCTTAGCAGGAACACTCTTCTCTGGGGCCATCTTCAGGTTTTTAGCTTTGGTTATTCCCCCTTAGCTGCACAAGCAGAAACAGAGGACGACTCAGGAGGTGCCACTGCTGGCATTCTGTGTGATAGTACTATGTATGATATTTTTTGTGCACTGAAAAGGAAACAAACATGAAAACAAAATCAGCGAACCGTGGTATTTGTAATTTGAACCATCAGGCAATATAATTTGAGGTCATCAAAATTTTTCCATTCCAAACCATGCCTAAACATAATATTTTAATACCATCTAGATTGAAAAGTTTACTTTATGTGCCTCTAAGCCCCATGAGACACTTGTAGCAGAGGAAAAGTAATAATTTTTATCTCATTATTGTTAGTGTGTGGTGCACTTATGGCGTATGATGAGACACCGGTGGCAGGCAGGGGGTGCAGGGGAAAATGGAATAATCTGTCTATAAATGTATTGTTGGTACGAGGTGCACTTATGACCTATGAGGCAATTATGTGAGGCAGTGGATCAGGGAAAAATTTAACAATTCTTTAAAACAATATTGCTGGTGTGTGCCTAAGGTCTTGGTAACACTTATGCCCGTGAGACCCTATGGGTGAGTATACGTTCTTTACAAATCCATGATTGATTGATTGATGTACGTAGGGGTGCAGAGCATGATGTATTAATTCTTAACAAGATTATTGCTGCTGTGTGATGCACTTCTGGATTATAAGACACCAAAAGCTAACAGGGAGTGCAGGGCAAATGTAATAGCTCTTTAAAGAATTTTGCTGGTGTGCTCTTATAGCCTACGAAACACCTATGGCATGAAGATGTTTCAGCAGAAAATGTAATAATTATTTAAAAAAATATCACTAGTGAACACCTATGGCCTATGAGGCGCCTATGACAGGAAGAGGGTGCAAGGGACAATTTAATAAATCTTACAGAAATACTGTTGGTGTGTGCCTACAGCCTATTTGACACTTCTGGCAGGCAAGGGGGTACAGGAAAATAGTTCAAAATTTTAAAAAAATAATGGCTGGGGTCCTTTTATGATCTATCTGAAATCCTATTGGAGACAAGGAGGCACAGAGGAAAATAGAATGCAAATCATTGTGAACTACAATCATTCTCAAGCATATTATACTTTCATCATGGAGAAAAGCCAAAGGTCCCCTTTTTTACCCTGGTGGTCTTTTGACCGCCAGGGTTAATGGGGCAGTATCAACAGGCTGGCGGTGTATACTGCCACATTATGGGTGTGGCGGGTTGGCCACTTCCAACCCCCCACATCACCACTCATTCCACCATGGTGGTATGAACGTCCTGGCTAGAGATGTTCATATCTGAGCTGGCGGCCCACAGAGTACCACCGGCGGTATTATGAGCTACTGCTATGGTTTCTGTGGTGGTAGCAGTGACACGAAAACCATGATGGTAGGGCCAACCGGTGACAGAGAATTCATTCCCTGTCACTGGTAGACAGCTCCCTTATCCCCCAGTGAACACCTAACCCCCCTACCCATCCCCATCCAAAATCACCCACCAGATCCAAACTCACCCCCACCCCGATGCAACCATACACACCCCCCTCCGATCCATTCACAAACACACCCACCACCCATTCATACACAAGCACACATGTACCCAACACACAACTACCCCCACCTCCCACAGCCATACACGCACACAGCCACATACTCACATCACCCCCCTCCCCCAGCACCCCCACAGTCACAGCGATCTCCTCCCCACATACATGCACACAGACACCTGCACGCACCACGCATACACCAAATCACCTTCACTTCCAGACACGCATCCACTCACACTCATCCATATATGCATTCACTCATACATACTCACAAGCATTCAGGCACAGATACACACTGACATGTAAACATGCATACTCACACTCATACACACTGACATGCAGACACGCATTCACTTCAACATAATTACATGCATTGACTCACACGCATACAACCACGCATATACCACAACACTCACATTCACGCACACAAACATTCATACACACATGCAGACACCACACACTCACAAAAAACACCCTAAACCCTCCCACCCCCGTCAGATGATCACCTTACCTGTTCCAGGGAGAAGGTCATCTAGCAGGGAACGGGAAGGGGTGCTGCTACCGTGCAGCAGAGTCCCATCAGCAGGACACTGCCAAGCCCTATTAAGAGTCTTAATATGGCTGGTGGTGTCCTACTGGTGGGGTGGTGCAGGTGGTAGCACCACTAGGACATCAAAGTCCGTCAGCATGGCTACTGCTGGATTTCCCCCCTAAATGTGGCATAAGTCCGGCAGTGTCCATTATCTGATGGACGGGTGGTCGCATCCGTGGATACCACCGATGTCATAATGAACCCCATAGTGTACAAAAAGCAAAAAGGCATAAGCCTACCATATCAATGTCCCTAGAAAATTGCTTTGAAAAGTGAAAGAAAAGTATTTAATACATAATATGCAAAATGGCTGCTGGTTATATGTTTAGACCAGCAAGCAAGAAAGCAAGGACAACTAAGTACACATGAAGGACTATGGTAAAAGCAAAGCACACTGGATACACAAAATACACAAAATGGCCACCCTGCCCAATGGCATTGAGAACAATGAAAAATATACACACACACACACACACACACACACACACAAATGGCCACTTGGTTAGTAAAGAAGGAGGCATGGTAAACAATGAAGAAAACACTACCACTAATTCAGCAGCACCAAAAATGAAAATTAAGTCAAATTTAAAAATTCCATAACCACAAACATCTCAAGGCAAACCTATCCCACTAAAATACACTATAACATTTTGCAAAAACATTTAAAGAAAAACACATTTTCCATTTAATCCAATCCTATTCTCAAATCAATCGATGTTTTTTAAAAAAAACATAAAGAACCAAACAGTTTTTTTAAAAATATACCCAAGGCGAAGTGCTGGCTGGCTGTGGCCCGCAGCCAGTGGCAGACTAGGCCCCAGAGAGTGAAATGAGCTAAATAGTGCTATCTTCACAAACAATATACAAGAAAGTGGAGAAAAGGTCGTTTAAACTGGACCTCTAGCTCTCCCAAAAGTGTGTCAACTTTTGCCCTTAAAATAAACCTAAACAATTTATAAAAATAGGTCTCTACTTCCAAGCCGCCCGTAATCGATTTTTTTTTAAAAAAAGGTTAAAAAATGCTGGTGCATCCCCTACATCAAATAACAAACGTCAGCTCACTTGATTTCTCATAAAAAAAAAAAATTAAAAAAAAACTTAAAATCCAGTGGTATATAGGCAGCAGGGACTGCAGACAAAGTGAGTGATCCCTTCTTTCCAAACCCAAATCAAAGTTGACCAAGGGAATGGGAGTAGCATTCTTGACACGAAGAGGAATTTGGAGTCTCTGTGGCACTGCCTACCTATAAAAAAATAAAGTAAAAAAAAAACATGTTTTGCGCCACCATGTGGTGATTGTAGGATTTAGGCGGGAACTCTCACTAAATTAAAATTCTGCCCGGGCCAGGTTGCTATCATAAGAAGGACACTTTTTATCTAATTGCTATAAATACTGCAGGTATGGCACGTCAAGGGGATCCACGCAAACCTAAAAGGCAGCTATCCCCCACAGGTAGGCAGACACAGAGGACTGCTGGTGTAGCGCTTGCAAAGGAGGTTGCCGCAGTTAGTGTGGGAAGAAGTGCAGAAGTTACCCTAGTGACCTTGGGTGACAGAGAGATGGTACCAAAAGTCAAAATGCCTAGTGTTACTAAAAAGTATAGGCAGTGGGTCACCATCAATGTGCAGAGGGTGGAGGCTCTGATAGCCTTTGAGAGACACAGGAGCCAGCATGAATTTTGTCAGGTGCCATATATATATATAGCATATACTTACCCTTTCATATTTTGTCATTTGATATTATTGGAATGGTATTTGGTGCCATCAAGATTCCCACCTTGATATTCTAGGGGCACACCTGTGCTGAGTTCCAGATCTCCCTCACCCTGATTGGCTAACCAGAAGATTTGACTTCTCATGTTTGACAGATTTGTAGCACAAAACATCTTAATTCCCTGCAGAATTTTCCACTAACATTGTTCATCTGTAGGTGCCAGACATGAATGGGTTTTCTATGGGTTCAATGTGCCTCCTGCTAATAAACAAGGGGCAGTGCATTTGGGACATTACAAAGAAACAAAATGTAAAATGTAAATTTTTGTTTTTTACAGTTGTTTGTTCTGTGGTATCATCCTTGGATGGCATGACACCATATAATCACTACACATTTGCAACATCCACATGTCCTAAAGTTTCTATCATTGGTTAACAGACCATTCTTGTCCAAGTTAGTTGGTTGAAGCAATAGGTGGAATGTTACAATTGACAGATTTTCAGCAATTTCGTTCCCAAAACATGGTACTTTCCCTCAGTCTTTCTCCCACAGACAAATATCCCAGTCAAAGCTTAATCCATGCTCCCAGAGCTATATTCCAGAAGTGCCCCAGGGATGCAATTGACTGTGGGACCACTGCATTGCTAGGCACTATGGTATTCTAGAAAGGCTTCAGATGCTTGTGCAGCCATTTCTGTAATACTGTTAGTGCTGGCACATGTGTTTCAGTGCTATCCTGAGAAGGTGTTCCCTCATTTTCATTGGGGAGTAGCCACATGCAATTAAAGGAATCACTATACCTCTGTGGCTGCACTGTAGTACTGATGTAGGTGCAGAGACAAACATGCCCTTAGGAGATGGATTGAGAGTTGCCTTCTTGAGAGGTTAAATGGGCTTCCACGGATGCCCCAGACATCCGATTGCAGGCAGGTGCAGTCACTCCTTGCGCCTGCTTGCAGTTGGATCTCTGTCCCTTCCTCAAAGTGCAGGCAGGTTTTTGCTTTTTTCCACAAGTTACAGAACTTATGTCACAGAAATGTGGAGAAATTACATTTCGTGAACAGGAGATTGACAGTTGTAGGGTATCTTGGGTAGGAAAAAGTGATTGCATCCAGATAAGCAACATGCGCCCAGGACTTTCCCATATGTGTAGATTACTGAATGGTCTGGGCATTTTAGATTAATGTAGATACCGGTCGAAGTTGAGCTCAAATACTACAGCCACCCTCATCCCAAAAATCGGTCTATTCCATACTTCTTTCTTGCACTTTGCATGGCTGCATTATTGGGCTTTCACTGTCCCTGGCAATACGTTTAACCACAATTCTAGTGTCCTGTTGTAATCAGGAGAAATTTTGAGGATGCAGAATGATATGATACTCACTAGTGAATTTTACTCTTTTTCTCATCTACAATATACAATTAAGTGCTCAAGCAAGATACCAGATGCTTTTAGGACTTCTATACTTATGCTAAGAGAATTCCAAACAGCATTATGCTAAGAGAATTCCAAACAGCATCTGCTCTTTGCTGGGGCACAGACTTGTGTCTCTGTGCAACAGAAATGGGCACACACACATTGGACATCCTCTTATTGTATGAAAAAACCCAAAAGAGTACCTGGCTCATTGGTGCAGCACAGATATGAAAGGGAGCCAAATGATTATTGCATTTTTCTAAGCTAATAAAAAATGTCTGTGCCCCAGCAGGTAATCTGAAGTTGTTTGTGTTTTTTGTTAGGCTCAGAAAAGATTCAAAATGTTTTTTGCATTTTTTCATGGCACAAGAAAAAAATCAAAACAATATCTTGCTCGTTATTAAGGTTCCAAATCCTGTTTGGAGAAGCATTGTTAAATGAAGGAGGTGTGTAAAAGTAAAAGAATGGTATAGGAACAATAGTAGTCCAGCCCCTTCCAGTCTCAACCTTCTGATTTACTATAGGCCTGAGCTAAAATTAAATTATGCTGGCATAATGTTTGCAATTTCAGGAACTGTTATGCAAAATTCCCCAAATTATGGCATTTGGCCACTTTGGATACCTACCTGGCATTCATGGTAAATAATTTACAGCAAATCCACGAGAACAACAACAGAACATAATGTGGGCAGCTGTTGTACACATTTTGCTTTTCATTTTTTGAACTACTTCAGTGTTAATTGTATCCTTGTTTCGAATTGATATGCAAGGATGGATTTCTCTCTAAAAGCATGAAATAACAGATTTGCTTTACTCATTAATATATTTATTTTGCATACTTTTGTGGAAAAGTTGTGTAACCACACAAAAACAAATTTCACACTCTTCTACTTTATTTCTTCTTCTTGTGGGGCAGAAGGGGAGAGAAGATGAGAGAGGCTGGGCTGTTCCTCCGGGCCTCTCTTCCCCATAACCATCTTCAGAATAAAGTGGATTGAGCTACTGGATGTGTTTAGGGAAGAGCTAGTGGCAGAAAAAGCTGCATTTTGCTGCTCGCATAGCACACCAGCCAACTCAATTAATGCCGGTATCCGTGCGAGGCTAGGGAATCCTTCCAGGTCCATCTGATATGTGTATGGTGTCATTCATGACATCACACACATATTAATGCAGCCATCTGGAAATGATCACAAAACCCTCTCATTTGAGAGTTTGTAGATGACCAGCAGGGATCAGGCAGTTCAGGTTACTTACAGTCAGGGAATCCTACGTTATAAGTGTTTCCTATGTATATAGCAAAACGTTACATTAATTGCAGTTCATGGTCCCCACTAGAAAAATTGTAAGTCAACTTTAGCCCTCCCCTTCCCTACTGCACCACCTTTCTTTCTGGACTGTCCTAAACATAAAGATTTTGAAAATATGAAACAAATTTTACCATTGCTCCCTCTATCTTCTGCTATTAGATCTGCTAGGTTGGTTGTGTAATACTGTGCTCAGTTCATGTTATTTCTTAAACCTTACATCAGATAAAATCTCATTCATATCCATCTGAGGCACAAAGAAGAATATTCCTTTCAAAAGCAGATCCACCTTCAGGTTTAGGTTTGAAATGCATCAGTTCCCACTACTGTGAATAATCACACTTTTTACGAAACCTAAAATAGGGATTTTTGTTCCTAATTTCCCTTGTAATCATGTTAAAATGTCCTTGATTTTCTTTGTGAGAGGTGTGACATTGAGTTCCCAGGCTAATTCAGGGATAAGTGAAATAAATACGCCCAGGTATTTAAAACTGTTCCTACAGATAGGGATGTTGTGTTGCCACTCAGTACATTCTCTGTAAGGGTGTAAGGGGACCAATAGGGACTTGTGAGGGTTTAGTGTAAGGCCTGAGGCCTCGGCGAAGAGGCCAAGGATCTGCAGAACACATGGGCCGCTAGTAGCTGGGACAGCGATATAGAGGAAAACATCGTCTGCGTAGAGGGCCACCCGGTCCTCCAGTCCCACAGGCCAAGTCCACCCCCTGATCAGAGGGTCCTCATGCAGCAACTTCGCCAATGGCTCGATTACCAGTGCAAAGAGCAGCGGAGACAGCGGGCATCCCTGGCGAGTACCTCAGTTAATCGGGAAGGAATCGGAGACCACACCGTTTACCTGTACCTTAGCGGTTGAGTTAGAGTAGAGCAGTTTCATGAGGCCACAGAATTTGGGCCCAAGTCCATAGCCTTGCAATACACGGGTGAGGTAAGACCAGTCCACTGTATCAAAGGCTTTTTCGAAGTCAAGTAAAATAAATGCCACGGGGAACTGAGTCAGTGCACCCCGGTGTGCTAGGGCCAGATGCAGGCATCTAATACAGTGCCTAGTACTTCGGGAGGACATGAAGCCGCAGGTCAGGGTGTATCAGCGACAGAAGTGCTTTTTTCAGCCTTGCGGTAAGGATCGAGGACATCACCTTGATTTCAATTTTCAGGAGAGAGATAGGCCTATACGCAGAGCAGTTTTGTGATGGGGGTTGGGTCTTGGGGATCACCACAATTGTGGCTTGGTCAATCCCTGTGGGGAAACGTCCCTTTCCTTCTGCTTCTACATACATGTCTAGTAGGTGGGGGCTAAGAATATCTCTTCATTTACTGTAGAGCTCTGCTGGGAACCCGTCTGGGCCCGGTGTCTTACCGGAGGATAGGTTGGCTACTGCCTCAGTGATTTCTGCCATGGTGATAGCCTCGTCAAGGTATTCCCTTACTGACTGGGAATCTCTAGGCAGTGTAATTTCATCTAGGAGGGGGGAGTCTCTCACCGCCTGTGGCCTGGGGCGTTCCGCGTAAAGTTGTGCGTAGTAGGAGGCAAAACATTGTGCGATTTCAATGGGCGTGTTGAAAAGGGTTCCCGAGTCGTCTGTTATTTCGGGGATCACCCTGTCGGCTAGAGGTCTAGTTGCCAGCCAATGTAAGAGCTTCCCGTTTTTATCCCCCCAGCCATATACCCGGGTGGCCGACGCCCTCCAGATGTGCTTTGCGGACTCCAACACCAGGTGTTTAATCTCCTCTCGCACTCCAAGTAACTGCCTCAGGCGAGAAACTGAACCGGAGTTCGAGTGTGAGCGTTCCAAGCGCAGTGCGCGGGCTTCCAGCTCTGTCACTTTGAGGTTACGGGCCTGCTCACGAATACGGAGAAGATGCTTGGCCTGTCCTCTGAGGGTGGCCTTACATGCGGCCTAAACCGTGCCTAGGGACCGGACTGAACCCACATTTTGTTCAAAGTATTGTGTAAGGTGGTCTCTGATCGCTAGGGTATAGTCGCAGTCTTGCAAATACCAAGCGTTCAAGCGCCACATTGGGCGCTGGGAAGGATCGGTACCGCCCATTCGGATCTGAACTGGTGCATGGTCAGAAACCCCATGGGGACGGATCTCTGCCCGTGTCACACTGATTATGTCGGCATGAACATTAGGTCGATACGTGCGTGGGTTCGGTGAGCCACTGAGGTGTGAGTATACTGCTGCGTCCTAGGATGCCAGGATCTCCACACCTCACACAAGCCCAGGCTTTTGGCCCAACCCCTCAGGGTCGAGGCCCGACCAGTTCTGGAGGCAGTGACATTACTGGACACATCCATTCTGGGGTCCAGGACGGCGTTGAAATCCCCCCTATCAACGTAGTTCCGTTAGGGAGACCGGTCAAAACCTGGCGGAGCAAGTGCAGAAAGGCTTCAAACCCTGTCAGGGGGGCGTACACAGATACAAGGCTGATCGGCATCCCATGAAGTGACCTGGACACTATAATGTATCTACCCTGTGCACCAGATCGCGAGGTTGTAATTACCATGGCCAGTGAACGGTACAGAAGAATGGCCACCCCCTGGAACCCTTGGAGAAACCTGCGTGATAAACTCTGTCGTACCCCCCCTTGCGAGCATGGGACATTTAGTCCCAAGGAGATGCGTTTCTTGTAGTAGGACCATCAGGGGGGCGTATCTGCGAAGAGTACTGAACCCTGCAGACCTCTGATCTTATCCAGGAGGGCATTCACATTCCATGATAAGACTTGTGTCAGTGTGGACCACGCATGAGGGGAAGAGGTGTGTAGATTTGCTGAATGCCCGTCAGTGGACGCCAAGGTGACCGTCTTAAGCAACAAAACAAGAACCCCAATCCAAAAAAGGAAACTTACAAATACCATCCAAACTGAATTAATAAGGAAATTTACACCCCCAACCACCCCCACCCCATACTTCTAACCAGGAAGCATCTGTCACCCAACTACCCAACAAAAGCAAACACAAAACAGCCAGAAGAGCTGTCATTGGAGTGGAGTGGTGGACCCCTACATGCATATCGGATCACGTACAATCGATGAACAGAAGTCAAAGTGGAAAAGAATAGCAAGTGTTAGCTGTGTGTGGGGGCACCAAGCTGTCCAGTGGGCCTCACTCCGACCTGCACCCGTCGTTTCTGTGTGGGACTCTCAAGATCCGTCGGTCATGAGTGAGGTTAAGTAACCTGCATCAACCAAGCGTCGGGGACTGGCTCAAGCGGTCGTCGTCTGTTGTCTGTGCTGGGTCTCGGGCTCCCGGAGCCTACTCGGGGCCCACCACTGTCTCTGGGTCAGAGCCATGATTCTCACCCCCTCCTTTAGGGTCACCAGGGCCCCCTGCGCCTGGAGCGGGTACGCCTCCTGCCCCTCCGCTGCCCCGCCCAGACGGGCGGTCCACTCCTGAGGGAGCCCCCATCCGGCCCGGTGGGGCCTCTTCGCCGCCCAATACCCTCCTCAGTCAGCCAGTCCCACGCCTCCTCAGGGGTTTAAAAAAAATAAGACTTTCCGCCCATCAAGACATTTATGCATGCCGGGAAGAGGAGCATGTAGGAAAGCTGCATGGCCCTGAGTTTTTGTTTTATGAGTTCATATGATCGGTGCCGTGTCTGGACCTCTCGAGTGTAGTCTGGGAATACTAGGATTTTGTTGTTCTCCCAGTGAAGGTCGGCCGAGTTCCTGGACTCCCTCAGGATGTTGTCCCGGTCCTTGAAATTTAGGAAGCGCGCTATCATCGGTCTCCTGGGACCACCCGGGGGGGGGCGCTGCGCATGGGCCCTGTGGGCGCGCTCAACGGCGAACACAGGCGAAAGGGCCTGCGTCAGCATCCAGGACCTAAACCACTGCTCCAGAAATTCGGCAGCTTTATTCTCCTCCGCACCCTCAGGAAATCCTATGATGCGTAGATTATTGCGCCTGGAGTGATTTTTGGCATCTTCGACGCGTCTGTGAAGTTCTCCTCTTCGGGACTGCAGCTGGGCCACTTTGGTTTTTAGGTCCACCATGTCATCTTCAGCCTGCGAGACTCAGCCTCCTACCTCCGTGATCCGACCCAAGCATTTCTGAGATCTTGTTTAATAAGGCCCATATCTTCTCTGACCTCCCCTATTTTGGTATCCACGGCCAGTTGAGAAGATTGGATCGCTTAAAGGATAGTGTTAACTCCATTGTTGTTTCCGGGTATGGCGCCTTCTTTCCTCGCCTCCTGGACTGCAGGTCTGATTTCCCACGTATTTACTATCGCCTGCGCTCCCAGGTCTCACCTGCGCACTTCCTAGGAGGGGGAGTCCCTCCAAACCAGCGGGGCGCACACTTCAGTCCCTCACAGACAGCTGTCACCGACAAACTCCAGCAGCAAGCCGGTTCCACTGACCCCCAGGCGCCGCCAGTCGGACCCAGTGGTGATGAGGCACCGTCTCACCAGGCCCAGTACCAAGATTCCAGGGGGGCGCGCCGCCTGGCCAAGCCCAACCAGGAGCCAGGCCCTCAAGTCTCAGGGGCACCGGCCTCCGCTCGCCAGTGCCGGTTCCATCCGCTCGCCGGCGCCCAGCAGCGCAACCTCTGGACTGTTGCCCCACTTGCGACCAGCACGGTCTTGCAGTCGTCCCTTTACCGCGTCTCAACAACCAGGCCACCTCCGGAGGGCTGATTGCACCCGGGCCGCTCTGAGAATGCGGCCGGGCAGGGCATCGTCCCACCTCCGGCCGCTCCTGGTGCAGAGGCGGCCGCTCTCACAAGGCCCGGCCCCGGTCCCAGAACCGTCCGCTCCTCGTCTGGGCCGCCCGCCCGGTCAGCCCCAGAGGCATAGAGGAGGCACGCCCCTGGAGCGAGGGACCTCCTTTCCCTCAGCTCCACCGCCGCTCCTCCGCGGCCGCCCGGAGGCCCCCGTTCAGGCCCAGGACGAACCGCAGGCAGGATCGGAGGTAATTCCTGGAGTCTGCACAACATCTCCCGTGGCCTGTAACCCACCCGGGAGCGCCGCATCATGCCGCCATCTTGGCTGTAGAGACGGGCGACTTCAGGAGTCCCTGCTGCAGCACACCGTAGTCTTTTTCCCAGACTCGAGGCTGGTCCGACAGGATCAGGGAGCTCCTCAGATATATCAGATGAGTCTTATGAGCAGGATTTTGCCGGCTTCTCCTGGCGGATGACGGAGGGGTCCAGAGCACTTTCAGAGTGTGACTGCCATCTTGACGCCCGAAGCCACGCCCCCCCTGTTAAACGTAATCCTAATGCCATTCCTCCAACTGTGCAGGTGCTTTCAGTCCTCCACTTTTTGGTCACTGGATCTTTTCAGGTGACATTGTGTTTGGAAGCAGGTATGTCTCAGCCTATATTTAGTAATGTGTTGAAGGATGTGATGTCTGCCTTGCTGAAACATCATGACATCTACATCCAATTTCCACAAAGTACAGATTTGCCCAGTGTGAAGGCAGATTTCTATACAATGGGACATATCCCTTATGTGATAGGGGCCATTGATGGCGCACACATAGCTTTGGTCCCTCCCAATCAATGAACAAGTGTATAGGAATAGGAAAGTTTATTATTCCATAAATATTCATGATGTGTCTTGCAGACCAGTACATCTCCCAAGTGACTTGCAAGTTTCCGGGATCTGTGCATAACTCCTACATTCTGAGGAACAGCACTGTACCACACATGATGACACAACTACAGAGAGAAAGGGTGTGGCTCATTGGTGAGTACCAAAAGTGTGTTTTTTCACAGTAACTTAATCTATCAATTCCCTTGTTCTCTGACTACAGCAGGATTTTAATGTGTGCCTCCTCATGTACCAGGTGACTCAGGCTATCCTAACCTATCCTGGCTGTTGACACCGGTGAGATATCCCAGGAAAAAAGGGTGAGAATCGCTACAATGAGGAACATGGCAGGGCCAGAAGAGTTATTGAAAGGACTTTCGGACTTCTGAAAGCAAGATTTCGGTGCCTGGATCTCTGATGGTGCCCTGGTCTACTCACCTCCAAAGGACTGCCAGATAGTTGTGGCCTACTGCATGCTATACAATTTGGCCCTGAGAAGGCATATCCAATTACATGAAGAGGAAGGAGTAGTCAATACACAGGTGGCAGGAGTAGGAACACAAGACAGTGATGAAAAGAAGGGGAGGAGGATGATGTGGACTCTATAACTCAGATGATTCAGCAGTACTTCGAATGACAGTTGGGTAGGTTTGATTGCAATATTTTCTACATATTTTCTGATTTGCAGAGTGGCTGCTGGTAATTACCTTTTGGTTGTGTGATCACTGTTCAGTCTCAGATAGTGACATATATATACATTTGTATACATGTTGGAAATATTAAGCAAAACTACCCCTGCCTTTACTATCAATTCCTATATTTAAGTGTGTTCAATAAGCATTACAAACAATTTTTTGACTCTGAAAATGATGTAAGTAGGAAGGGATGTTCATAATGCACCTGCTAAACTGATGTCCTTTCACATACACTCAGTGAGAAGGCTCTCCCTGCCTGTTCACCCGGCACTGGATGTCATACAGTAGAGTGTAGCATAGACACACATTAGAATGGCTGTAATTGTAGCATGTGGTGTCAGGACAATTAAGAGGTTCTGTGATGTCTGAACTCCTGTAGGGATTATTGCATGTTGTTGTCTTTTGTGATATTGATCCCTGTTATTGTAGATTGTAGTAATAGACAGGACCTAGGAATATAACATTACAAAGGGATGTTATGTGTATGTATTATCTGTTTTACACTTTGTTCAGGTGTTGTAGTGGTGACTACTGAGTTCCCATCCTATTCCGCTTGCTGATTTTACTGAGATTGGTGGATGTGGAATAGTGTCAAGCAGTTACACTGAGAAAGACTACCCCAACCTGACACTACAATGGATGAAATCAGGTTTTTGAATGTAATTACAGTGTCACATTGTACTACAAACATTGCATTTACAGTAAATACATACAAACATACAGTAGCTTTGTTGCAATGTCTTTATTGAAACCAAAAAGGAAGGGATGGTGCAAAAGAGAGGGGGCATGGTTGTCGAATGAATTAGTATTGTAGGCCAAACTGTTGTTAGTACAAGTCCAGTATCCAGGGGCCATAGGAAAATGGAGAACTGACTGTAAAAAGTCAACAAGGTGTCTCAGTGGCACACAAGGGAAAAAGTTCAGGAGAGGCTCATTTCCTGGCAGTGGGGTTGGTCTTGGCTTCAGTTCCTGCAGGATATCTGGCTCGCTGGCCACATTTGCATGTGGGTTCTTCAGCTACGGGGGTGCCGCTGGTGGCCTCTGAGTCTTCTGGCAGGGCCTCCAGTCCACTAGCTGCAGCTGGTGTAGAGGGCTTGGCAGGACTGTAGCTAATGGAAGGGGCCTGCTGGTGGGTGGTGGACTCACACATGATGTTGGGCAGCTCCTTTAGCACCCCTTCTATGGAGGCCATGGTGGCATTGAGGGCCTGCCACTGCTGCATGGTCTCCTAATGGTGTTCCCTCTGTAGCCTCTGGTTCTCCTGCAATGTGGAATGTATCTGGCTCATCCAGTCCTGGGATTAGAGGTATGGTCCCAGGACTTGGGAGATGGCCTCCTGGTGGAGGTATGCTCCCAGGACTTGGGAGATGGCCTCCTGGCCAGTCGATTGCCTGGGTTGCCCCACCCCTTGACCCACAGTGCCCTCCTACTGGCCCTAGCCCCCTCTGCCTGTATCCCCCAGCACAGTGGGCCCACTCCCACTTACACCAGGACCTTCATTGTCTTGGATGGCAGGTGTAGACTCTGGTCCCTGTACTTCTGGGCACACTGTGGATTGACGTGGGCTGGTGACACAGGTTTGGGGGCATGGAGCGACTGGAGTAGTAGTAGAGTCAGATGTGAGGGGCTCTGTCATGGCCAGGGTGAGGCTTTTGGAGGGAGACTGACCAGAGCTCCCAGATGGGCCAGGGAGATCAACCGGACCCAGACATCCTGAGTTGCTGTCATCACTGGAGCTTTCTTCTTCTGGAGGACTGGCTCTTCGTGGTACCTGCTTCTGAGTCACATTAGCAGTTGTACCTGTGGATACAGTAGAATGTTATTCACATCTACCATATCTGTTTTACATTGCCTAACCGGGGACATGGTGAAGGATAGCTGATACGCCGGAATGGCATTGGCAGTAGGTACTATCCATTTGTCTCAGAGACAGATAATATTAGTTACAATTTCTTGTCTGCTGATATGTGATGACATATCACTTGTTTTGCATCACTGTTAATGCCATGTCCGGGTTTGCTATTTACCCCTTCCTAATCAGTGGTATTTGACATACTTCAGGATGCCGGGGTATCTATGCAAGGCTAGTATGCATTGTTAGGTACGTATACAGTGCTGCTTGGTGGGATTTGTAGTGCTTCCTCCTCAACATACTTTACATGTATTATGTGAGTGCACACTTTAGGATGGTGCTAATGGGGTGGTGTAGGCATGCTGGGGAAGGACTCCTCATCAGTGAAACAGGGGTGCTTTTTTGGGGACATGGTGATTGTGAAGTGGGTGTAGTGTGTGGGTTGTGCAGAGGGTGGGGTGTTTGGTGGGGGAAAAGGGTGTGTGGATATGTGGGATGATGTGAAGTAGTGATAGAGTAAAGGGTGATGTGTGTGTTTAGTGTTGAAGTATGTTGTGTGGTGTGTGATGCATGAGGGGTGTACAAGTGGCTGTGGTATGTGTGTGCAGTAAGTTGTAAGTTGTGTCCTCGCAATGTTTAGAATAATTTTTGATTTTGCAAAGGATTGTGGGTTGTGTGGGGGTATGTTTTAAGTGGTGTTTGTGTGTGGTGTGTATGTGTATCAGGTGCAGGCGTCCACACCGCCAATGGATTACCGCCTTTGAAAGACCGCTTTGATGATTTGTGAGTTGTATTATGGTGTGCGGGATATTGTTGGTGAGGTGGTGAGGGTGGTGGGATGGGCTCTCTCTGACTGTTGTTCGGCCTGGCAGTTTCAGATTTGTGGCTGTTTTTAGCAGTTTTGTGTTTGTGACACTTAATACAGCGGTCAATTTCTCACCTGCGTTGCAGTCTTTTGGCAGCTACAAGCATAGTGGTCTTTGTAAAAGACCGCCAAACTCATAATCACCACCTATGTGTCTGATGACACAGCTTTAAAAAAAACAGATCAACTGTGTTCAGAATTTTAGTTTTAGGTGAGCCAGCTACAAAACAATGCATTTGCTGTTTTATTTTCTACAAAAGATATTTAATAAAAAATATTGCAATCCTCTTAGTCAATCCCTCTACTAAACCTTCTATAGCACTTGCCCTCGGGCTGTAATGCTTTCAGAACTGTGACACCAAGAGGTATTTTCCTTTGTATTGCAGCCATAGTTTCTGTGTCTACTAGTCATCTAGTTAGCTCGCTTGAAGGATTTGCAGACCTCACTATTGAAATAGGTAAGAGTATGCCCTCTCCATTAGAAAATAAGGGCCTAGTTATGAGTTTGGCAGTCACACCACCGTACTGCCATGGCAGCGGTCCCAACAAGACCTCTGAGTCGGCAGTCTCCCTCCCGCCATGTTACGTTGCTACCGCTGGCCCAGTGACAGTGTTCCTGAAAGTGGTTGGCACAGGTCAGCAATACAAGGTATATTTTTCCATACGTTCCTATGCACGTGTGTGCACTTAGATCAAATAATTCCAAAATGTACACATATGCATGGCACATGGGCAAAAATATTTTGTACAGGTACCATTCCATTCCTGGAGTCTCCGTCACATATGACCAGTTTGCTCCATGGCAGAAAATGTGACTGGTACTTACCTGGATATTTTTTTTTTTTTTTTGGAGTGGAATTGCTGATGAAAAGGGGGACATCCTGGAACAAGGGGTCCACATTGGAGACTGAATGGAAAAGAAGGGAATGAGGGAATGAGCACCCCATTTCCTTCAATTCTGCCATCAGAGCAGGATATCCCCCGCCACAGTCAGCTGGACAGGAATGCACATCATGATCTGAGCTGCGGTCCCCGTGTCTACACCACCCTCTGACAGCCGCTTTTAATCAGCTGCCATCAAGATGGTTGACAAATCACTTGCATTGTTGGTGGGACTCCGGAGGTCTCTAGTTCAGCAAATCACCAACATCGTAATTCGGTTGGGGGACTGCCTAGTCGGCGGTCAGGGTTGCTGACGCCACCGTGACAGTGGTGACATGAAGGTCAAACTCATAATCAAGCCCAAAATGAATGCCTCCAGGAAGATTGATGAACACAAGCATTGGAAATTTAGGGATCACTGCACCTTGGAACAATAATTCTTTTTAAAGATATTTTCTTTCATAATGATTAAAATACTAACCTGATTTTTACTGAAGATCACCAGGGATTTCACCAAATAAGTATATGACCTCCAAATATGGCCATACAGGTTTTACCTGAATTCAATTTATGATGATTAAAGGCAGCCACACTGAATGTTATAATAGCAGGTTGAGGATGCAGAATATTAGAAGGTAGTTGAATTTGACAGAGAATCCATAAATTATAAGCATATGAAACAAATAATTCTCTGTTTTCCCATGAGTTGTGCATGGGAGTCTTGTACATAATGAATATAAACTGAGTCCTTAGGGATTTGCTAAACACTGTTTGAAATAAATATCTATGGCGTGTATCTGGAATCCACTGCAAGGCACTCTTTCTCTCTCACCATTGCATGACATATGTCAGATCCAGAATGGAACTATTCTCAATAAGGAAAAAACTACATGTTAACAACTACTTTAGTTATTTTATGATGAAAGGAAAAAGAGATAGAACTTGCACTTTAGCTCTGGTCAGCAGTGGTAAAATGTCCTAAATCCAACAGAAAAAGGGTCAGAAAAATGCAGGGAGGCAGGCAAAAAGGTGGGGGATGACCATCCCAAGGCTGTCAGATCTCACACCCTACATCTGCAGAATGGTTGTCACTTAGCAGGTGTGGTTTGATGGTTAAGCACAGTGCCATCTTACGTCACATGTGCTACTGTCTTCAGGTACCTGGTTTTTTTTAACAGCAGCTTACACGCAGCATGTTCGAATGTCCTCCTCCATTATCACCCTACTTGCCTTCGAGCAAGATTGCTAAGTTGCAAAATCATCAGTAGAGCAGAGAACGCAAGGGTGTGATCTGAAAGGTTTGCTCTACAGTGGGAGAGGTTGGCTTGTGGTATCAGTTTTTATTTTATTTTTTTGCAGCGATACTATAGCTGTTTTCCAGGTCATAGGCACTGAAACAATGGAATGCAAGTGTTTACATTCTGTTGATAAGTGGTGGAACAATGCACAGTATTGGATGAAAGCTTAGACATTTTTATGGGGCAGCATCAAAAGGAGAACCTAAAGTAATGGAGAGAAGTTTGTCTTGTTAAGTCAGGCATGGGATCAAACCTATATACCAACATAGAAATGTTGACAAATTGAATCAAGTATGAGCAAGAAGGAAAGTGATCACTTTGCAAAGACATCTCTAGAAGTGGAGAAGAAGGTTTTGTAAGCTTTCACAGGGGCATTAGGAATACCAATAATAGGGTTAGAGCAAACAGAGGAACCTGTTTTTTGTGTTCAAATTGTTTATTGATTGTGTTCAGAATACAGAGAGAAGATCATACAAACAAATGTCACTGTAACTGTGAGGAGGAAATAGTAAAATAATCTAAAAATTATTTAAACATCATTTACGTCAGCATAGCAATACAGTCATAAAAGCAAATTACTTAAAATGAAACAAAGAAGGGCTACTATAATAAATAGAAAACATTAGAGGTGAATTATATGTAGAAAAAGGAGAGCTTAAGGCTTGGCAAGTAGTTTTAAATGCCAAGTTGACGTGGCAGAAATGCACACACATGCCTTGCAATGGCAGCCCTGAGACTTGGTTAAGGGGCTACTTATGTAGATGGCACAATCAGTGCTGCAGGCCCACTAGTAGCCTTTAATTTACAGGCCCTGGGCACCTCTGGTGCACTTCACTAGGGAGTTACAGGTAAATTAATTATATCAATTGGGTAGGAGCCAATGTTACCATGTTTAGGGGAGAGAACACATGCACTGGTTAGCACTGGTCAGCAGTGGTAAAATGTATAGAGTCCTAAAACCAGCAAAGCAGGGTCAAAATAAATAGAGGGAGGCATGCAAAATGTTTGGGGATGACCACCCTAAGGCTGTCAGGTCTAACACCCTACATACACAGAACGGTTGTCATTTAGCAGGTATGGCTCGATGGTTAAAGCTAAGTGCCATCTTACGTCACATGCGCTACCGTCTCCAGGTACTTATTTTTTTTAATAACAGCTTACACACAGCAGGTTTGAAGGTCCTCCTCCAGCATCACCCTACTTGCCTTCGAGCAAGATTGCTAAGATACAAAATCATCAGTAGAGCAGAGAAAGCGAGGGTGTGATCTGAAAGGTTTGCTCTACAGTATGAGAGATTACATCCAGAGCAGTAGAAATTGAATTAATGTGTTTCAAGAATTTTACACAGAGACCTTTATTTCTGAAAGGAATTAGTACATAAGTAGAGAAGTGCTGTATTTTTCAGTAGCCTATCACAAATGTATTGTACATGAATGAAAGAAAATTACCTGCAAGTTCCAGAAAAAGGCTGAAGAAAGAGAGGGGGCAGGACAGTTGTCCAGATCACTGGAGGAAGACCCTCCTGCCTGATGTGGAGAGAGATCAGCTCACAAAATAGTGTCTCCATCTGACAAGGCAAATGTGGCATCAGGGACCAGGGTGGTATTAAGCCATATTTCGTTTGCATATAAACATACAAAATGAGTTGCCTAATATGAGCTATAGGACCTCCAATATGTGTTTCCCTAACATGTGAGCATCCAAAAGAGTTGCACACATCCCTAAAGTAGGAGAGGATGCACGATCGTAAAGTGCATAATCTTTAGGAACACTACTTACTTCAGCTGTGAAGGTTAAGGGCTTCAGTCCTTTTAACTTACTAATTTTATCCATCGGAGAAGTCACAATATTGCCTGGCATAAATATTGAGTCCTAAGTGACACATTAGAGATAATATTAGAAAATCTAAAACCAATAAGACAATATTTTCGTAAATGATATTTATGACAAGATACTTCTGTCAGCCTATATATGTATATACAATATTTTAAAACGCAGCTGGAGCCCAGCTTCCCTAAATGCAAGTGGCAGGATCACCTGTCAATGGAAGAGTGGGGAAACAAACTCTAAGTAAAGAAACTGTGTCAAACATGAAATTACTCAAATTATAAATTAACACAAATCTCCAGGTGCATTAAACTCCAAATAGTAAACAGAACATTGAACAGGAGAGAGTGGAGCCAGGACCTCCTTTCATGTTTTAACATGTTAAAGCTAAACATATTGGTTTTGCCTCTGTTATTTTGGCTCAATCATGTAATCAACCATTTAAAGAATCTTGTGCTCACATAATCGAAAACATTTAAAAACACATTTTCATTGTAAAGAATAACGACCTACAATTTTGTATTATCCAGTTTGACATTTATCATATCACATACATTTCATAGTGTTATATTATGTGACTGACATTTCTACTACATTATATGGAACTCCAATGGTATATTTAGGATATATTTCATATATTGCCTGGGATTTCACCATATTATTTTCCTTCTGTTGCAACATATTAAACATATTTAAGGATTAGGTGAAAAATTATAAGTCATTGTTGCCTTCCTTGAACTGACACATGCTTGAATTTTATAGACTGGTCATGACAAAACTCAGGAATGTTCCCTTCTCACTTAAACAGTAAACACTTTGCAAATGCAATTTTGTAGGGTTCAGGCGCATGGTACTCTTGCTTCTTTTTTGCCTGAAATACCTCCATCTGAAATTAGACATTACAAAGACTTTGAACACATTTCTTAAAATGCTCAGAAAAAAACGTCATTAAGTGTAAAGAATTTCCTGCCTCTCCTTCATTCTTTATTGATTCCACAGGCTCCCAGAGTATTTAAAATTCATCTTGAATGTTTATTATTCAACTTTGTATGTACTGTGTTTAGGTCTAAGAGATTCTGTAGTAAAATGCATTTATGGATAGTTTTTCTATAGGTACTTTCTCTCAAAACCGGTTTCATGATTGTTTTTCTAAAGGTCTGGCATGGCCAGAAGGAATAATGCATCATGGTGCATGCACTTCACGTTGACTAAACCTTGTAACCTTTTTATTTCAGAGTCACATTGGTGACGTATTTCACTTTTACTGAGGGAAGGCCCCTGTGCCGTTTTGTTCTATATATAAATAGAGGCTATATCATGATATGCTAAATGAATGGTATACAAAGCAATTGATGGATTATGATGAGTTTATGTATTTGAAAATTGACCATCCCAAAATTCCTTGTATTTACTTCCTACCTAAAATTCATAAGAACAAAACCCATCCTCCAGGTAGACCAATAGTTAGTATGAATCAATCACTACTTGAGAATACCTCACGATATTTGGACCTGTTTTTATGCACCTTTGTCACAGAATTACCTTCATACTTGCGTGACACCAATGATTTTCTGGCCAAAATACATGACATCCCATGGCATAAAGACTATTTATTGGTCACCATGGATGTAGCATCACTATATACATCCATTAAACATCAATATGGATTACAGGCCTGTAGGTATTTTTTACAAACACGATCCATTGAATTTTTGGAACATACTAACATGCTCCTATCGATGCTACAATTCTGCCTGACACATAACCTGTTTCTCTTTGATAATGAAAGTTTTTTACAAAAACAAGGGACAGCTATGGGAGCATCCTTTGCTCCCACCTATGCCAATCTATATATGGGCTGGTGGGAGAAGGAGGTGGCATGGTCAGAAAGCAATAACATCTATATGGATAGAGTGATATTGTGGGTACGATATATCGACGATTTGTTCATTATCTGGGATGGCACAGAACAACTACTGTTGGAATACATAAATGTATTAAATAATAATCAATTCAACATTTATCTAGATGCCATCTACAATAGAGATACCATCTCTTTTTTGGATGTCTTACTACAAGTAGAAAACAATCATTTAAAGACATCCATATATCGAAAGCCCACGGCTTGTAATTCTATATTACATGCCAATAGTGGACATCCCCACTCACTAAAATGGAGCATACCATATAGCCAGCTACTCCGGGCTCGCAGAATATGCTCTGATGACAACCAATATGAGTTGGAATCTAAGGCTATGGTGAACAGGTTTCTAAGTAGAGGCTATCCTCCAAAAATCTTAAATGATGCATTACACAGAGTACGGAATAAAAGCAGAGATGAGTTACTTTTTAATAACACAGTAACTAGTAATGATTTCCAACATTCAGCACCTAGAATATTTCTCCAGTACAATCAACAACATGAGTCACTCAGAACTATACTCCAAAAAAATTGGCATGTTTTACAGAACGATCCCATTATTAATGATCACATAGAAACCCATCCGTCCATAACATTTCGTAAAGCACGTTCTTTGGGAGATTATCTGACCAGAAGTTATTTTTCAGTAAAAACCAATACATCTTGGTTGAGCCAAAAAAGTTTGGGATTTTGGAAATGTGGCCATTGCAAGGCCTGCAAGTATGCTCAAAACACATATAAATACCAAACTTTTGATGGTCGACAGTGCGAGATCAAAGATCGGATTACATGTGACACTGAATTTGTGATTTATGTCATCGAATGTGGATGCCAGAAAAAATATATTGGAAGTACCATTCATAAATTAAAAGTTAGGTTCCTACAGCATTTTAGAGCCATAAAAAATCAGGACAAAACCTATCCTCTGGCTAAACACTTTTGGGAAGTACACAAAGGAGAATGTGGCACTTTAGCTTTCTATGGCATCAAACACATTAAAAACAACTCCAGAGGTGGCAATAGAACACTCGAGCTCAGACAAATGGAATCCAAGATGATTTTATTATTGGGGTCTGAGTCCCCATTGGGGCACAATCTTGATGCTGAGCTCTATGTCCATCTTAGATGAAAATACACTGTTCATTGCTTTTTAGATAGAGACTCCCCCTGTGTTTCAATTCTTAAAAATAGTAGTGCTAATTTGGTAGTATGTTATCTATATTTCCTTTTCAGGAAGATGGGTGATAAGATCTTAATTAACTTAAATGATCGTGCCATGATGTAATTTGTAAAATAGACATGACTTAATAACTCTCCCTAGTTTGAATTCATATCACAAACTGATGAAATATAGATGGAATAAGTTCGTATACAGATTTGTACTGTACCATTGATGATGATGTTTGATTCCATTTTACTCCTCTATAACTTGGCGACTGCAGAAGATTAAATATCATATATAGAGGTATATATGTACATCTAGATTATAACATGGACCAAAAGATCATTAGATCTGATTGTTTTAATTGGAGTTTTTTGTAACACTTCTATGCACTTTATATGCTCTTTTGCACTTATTATTAGCTTAGTTTTTCAGCACATTGCACTTTATGCCAAGGCCTCATTTTAATACAACATATTTATATGTATGTTTATGGAATTACCTAGTATACAGATAAGGACAGTGCGGAACTAGATTTGATTATACGGGCATCCGATAAAAACCATAGTATTAAAACATAACTATTGTCACTACCTAAACATGATTTTAATACAAGATACTAACTAATTATTAATAATTATATGTATATATAACGAATGATAATTTAAACAGTGTAAAAATTGAAAAATTGATATTACCGTTTCTTCGTTTATATTTACACTATTACTGTTCTTGTTATTTAATTAATGTTTTTTATATGACCAAATATTATGAATTATTGGAAGCAATTGTCCTTTTTCCCATTATATTTATTATTCAATATTTATTCCTTAGGACTGTCTAATCTCAATTTTGATTTTATCTGTAAATATTGGCATCAATGTAGGTTTATTCCTCTATGAATTGTTGTATCTATAATAATTATAATTACACACTTCAAAATGGCCGCCGCGTTTGTAGTACATCACAGTGTTATAGAAATAAATGTAGGACGTAATAGCTATATGTAAATGATGTCGGCTGACTAGCCAAACTGTCCAGTAGAAGGCGTTTTGCCGAAACGCGTTGACAGACATCTCATTCGGGACTCTGAATTACCTGTATAAGCTAAATAAGCTAAATAAATTTATGAACTATATACGAGCGCTTTGGACTCAATTGACTTCGACACTTGGGAGATACGTGATGGGATCGGTGCAGCCGTCAGATGGCTATCAGTCCATCTGTTGAAGAAATAATATATATATATATATATATATATATATATGGCCTACCCACTCTTTGTCTTATTCTTGGTGGGTTGTCTGCCAGAAGCCTACCCTCTTTATTCTCCTCACCCCGATTCTTATTAACAAGTTAATTCGTTTTGTGCTAGCAGTGAGCTACATACCTTTTTTAAAACCTACCCTCTACGCCATCTATAACCTGCTGTAACTACACCTAGCTATAACCTAGAACAATGTAGCCTACATGTAACTTAAAACAGTTGACATCCTAAAATAGACTTGCCTTTAGTACCTCTCCCAAACAATATACCCTTGAATATCCCTGCCTTTACTACATTATATTTATTCCTGTATATATCCTAGTAGATATGCCTCTAAAAAAGGGCCTTATTTACTGATGGACAAGGTTGGACAGCTACAAAAAAATACCAACGATATCTCAGCCTTTCATCCTTCTGAGGTCAATAAAATGAGTACCATTGAGTTGGGTAACAATAAGCATCTGTTATTCAGCACCAAGATACCCACGGGTAAACGTGCCCTTTACAAATACACGTTATGTTACGCTGTATTAAGTGTGCATTAACATTGAGTTCACTTTGTTTATGGCACATGAGACATCTGCTAGTTTTTGGAAATGCCTCACATCTGCCCAGCATTAAATAAGCCTTTAGTTCTTCTAAGTTCTACTGTACACTATAACACCAGCGTGTTCTATACTGTAGTACTTCAACACTTATCTTAAGCCTCATACCGGTAAACTTTAATAAACCTTAACCTTAATAAGTATACTGTGGCCTACCACTATCATTTCCTATACTCTAGTAGCTCTACCCTAGTCCTTCAACCATGTCTTGTATCATAGTTTGTCTATTGCACCAATAACTTTCACAATTAGCCCTTTGTGTAGCATAGTATATCTACATCAGTTCACACCTGAGTATCACCACCCCATATATGCCCAAGTAGTTTAATTTAACCCGTTCCATTACTCCTGCCATTTTTCTGCATATATGATGATCATTTCCTTATCCCCTCACCATTTTCTGATTTGTTTGGTTAGCATTTCTAACATTTGTTTTGAAGAAGGAGCTTTCCCTGCTGTATAGCATTTCACCAGCCTTAGGTAATCAGGTTGATGGATTACACTAGCTTTTCTCTGAAATGTCTTCACAGAAGTACCTTTGTAATAACAATTGTGGTCAAATGGATTGAACAAATACATACATACAGCTTTAACCTGCTTCACATAGACAAATTATTTCAGAGTCATGTAGGTATGACATTTCAGACATTTCTAAGAGTAAAAATGACTGCAAATACTGCATGAGGATCAAGCTTGAATACATCAATTCCAAAAAACACATGTTTCTGAGGCACAAATCTCAGGCAGGTAAACTGAAAAAGTGAATCTCTTGTATTGTTACACAATGTTTCAGCACACACCTGACTTAGGTTAAATTTGTATAGGTTTAGAGTCTGTATCATTCTCATTTTCTAGATTATGTCGGATTATTTATTAAACAAGTGATCTTTCATATTCACTGCTGTAGTACTTACATTTATATTAAAACATATACATTAATTCCTAAAAATAATTGCAAAACAAAATGTCAATAATTAAGATTCTAAAAGACTAAGAACATGAACAAATATTATTTTCTGTGAGTACGTAATAAACACTGGGAAATATAAAACAGAATGACATATATGTAAGACATGCCCTATACTAGTTATGAGTCAGTTAGTGCGGACTCCTAATGGAATTTGAACGGTATGAATACATATAATTTGTTAAAATACTTCAACTCTCCCAGATTTGTGTTGAAGTTCCCCTTATCACATTTTCACATTTCTATGAACCATTCCTCCAAAGACTTCCGAAATCTTAAGTTTATTCTTTTATTTACTAATATAACTTGTAAAATCAAATATCTTATGTGTTTGGAAAGGATGTCGTAGAGTGAAGATAATGAAGAATCAACTAATGCCTTAACATTGAAAATAGCAATCTTTTTAATCTTTTGACATTGGAGTACTTGAACTATGTTTTAACATATGGCATTCAACTTTGACCAAGTAGCATTTGCTGCCGAATTATGGGAAGTTGAACGCGTGACAGGTGCTTCTGCACCCACCGCACCAACAGATTGGCACCAGATCCATTAGGAGCCAGGGTCAATGCTAAGGCCCTGTTCAACGCAGGCTACTCTTAATGAGGGCCTAAGTCTTCAATACTGTGCTCAAAACATCTTGGAAGATATTTATTTCCACATTTCAATTATGAAGGTGTTCACATACGTTTTATTTTCAAATATGCTTAGAAATGTCATTTAGTAAACACTGAAAGACTTTTTAAAGATATTAATTTCTTTATATTTGTTTAGTCTTCCTAATATAGTTCAGTAGTTCTATGCTTTTGAATTATAGTTGGGTTAACATACCATATCATATGTGTCTCTTTGTCTTTGAGATACATACATGTTATATCTAAGGGGGTTTCCTGTTAGTCTTTGAATTCCTATGTAGGGATTTCTAATGATTCTAAATGGATTTTCTAAATAGTGGTTTCACATAAAATCTCAACTTGCATACCTCATAATATTTCTCAGAAGTACTCTGTTCTGTTCTGTAGTGATAGAGGGGAATATCAAAATGTTTGTTATCAGTTGTATTTTTAAATCCCTCCATTAGGCCATTGCCCGTCATTGTAAAGACAAACTGACATTCAATGTATTAACCCTTTGTTCCAATAAAATCAATTTTATGAATCATATATTTTTTTTACCTAGACTTTTTTTCAAGCCATTTTTAAAGTTTTGGTTCCTGAAACTGTATATCAAGGGATTTAGCATTGGTGTCACAGCACAGTAAAAAACAGTATTTACTTTATCCAAATCTAATGAGCTCTTTGTGTTTGGCCTTATATAAGTAAAAATAACAGTCCCATAATATATAAAAACAACAGTGAAGTGGGAAGCACAGGTGGAAAAGGTTTTATGTCTCCCTGTAAGAGATGGGATCCTGCATATAGTTCTTATAATTAGAATATATGAAACAACAATTATGAAGAAAGTTCCCAAAATCAATATGACTGCAGTAATAAAAGTTAACTTTTCTAGAGCATAGGTATTTGAGCAAGAGAGTTGCATGAGTGGTGATATGTCACAAAATGTATGGTTAATGATTCTGGAGCCACAGAATGGTAACCTGGATATTAAAACAGCTGGCATCAAAACGCTTGAAAAACCACTGACATAGCACCCAAAAAGTAACCAAGTGCAGACTTTCTTCCTCATAAGAAAAGGGTATTGTAATGGTTTGCAAATAGCCACATAACGATCACAAGCCATTGCTGACAATAGAAAGTGTTCCGTGACTCCCACTGCAAGGAATAGATAGAGTTGTGCCATGCAGCCAGAGAAGGAAATGTGTGCCCCGTGGAGGGCGATGGCTTCTAGGAATGTGGGCCCTGTAACGAAAATTAAACAGATGTCTAAAATGGAAAGGTTACTGAGGAAGAAGTACATGGGTGTGTGTAGGAGACTGCTCATGAAAATAACTAGTAGAATGCCTAGGTTTGCAGTCAGTGCGATGATGTAGACCAAGACAAATGCCACGAAGAGAGGAATCTGCAGGTTCAAAGGGGCATAGAATCCAAGGATGACAAATTGTTTTGCAGAGCTTTGATTGTCCTTATTCATGTTCATGTTCTTGCTTTTTGTCCTAGAACAAAACATATATAAATAGTATTACCCTTTAGCTAATCATCTCGGAGGTTATCTGGATGCCCACGAACGTATTCCCAAATGTCAATGTTTAATAGATTATAGAGTTTTAGTCATTAGTTTTCGAGTTGGATTTCCAATATACCATAACTTACCAGGATAGGGCTTTGGAATTCTGTGTTTTCTTACATGTAGCGAATAATCAGACTACGAAAAATGTATAAATTAGAGAAAAACCTGAATAATTTTTTTTTTGGTGATGGTCAAGGTGGGACTAATACACCAGAAATGGCTATGACCAAAATACAGAATTGTTTAAAGAACAAACCTCAGTGACAGCTGCCTCTATGGAAAATCGAAGGTCTAATAGGAACAAATGCCTCATGAACTTGTTGATATAGCATGTTGAGATTTCAGGAATAAATGAATGCATGATTATTCTACTTAAGATACTACTTAAGATAAGATAAGAATGATAATTAAAGGGCCCACATTCCTGGAAGCCATCGCCCTCCACGGGGCACACATTTCCTTATCTGGCTGCATGGCACAAATCAATTTGTTTCCCAGTAGACAATTAGAAAATTCTAGAAAGTACTAGAATGGAGGAAAAGGTGAGACAGCAAACTAAATGTGAGAGCACAAACATCTATGTAGCGCAGATTGAAGACCTAACAGGATGTAAGAAGATAGATTGCGTGACAGCCACTTGAATTAAAAGAACTGTGATTTTCAAAACCTTTAAAATCATGGCTCCACATATATAACCTGATTCATATGAAAGGGTCACATATTTAGGTTCACTTAAACTACACTTGATGGTGATATAACCCTCTAAGAAAATGCGGGGTCTCATCAGGCCCAACCAAATTAAAGGACGCCTGATAACAAGGAAACCAACACCCATGTGAATTCACCAGATATGTGTAGTCAGAGATGTACTTACAAGGGGCCTGAACACTCTCACTCTTCACAATCCGGTATAGAAAGGGCAAATAACCCAACTGAAAGAACTGTCTTATCCTGCTATGTTATACTCCTAATAGTGCTGACGGGAGCCACTCAAAGCTGTAATGCAATGGATCTATAACAGAGGATCACTGGTATTCCTGCCACTGTGCAGATCTCCAAAGAGACTCCTGTCAGCTCTAGCCTTGACGACTGTAGTTTAAGTTAACCTAAATATGTGACCATTTGATATGAATTGCGTTATATATTTGGACAATTGGTTGATTTAGGTCACTTACAATGACAACATACAGAACCAGTTTTGGGAATATCTTTGATTTTTTCAATGTATGGTTTGGTGGGTTCCAGTTTGTTTTGGACACCTTCTCCTTAAACGTTTTGTTGTTTGCATGTTTGGTCATTTGAATATAATTCTGACTTGATTATCAAAGGGGCTCTGTTTCTTCAATCAAAAGAGTGGTTTCACCTCAGTCATCCTACTTATTATATTATTAATGTGATTGTGCTAACTATTATCAAGTATACTCATATTTGTTTTACAAGAACCACTGTTTTAGTAAACACTGGTTGGCCCAGGTTCTTAGTAGATATGGCTGCCTTTGTTGAGAATTCCAGATGCACCACTTGTCAATGTGGTTTAACAATTGTTATATACGCAGTTATTGGCCATGTGCTCACTTGAAAAAACCTACCAATCACACAGATGTCTGAAAAATAGGAGAAGGCCTTAAAATATTTCACTTAAAAGCAATGCACAAGCTCCCCCTCCAATAATGTCTTGGCAATGCCAAATGTTTTGGAAAAATACTGCTTCCTCATTTACACAGAGCAATGAGATTGAAAATGGAAGCCAGCATAAAATTTTCTATCATTTGCTATTCCCACAAGAATGTAATATTCACACTTTGCATTTTGAGTGCTAATCAGAGAACGCCACCCACTGTGTGAAAAATGTGGTTGTTGAATGAGAGGGGTGTAAGGCCTTCTGAAGCAACAGCCACAATCCTTGTCAGGGTGAACCACACAAGTCAATGAATTAACCTCTGCTTAACCCTCTGATATCTCTGCACAAAAGCAGTCAGACCTAACTAAAATATCAAAGTGCCAATCGTGAATGTCTAGTTGAGCAAGACCAGGGCAAAGTTGAAAGTTAATGCCAACTGCATTACAGCACAATTTGGAAACACAAAGTGGATTGATCATGGTATCTGCTTACCTTTGGACTTTTTACAGAAAAAAGGCCTGAGAAGATAAAGTTCAGCGGTGCAGGGCAGCATGCTGTTACAGAGGAGGAGATTTCATTGTTGGGGAGCTGCTGGGTAAAGTCCCAGTGACAATTTCTATGTTCTGGCTTAGTCTCTTTTTTGGAAGTCTAAAATCTCCAGTGGGATAAAGCTGCGGGATGTATCTTACAAGGGCTCCATGAGGTCCAATACCCTTCCAGAGAAGAGCTGCTGGACAGGATGTTCTGCTATGGAGAAAAGCATAGCAAAAGCATCCATGAAATCAGGTTAATCGGCAATCCACCTTTGGTGGACCAGCAAGCACGAAGGTCGGAGTCTCCTCTCGGTTCTCAGGGAATTGTTTGACAGAAAAGTTTTGAATTCTCCAGTTCTGGCTTTGAGCTATGTAGACACCTTTACCATCACTTCTGGTGGATGGGAGCAAGACTGGATGGGCACCGCTTGGAGGGTCAGAACCCACTCAGGCTGGGCCTAAGTGGTGGTTTAATGTTATTGGAGCTTTTTCTGTCGCTGGGATTCTGGTCAGGAGGCCAGCAATCTGGAGCCAAGCAGGTAGCCCTAGGTTCAAGTAGAAAAGCAGAAACCATGCAGGAAGGCAGTCCTCTGAGGATGCAGCGCAGGTTTCAAGCAGCAGGGCAGTTCTCTTGGAGCAGCAGGGCAGGTCAGCAAGGCAAACCTCTGAGAGTCCTTCACAGATCCAGTTTCTTCAAAATGCAAATGCAGATGTGCACTGCTCTGCTCCTCCCATACTAGTAGGATGTCCCATCCTACCAACCTCCAGTCCCCCTATTATGCAACTGTTTGGGAAGAATACACAGAGGCCAAACTACAACTAATAATGTCACCAAGGGCACAGGCTGCAGGCACCAATGGGTTAGGACAAGAAATTGCAACATTCTAAAAGTGTTATTTTCAGAATTGGAACTCAAAGTCTAAAATTTAAATTACAGTTCTTTAGACCTCAAATGTGAAATTGCTACCTGTCCTCAAACAAAAGTTATCAATTATTAAATGAAATAAAGTTAATTCATGTTATCACATGAAAAGTTATCTCACAATAGTGGAACATTTCACTATCAGGCACCTAAAACTTAGAAGTATATGTCCAAATTTTTAAATACTGTGTATCTTACCATGTGGGTTGTTTAGGGCATACCTTCGGAGTTACAATATATCTTAAAAAGGGAATGATGGGTCTTGGAAGGTGTTTATTTTGCCATGTTACATTGGCAGTTCAAAACTGCACACAGGCTGTAATGGCACACCAGGGGCAAGTTTTAAGGGTCTACTTAAATGGTTTGCACAATAATTGCTGCAAGACTACCAGTGGCATTTAATTCACTCTCCCTGGTCGTATGGGTATGGACTGAGCACAAGTACCAATACACTGGTTAGCAGTAGTAAAGTGCACAGACTCCTACGGCTAAAACAAACAAATTCAGAAACAGAACGGGTGAAGGCAAAGGGTTTGGAGGAAGACCACCCTAAGGCTGGCAGGTCTAACACTGCATTTGCTATGTTTGACCCTGAAACTAGCACACTCACACAGCCACTTGCTGGATAGTAGAACATTTCAGGAAGAGGACACAAAGAAAGGGTCAGAGTGGTAATCCCGGAAATAGTCTAGTAAAGTTGGGACAAATTGGGTTGTTTGTGTCTTCTAGTGTACAGAGTCCACAGAAAACAGATGAGATTCAAGGCCTAAAGTGTCATTGAGCAGAACATAAACTTGGGATGTAGTGCACTATGGATTACCAATGGAAGAGGCATGGATGTGCAGAAGTCGCGAAGGACCTGTGGCACTGTTTCAGTCTCAATGCCCTTGACATCCTCAAGAAGTGCCCCTACCGAAGAGGCAGGTCCAGTCCTGGCTCAGACCACTATAGCAGAGGGTCCTGAAAATTATCTGGCCCAACATAAATACACAGCTGCAGGAGCACATTCTGATTTATGCCCTTTTCTTTCACAGGAAGTTCTGATTTGGGTAGTTATTTTAAAGGTGATGTTTTGAATATATCTTAGAAATATCACACAAAGGGCTGTTTTACAACACTGAACACTTGCTGCAAGCACATCGTTTCCAGAGAAGTAATTCTAGATTTATTTTTGTTCAAGGGAAGTTACACTATGTTCTTGTGAACAGAATAGATCAAATATTAATTCATGATAAAACATTGTTGAATTGCCATTTTTTTTTATATAATGGGAGCAAGAAATCATGAAAACATCTATGCCACACAATTTTATGCTGACAAGTCCTATTCACCGTAACGCTCTCAAAAATATAAGCAATGTCTACCATAGGGTTCTCCATATTTATATTATCACAAGTCACATGCTAACATTGAGAATGCCTCTAACAGTGCTTGAACAACACAGCATTTTGTTAAGTGGGGAACATGTTTAAAAATTAGAAGAGACAAAAGGGGGTGTGTGTCACTGATTTTTATGATTTACTACAAAACAATCATGTTCAAGTGTTGCATTTTCCATTATGTATTATATGTCCTCCTATTTTTTGTTTCACAGATTAATCTTCACATTTCAACTTATGGTAAATTTATAGAAGGCAACTGTAGCTCTGGATCAGATCAGAGACTGAGACAGCAGATACTTACACAGCATCTGAGAGAGAGGACAATGGAGCAGAATCGGGGAGTGATTTTTCAGTCAGTGGAGTACCATCCCACAATACCGCTTCCAGTTATTCTGAGGGAGACGATGAGGACAGTGGCGCTGTCCCTTCACAAGCACAGTCTGTGCAGCAGGACAACAGCGTGTTAGCCCAAACCAGAGAGCAGGTGCATGCAGCAACCCGCACAGACAGAGTACTCTCTTGGCAGCCTCCCAATTTAGTTCAACCCTAAATTCCACCTGTTACTGGTGACACTAGGTGTAAAGTAGATACTGCCAACATTTGCCAATTTACTATGTCCATCTCTTACTGGATGTTGACTTCCTTCAGCAAATTGTGCAGCAAACAAATCTGTGTTCCGAACAATTTCTGAGGATGCATGGAGGCACTCTTGGGCCTTGTTCTAGGGCAAGTCAGTGTACTCCCACTTCACTGATAGAGTGGAAGATAGTTTTGGGCCTTACGCTCAAAATGGGGTTAGTGCAGATACTGCAGTCCTGCTGGGGGGAGACCATGGAGGTGTAGCTCATGTGGATTCCCCAAAGTTTTGTTACCCAGAATACCCTGCAAAGGTCAAACATTGAATAAATACTCTATTTTCTTTGCATTTCTGTCACGCAAATTACAGGAATATGCAGAGATTCACAAACTTCATACCAACCGACATTTCCCCACTTGTCCTGCTCAAAATGCTACAGCACTTGTGTGCCTGTGCCTAGTGCCTGCAACAGGACTGGATCACCCCACAGTCAACAGTAACCCTCATGAACGACTACCACTGACCATTGTCTAATCCATTCCTGTCATGGACAGTAAGCCTAGGAACACCAGTGGGGAAGCATTTTTATCTGGTTAAGTTGGGGAACACTGGGTGGTAAGTAGTTTGGAGATCCCTGCATATTCCTGTAGTTTACATCACAGAAATGAGGAAAATAGGGAACAATAGTGTTTTTATTCAATGGCTTAATTCTGCATGGAATTCTGGAGAAAATGACCTTTGGGAAATCCTCACAAGCGATACCTCCCTGGATTTCCCTTCATGTCTACTTTACAGAAATGTCTGGGTTTGATAGGTTTCCCTAAAGAATCCCCGATCCCAGGACTAATTAGTACACTCACCTTAGTTTTCATTATCACCACAATACATTTTGAGACATTCCCGGGTACTTGACATACCCACACTAGTGAGGTATCATTTTTATCGGGAGACTTGGGGGAATGCTGGGTGGAAGAAGTTGGTGGCTCCCCTCAGATTCCAGAACTTTCCATCACCAAAATGTGCTGAAAAAGTATTTGTTTTAGCCAAATTCTGTGGTTTGCAAAGGATTATGGGTGACAGAATTTGGTGAGAGCCTTACAAGCCACCCCATTCTTGATTCCCCTGGTGTTTAGTTTTGAAAAATATATAGGTTTGCTAGGTTTCCCTTTGTGCCATCTGGGCTAGAGCCCAAAATCCACAGCTAGGTATAGTGTTTTGGGGCATTTCCTGTCATAGGCACTAGGCCTACCCACACAAGTGAGGTACCTATTTTATTGGGAGACTTGTGGGAATGCTGGGTGTAAGGAAGTTTGTGAATCCCCTCAGATTCCAGAACTTTGCAGCTCCTAAATGTGAGGAAGTGCTCCTGACACGGGCACTAGGCCTACCCACACAAGTGAGGTATTATTTTTATCAGAAGACTTGGTGGAAAGCTTGGTGGCAGGAAGTTTGTAGCTTCCCTCAGATTCCAGAATTTGCACCATCAAAATTTGGGGAAAAGTATTTTTTTTAGCCCAATTTCGTGGTTTGCAAAGGAGTCAGGGTGACAGAACTCAGTGAGAGCCCCACAAGTTACCCCATCATTGATTTCCATAGGTATCTAGTTTCAAAAAATGTGCACTTTTGGTAGGTTTTCTTAAATGCTAGCTGAGCTACAGCCCAAAATACACAGCTAGGCACTTTCTAAAAAATACATCAGTTTTCAATGGAAAAATGTGATGTGTCCACATTGTGTTTGAAACCATTTCCTGTCATGGGCACTAGGCCTACCAATAAAAGTGAGGTATGATTTTTATCAGGAGATATGGAGAACACTGAATAGAAGACCAAGTATTATAGTAAATTGACTTTCTCTGCATTTTTTCCTTCCAAATGTAAGACAGTGTGTAAGAAAGAAGTCATTTAGCGAAATGCCCTATAATTCACATGCTAGTATGGAGCCCCCCGAATTAAGAGATGTGCAAATAACCACAGCTTCTAAAATCCATATTTTGTGACTATTTCGGAAATACGTGGGTTTCCTTTAATACCTATTTTTCACTCTTTATTTTTTACCAAATTAATTGCTGTATACCAGGGTATACAATGAAAACCCATTGCAAGGTGCAGTTTATTTATTGGCTTTAGGTATTTTGGGTTCTTTATGAACCTACAAGCCTTATATATCCCCACAACCAGAGGGGTTCATCAGACGTAATGGTATATTGCTTCCAAAAATATGGTATAGTTAAACTCAATTTCAATATTTTTTTTAATTTTAACTGTTACTTTGTATAGGAAAACCTCAAAAGATCTACACAAATGACCCTGACTGAATTTAGAATTTTGTCTACTTTTCAGAAATGTTTAGCTCTCCGGGATACACCATTGGTTTCATACATATTTCTGTCACTCACTGGAAAGAGGCTAAAAGCACAAAAAATACTACAAATGGGATAATTCCCAGTAAAATGCCAAAAGTGTGTTGAAAAATTAGTTTTTCTGATTCAAATATGACTGTTCCTGAAAGCTGGGAAGATGGTGATTTTACCACTGCAAACCCTTCATTGATTCCCATTTGCAGGGAAAAAGCAGATGCTTTCTTCTGCAACACCTTTTTCCTATTTTTCGCCCTAAAAAACTTTTTTCGCTGTAATTTGGCTAATTTCTTGGTCTCCTCCAGGGGAACCCACAATCCCTGGATACCTTTAGAATCCTGAGGATGTTGGGAAAAAAAGACGCAAATTTGGTGTGGTTAGCTTATATGGACAAAAAGGTATGGGGGGGCATAAGCGCAAACTACACAAAATAGCCAAAGATGGGCTCAGCCTGGAGGGATGGGAGATATGGGGGTGGGAAAGGGCTAGTAGCTAAGATGTTAATTGGTAATAACTAAATGCCTGCCAAGGGGCCAAGTCGTTCTCCATGTTCTGAGTCTCTGCATCTGACATGGGACCTTTTCATGAATTTGGAAACCCTTTTTGGATAAGGCCAACTAAATTAAGGACTTTTAAACTTTTGCTATTGCTGTAGGGACCGAACCAGGGCACTAACAGTTATTTGAAAATTTGTAAAAAAACATCGAGCCAATTGAAAACAAAAAACAATTAGGCTAAGGGCAATTTAGAGTTATTCGTGTGCTCACAAAAGTGACAAAGTGGTACCAGCAAATGCAAATTCTTTATCCCACCGCTGACACACCAAATGTAGGAGGCTGGCCCTCTATGTAGTGTGAAAAGCTACGCACACTGTGCAGGGGTCAAGGCAAGCACACATTGGTTTACAGAGCTAAAAACTAAACCACCTAATGCTTTAATTTATATGCTAGCCTGGTGGAGTAGTTAGGCTAATCTTGGAGAAGTGCAAAGCATTTGTTAAACTCACAGTATCAATAAAGCATGACACACACTCGAAATAATGACTTGAGACCAATTTACAAAAATACTTCAGATTTTTATACAATAGAGCTTTTATTCAATGTTTCACTTTTGCAGGGTATTCTGGATAAGAAAACTTTGGGGAATCCACACAAGCTACACCTCCATGGACTCCCCCGGGTGTCTAGTTTTCAGAAATGTCTGGGTTTTGTAGGTTTCCTAATATGGCTGCCTAGCCCATGACCCAAAACACAGCTGCCTGCCTTACAAAACCAGGTTGTTTTGTGCTAGATAATCTGGATGTCTCCACAATACAATTTGGGTCTTTCCTGTCGCAGCCTGGTACCACAATAGGGGATACTCAAACTGTGGAAGTTATCCAGCAGGACTGCAATGGTGGGTATCTGCATTAACTCCATTTTGAGTGTAAGGCCCAAAACTATCTTCAACTCCACCAGTGAAGCGGGAGTGCACTGGCTTACCCTTGAACAAGGCCCTACAGTGCCTCAATGCTCCCTCAGAAATTGGTTGGAACGTACATTTGTTCACTGCACAATCGAAAAGAGAGTCAATTGGCAACAAGTTGGCAGTATCTACTTTACATATAGTGTCAGCAGTAACAGGTGGAATTTAGGGGTAGACTAAATCGGGGGGGTGCAAGAGAGCACTCTGTCTGTGCTTGCCACTGCCCCCCCATTTGCCAACTCAGGAGCATGGATAAATATAGAGGGGCTGCCCAGCAATTAAGATCACTGCTGGAAGAAAGACCGAAGAAGAAGGTCTGCCCTGCTGAACCTCTGGTCTGCACCTGAAGGAAAGTGCTTAACTAGCTGCACACTCTGGGCTTCACCACAAAAATGACATTGCCTTACTTTTGAAAACCCAGGAGTTGACTGACTCCATGTAAGCAACAGGCACGGAGCAGCTACCAAAAGTCCCCTGCATCAAGTTCTGCAAGAGGAGCCAAGCTGACTAGCGACCAGTGGCCTATTGAATATTCTGACAAGGTGCATCTTGAGAATTGTAATCCCAGCTCCCAAGGAGCACCTCAGAGCTTCTAGAACCTTGGACCAAGTTTGAGGACTCTGCAAGACCCCAAAAAGGACTCCTGGAAGAAGATCCAGAAATTTGGAGTAAAAAAGCTCCATAAGATGACTGACCCGTCGATGATAGTCAAGCCAGTGACGTCTAACCAGGACCTAAATTTTAGGCTCATCCTGCTGAAGCTCTAGATCTTTTCCCCATCAACAAGACTTAAGTCTGAAGTAAAATTTTGCCAGAGGCCTCTCACTCAGTGTATCTGACTTGGGCTCCATGGTGGTCGGCCTGAAAATTTGGTTTTGCCCCGGTCAAATGCAACCAGATGTCCACAGTTGGCACTTTTTGCTTTTAGGCACTAGGATGCATCTTTTTACATATAATCTTTACAATTTCCCATCTCTGGTTCCCTACATTGGATTTTTGATGTTTTGTGTAATTTTAAAGATACAAATATTTCCTATGTTAATAAATTGGTATTTGATTTTATTGTGTGTTGGGTTTTACTTATTTACTGTTTTGTTGATGTTAAATGCTTGGCACACTTTTCTCCTAAGTTAAGCCTAACTACTTGTGGGCAAAGCTACCAAGGGTTGAGCAAGGATTTATTTTTTGAGACCTTGACTGGACCTTATGTGAGATGTTGGCCTTATACTAAGTGGAGGTACCTACCTACCCTTACTAATCCACTTTCCAACAAGAGTGGGATTCATTGACATGGTGAAGCATAGAGTCATGGAAACTCTTAGTAATTGGAGTGGCATCTCATACTGTAGAGTGGAGTGCTGTGTCATACAGTGTTGGAAACTGTCATAATGTAGTGTAGTATCTTGTGCAATAGAGTGCACAGGCATATATTTGAGTGCAAATTTAGACATTGGAGTGTATGGGTTTAGAGTGAAGTCGGGTTTAGTAGAGTGGCATAGAGCATAGTAGAGTTTTGTAGAATGGAGTTATACACACTGGAGGAGAGTACACTGGAGTGGTGTAGAGTAGAGTAGTTTACAGTGGAGTGGCATGAAGTGGAATAGTTTAGAGTGGAGTATTATAGACTGGAGTGGCATACAGTAGAGTGGCATAAAGTGTAATAGAGTGTAGTATAGTTGTGTAGTGAAGTGGTTTAGACTGGAGTGGTGTACTGTGGGGTGAGGGTAGAGTGTAATAGCATACAGTGGAGTGTTGTACAGTGTATGGGGTAGAGTGTAATACCATACAGTAGAGAGGCTAAGATTGAAGTTGCACAGAGTGTAATAGTATAGAATAGAGTGGCGGATAGTGGAATAAGGTTGATTGGAATAACTTATAGTAGAATAGCATAGAGTGGTGTGGCATACAGTGGAGTGATTTAGATAGAGTAGTATACAGTGGAGCGGGGTACAGTAGAGTGCTATAGAGTGGAGTGATGTAGAGCAGAACCCTTTTCAATCCAAGGTGCTACCATTGCAGCAAAGGTTGCTTCAGGGGTCATCTCTGAGCCCCATGCTATTTAATCTTTATATGCCCCTCCCCCCCCAGTGGATATCATCAAGCAATAGGATTTTGAAATCCTTTTGTATGAAAATGATACCGAGACCATTGTCACCCACCCGCCGAATTTGGCCTCTACTGCTGCTTCTTTGGGGATCTGTCTAATCGAGGAGCCCCTATGGATGGACAAAAATTGCCTAAAATTAAATGCAGGCAAAATGGAGGTCCTCATCCTGGTGGTGCCAGCTTCTATCTGGACCACAGATTGGTGGCCATCAGCACTTGATCCACTTCCGCTACCAAATCCCAAAGTTAAGAACCTCAGTAGCCTGGGTCTGACCTTTAATGAGCAGATCACTGCCCTTGCTGCCAAATGTTTTGGGACACTAAAATCCCTTAAAAAATGCCTTGGGCTTTTGCCTGAAGATGCAAAGAAATCTGCCATCCATGCTTTAGTAATATAACGCCTAGATTGCTGCAATAAGGCTTATCTAGGAGTACTGCACTCTTGGCTGAAGTGGCTCAAACAGTTACAGAATTCCACTGTCAGACTGCTGCTCAATCTACCTAGAAGAGCTTCAAAGGGTGCAGCCCTGCAGAATCTTAACTGGCTCCATGTAGAGAAATGGGTGTCCTTTAAGGCTCTGTGCTTTTGCTATCGAGCCTTAAATAAAACCGGGGTTAGTTATCTGCATTGTTTTATAAAAACTTATCACTCTTTGAGGTGTTTGAGATCATCAGGGGCTTTATTTGCAGACGTCCCACCTAAGAAGAGATTTTGGATGGGAGCCCCCTCTTTCAGGTGGCCCCCAGACTATGGAACTCTCTGCTGCTACACCTTAGACAATAAAATCCTGAACTGTCTTTTTGGAAAAATCTCAAGAAAAGGCTGTTAGATAGGAGTCTGATTTTTGGGCAAGTTTTTCTTGTGTTCTGCACCTGGTAGTTTGAACTTTCAGTGCTGGGACACCTCTTTGAGATAGCCATGCACTCTATAACTTGCCTGTTATTATGAGAGTAGTGTGGCATATAGTTGAGTGGCACACAGTGGAATAGCCTAGAGTGGAGAAGTTGTACAGTAGAGTGGCTTAGACTGCACTGGAATAGCATACAGTGGAGTACATGCAGTGCAGTGGCATATAGTGAAGTGGTGTAGAGTGGAGTGGCATAAACTGGAATCAGGTAGAGTGTAATAGCATACAGTGGAGTTTGTATGTATGCAGTCTAGTGTATTGTTTGAGCATTCTTGCTATTTTTAGTAAGATTATGCTACATATGAAGGTCAAATTGAATGAAAGGCAATCATTGTTATTGCTATAAAAAGTGAGATTATCATTTCTTTGCCTAGTGGTCAATTATTGTGTCCTCCAAATAATACTTTGTGTGGCTCACTGCCAGGGCATTTTTTATTTTGTCTAACAGGGTTGCATAAGAATGACAATTTTTGTTTTGATTGTTGGGTCACATTTATTTTGTGATCCAGAGAGCATGCAAAGAAAACATATGTAGAATAGGATGTGTTCTACATACGTTTATAGGTTTCCATAAGCATGTGACCATAAATGGGTCTTTCAGGTGTTCATGTGTTAAATCTCAAACTTGCATATGCAGTCTTGTTTATTTTGTGGGCTTCCTTGCGATTTTTAGTGGTACTGTGCTGGAAAATATCACTAAGTTGAAAGACCTTATAACTTGACATTTACCTACTCTACTTACCTGCAGTACCCCACAGAATCACCTGTGTCCCCTAGTATGACAGATTTTGCGCTATGCAAAATATAAATATATATATATATATACATATATATATATGTTCAAACAAATGGAATGCAGCAAAGGAAGCAACATACAGAGAATTCTTTATCACTTCTTCAGGCCTTACACGGTTCAGAAATCTCCGTCCTTGTTCACAAGCCAAATGCTTGAGTTCAGAAAAAAATTGCAGGCACCTGGTTTCTCTGTTAAATACCAGATCTGCCCTCGGTGGGCCTCTATGTGAGTCGCAAAGTGCATCATGGTAAAAGCAGTCTTGCACATTTATATTTAATCTTTAGTAGGTTTACATTTCATCCTTTATGATTTGATGAAGCCAAACAAAACAGTACTGCACATTTAATCACCGCAGTGGGCAAATTCAAAGTACAATTTCCGGATTTTGCTGAAAATTGTTCCATCCTGTTGCTCTGTTTGTGACACTACAGTAGAATCACACAGACCTGCTTCTTTTTGCAGCGGTGCTAGTTGTTCTTGGATGAGACGCGCACTCCCAACAGGTTAATATTCATTTTTGGAATGCAGCAAAGCCGGCAACATTCAGAGAATTTTTTTATCATTTCTTCAGTCCTTACGTGTTTCAGACATCTCCGTCCTTGTTCACAGAACAAATGCTTGAGTTCAGAAAGTAATTGCAGGCACCTGGGGGCATATTTATACTTGTTTTGCACTGAATTTGTGTCATTTTGTTTACGCAAATTTGGTGCAAAACTAACTCCATATTTATACTTTGGCGCTAGACCTGTCTAGTGCCAAATTAATTGAGTTGAAGGTAGAAACCTACTTTGCATCAATGAGATGCAAAGTAGGTGTTCCAGTGCAAAAAATGACTCTATAGCCTTAGTACCATATTTATCCCCTTGTGCTAAAATCATGCACGGGGAAGAAGGGGCCAAATAATGGTGCAAAGCCTGCTTTGCACCATTACTTAACGCCTGGGTCAGGGTATGTATTAGGGGACTTGTGGGCCTATTTCCATGGTGTTCTACCATGGAAATAAGCCCACAGGTGTCCTCCCCAGGCCCCAGAGACACCCCCACCCACACCAGAGGGACAGCGGAGGATGGGGGACCCCATCCCAGGTAAGTATAGGTGAGTACAGTTAAGTATATTTTATTTAATTTAAAGTGCCATTGGAGTCCCTAAAACGGACCCCCCGATATGGCACTGGGTGCCATGGCCCTGCCCAGGGGACCCTGCTCCCCTGTGCTGACCACTGGGGTGGTGGGAATGACTAATTTCTTTTTTAAGACTAGTCATGTGGTATGGATGGTTTCGCGTCAGAAAGTGACGTTAGTCTGGTTAGAGTAATTTTTTTTTACTCTAACCTGCCTAATGTAATTTTTGGGTGTAAAACCCCCTTCTTCAATACCGCCAGCCCCATGCGGCTAACATCATTTTTTTTTTTACGCTAGCCTACCCTTTGCACTGCCTTGCACCATTCCATAAATATGGTGCCCAGCTGGTGCTCAAAAATGGAACAAGCCGGTGGTAAACGTTTTGGTACAAAACTGCCTTAGGGCAGTTTTGCACCAAAAAGTATGAATCAGGACCCTGGCATCTCGGTTAAATACCAGCTAAGCCCTCAGTGGGCCCCTAAGTGAGTGGCAAAGTGCATCATGGTAAAAGCAGTCCTGCACATTAGATTTCGTCTTTAGTAAGTTTACTTTCATCCTTTATGAGTTGCTGAAGCCAAACAAAACATTACTGCACATTGAATCACTCCAGTGAGCAAATTCAAAGTACAATTATTGGATTCTGCTGAAAATTGTTCCATCCTGTTGCTCTGTTTGTGACAACATAGTAGAGTCATACAGACCTGCTTCCTTTTGCAGTGATGCTGCCTTCACGGCTGGACAGGCTGTTAATTATGGTCAAACAAAGTTGTCCGGAGACGAGAAGTGCACTCGCAACACGTTAATATCCTTACGCGATTCATACATCCCTGTCCTTGTTCGCAGGCCAAATGCTTGAGTTCAGCAAATAATAGCAGGCGCCTGGTTTCTCTGTTAAATACCAGATGGGCCTTTACGTGAGTTGCAAAGTGCATCATGGTAAATGTAGTCCTGCACATTTATGTTTCATCTTCAGTAGGTTTGCATTTCATCCTTTATGAGTTACTGAAGCCAAACAAAACATTATTGCACATTTAATCACCCCAGTGGGCAAATTCAAAGTACACTTACCGGATTTTGCTGAAAATTGTTCTATCTCTTTGCTCTATTTGTGACAATATAGTAGAGTCACACAGACCTGCTGCCTTTTGCAGTGGTGCTGCCTTCATGGCTGGACAAGCCGATAATAAGCCAGCAGCATACAGAGAATTCTTTATCATTTCTTCAGGCCTTACGTGTTTCAGATATCTACATCCTTGTTCACAGGTGAAACGCTTGAGTTCAGCAAATAATTGCAGGCACCTGGTTTCTCTGTTAAATACCAGTTCTGCCCTCAGTGGGCCTCTAAGTGAGTTGCTGCTCTCCAAAATAAATATCAACCTGTTTGGGAGTGCGCTTTCTTTCATGGACAACTGTGTATATATATATATATATATATATATATATATATATATATATATATATATATATAATTCCTCATTTAGTCGCACATTAATCAGCACCCTCAAGGCAGACAGAGGCAGGGTCGCGAACCCCATAAATACTTCTCCTAATGTTTCTTCTTTATGGAAAAAACGCCTCTTTCAATCGATGTTCTCAATCCAGTTTATTTGGCAAAACAAACACCCAATGCGTTTCAGGAGTCAAAGCTCCCTTGATCACGAGCAATTTAGTCCATACTTTTATTTCTCTAAATACCCTCCACCAACACAATAAAGATAGAAAACGAAACAGTCTACATTTCTTCTTGAAAATATGGCGGCCACTTTTAACCATGTTTTTCTTACAGTCAACTCTACAATTTTATATTCCACATTTTTATTCCACTATCCTACAGAAAACAAAGAGAATACAAAAATCACCAAATATTGTTTATGAGATATAGTAGCTCTTATGCATTTTCACTGACAGCTCATATTTTTCTTCTTTTTCTCTAAAAAAACACAAAATAAGCATCTTATATTAAAATCAAATTGTGAAAAAAAGCTCACCTTTAAAATTCTACATATCCATTATACTACATAATCATTTGACAGTATTAATTCATTTATTTCTTCAATACATCAGATATGCAGCTAATTTCTCATCCTTATTTAATCCTTCTGGTTCCTTTGTGTTACATTCAATGATTAACCTTGATTCTAACTTTCTTAACTCTAGTGTTCTATTACCTCCTCGTATATTCAACATAATTCTGTCCAGTACCACAAATTTCAATTCATTTACATTCTTACCATGATGTTCTTTGAAGTGTCTAGCCACCGGATATGTCTTATCCTCATTCTTGATCGCTCTCATATGTTCTAACACTCTCTTCTTTGCCATGCGTATAGTGCTCCCTATACAGAACTTATTACAGGGGCATTTCAAGGCATATACACAAGAATCCAAGTAGCATGTTACATGTTTCCTAATTTTAAATGATTTTACATTCCTTTGAATTTCACCTCTTTACAATTTTCACTATATTTGCATGCTTTGCATTTACCACAAATAAAGAAGCCCTGAATAGGATTTTTCTTTTCAATTACTGGTACCAGACATTGACTTAAAGTGTCTTTTAAAGAGCTACGTCTCCTAAAAGTAAATGTAGGATAATCCTTAATCATCTTTGCTAGATTCTCATCTGTTTTCAATACTGGCCAATATTTGTTAAACATCTTGCTTACTTCACCTGTTTTGTCTTAATATGTTGCGATAAATCTCATTTGTCCTTCTTCATCCTTGTCAGTTTTACATTTTGGTACCAGTAGATCTTCTCTTTTAACTTGCTTAACTTTCTGCAATGCCTTTTTTATACTAATCTCTGAATATCCTCTTTCTTTGAATCTGTTAATCACAACACATGCCTCTTTATCAAATGTAGTATCTAAACTACAATTCCTCCTGGCCCTAAGTAGTTCACCATACGAAATACTCTGGATCAAATTCTTAGGATGACTACTGGTCGCATGAAGTAGGCTGTTCCCAGCCGTATCTTTTCTGAATAACTCACACTCCAACTTATTATTAATAACACTTACTTTCACATCTAAAAATATCAGCTCCAAATTATGTATTGCACTGCTAAATTTCAGATTTAGTGAGTTATTATTCAATGTTGTTACAAATTTCATAGCAGATTCCTTACTTCCTTTCCAGATGCAAATAATACCATCTATAAATCTCACCCAAAGATGTACCTGGTCTTCAAAACCAGTGATGTCCTTGACCACTCTTTCCTCCCATCAACCCAGGTATAAACCCGCTTAGCTGGGAGCACAGCAAGTGCCCATTGCAGTCCCCTGGCATTGTCGATATACTGTATTTTCAAAAATGAAGAAATAGTTTGTTAGGCACATGTAAACCATCTGTAATAGCATCTCAGTTTGTGAAAGATATGACAAAGACCTTGCTCTCAAAAAATGTCTTAATGCCTTCATCATGAGGTATACATGTGTATAAGCTTGTGACATCCAAACCCATTAAAAGGTAATCCTCTTCCCAAACAATTCCCTCAATTGTTCTTAAAAAATCTCTAGTATCTTTAATATATGAAGGTAGTGTCTCTACAAAATGGAGTATAAAAAAAATCTACTTATTTCAAAATATTTTCAAAAAGGCTCCCTATTGACGATACTATAGGCCTGCCAGGAGAATCCTCCACACTTTATGCACTTTAGGTAAGAAGTAAATTGCAGCTATCCTTGAGAATTCGACTTTGAGGAATAGATATTCCTCACATTCAATCAATCCCTGATCTTCCCATCCATCAAATTTTTCAAACACTTTCATCTTCACACCTTTCATTTCATCTCTACTTGAAATGCAATAATGGTTCCTGTCCTGCAACTGTCTCAAATCTTCCTTAATATACTTCTCTCTAGATAGTAGTACTACATTACCACCCTTGTCAGATTTCTTTATTATAATAGTTTTATAATTTCTTAATGATTCAATAAGGATGAGGAATTAGCCGTACATCTGATGTATTGAAGAAATAAAGGAATTAATATTGTCAAATGATTATGCACTATGTAGTATAATGGATATGCAGAATTAATTTTAAAGGTGAGCTTTTTTCACAATTTGATTTTAAAATTAGATGTTTATTTTGTGTTTTTTTAGAGAAAAAGAAGAAAAATATGAGCGGCCAGTGAAATTGCAGAGGAGCTACTTTATCTCATAAACAATATTTGGTGATATTTGTATTCTCTTTGTTTTCTGTAGGATATGAGTAAGATTATTTCAGAATTTGAAATGAATAGGTAAAAAATAATCATATGATTTCCTGTTGGAATGGATAAATTAGGGTTGTCATGATGATGCCTGAATTACAATTACCCACTGGTGCTATTTGACTAGAATCTATGATTATAATTAAAAAGACTATAATTAAAAAGATTAAAAGATTAATAATTATATATTGTATTTAAATAGCAGATTACAGGAGATATAAGTTGTTTTGGGAATAGTAACTATAAGGGATAAGAATGTGGAATATAAAATTGTAGAGTTGACTGTAAGACAAACATGTTTAAAAATGGCCATCGTATTTTCAACAAGAAATGTAGACCATTTTCTATGTTTATTGAGTTGGTGGAGGGTATTTGGAGAAATCAAAGTATGGACTAAATTGCTCGTGATCAAGGGAGCTTTGACTCCTGAAACGCGTTGGGTGTTTGTTTTGCCAAATAAATTGGATTGAGGACATCGATTGAAAGAGGTGTTTTTCCATAAAGAAGAAACATTAGGAGAAATATCTACATATATATATAGTAGCATACGTCTTGTGAGGAAAAGACGTTATGCACACACTCCAGGCTCAAGGATAATCAAAATATAATCCGGTCAAGAGGTTTCTGCCCCTGCAAAGCATTTCTGCACTTTTCAGAGATTTTGTTTGGGAATAAAAAAGTGTCTAAGTCCACTGTTGTAATTTCATAAGAGTGGGTATGTAGTATGTTAGGGTTTCTTTCTATACACCTTTGGGAGGGCATGTGGTCCACAGAGTAGGGTGGCATATTGTCAGCCTTACAAGGAGGGTGTAGGACTGGAGTACTGGGAGGGATGTGGGGTGGACATCAAGTAAATCATACTTACCAGATTTTGTTCCACGGTGAGCCACAAGCTTGTTTGGGCTGATTTAAGAGATGTCACTAGAATAGCTTGATAGCAGGGGTGTTGGCATTCTCCATGACTTTATGTTGCTCATATAGACACCAGTTTCATGAGGTGCTGTACACAAAAGGAAACAGATTCTACCATCAACAGAAGAAAATGCATGAAATGAGGAGTACCAACATAACTTCTATGCAGTGAGAAATGGGTAGAGCAGAGAACTAATCATAAGGTGGAGGTTGATAGAGGACTAGGATTTGTTATGCAGACAGAACAATCTTATGATTGTAAAAAAAACCTTTTGAAGAGAGTACTACCAATAGTGGTCCTTTTTATCTTTTATCCTTTCAAAAGAACTGAAAAGAACCAAACAGTCCAAGGGTAGAAGGTCACCACCAGCAGAAGCAGCAGCATGGCAAGAAAATAGGATGATGGTACATCAGGAAATGCCCGGCCTCTGCAGAAGCCATTTCTGCTTTTACTTGTAGGTCATGTTTATCAATTCTTACTTTTAACCATCCCTACTTAGTATATATTATGGCCTTATGTATGTTTAATTTTCTCAAATTCCCTTGATCTGTGTTCATAATCCCTGCCTAGTTCATTATGTTTTCTACATTATCAGTGCACTTCCTGATGCCTGTAGCTTTCTTTTCCCACCAATTTCCCCTCACACCTCTTTTCTCCTCCCCATCTTTGTGTGGTGCAGTTCATGAAGGAATATTGAATTTACCCATAAAATTTGAAGTGACAAAATAGCACAACTGTTTGAAGTGAGTAGAGGATCAATATTATTTGTAGTACTCTGTATAAGACAGAACACCATTTTATTTTTAGGGTTGAACTGAAGAGAAGGAAAGGATTGATTAAACAGGCAGTAGAATTGTTTCGCTATAAAAAAAGCCTACTAATGAGTACTATTTTGTCACCTCCTTTTCTTTACCTGTTTCAGGACAGCCTAACACCACCTACAGCTGCCCACTTCCCCAATGCCCCATGGGATACGACACAACGTTCACACTAGCTATTCCTACTGTAGTTGTCGGTGAATCATGTTTAATATCTTCTGCTTGTAACAGCCAGTATGCAGTATGGTCTTCTATATTTTCCATATTCTTCAACTTCCCACTATCTACATTATATCTCCTTTTGCATGCACTTTAACCACACACATCTGCCTGGTTGTGTTTTCTTTTATATTCTGTCAGTTCCAAAAGCTGATATCCTCCTGTCTCTAGCTTTCATTCCTTTCCTTTTTAATTAAACTTTACGTTATCGCTCTTTTACACATGTTGCATTATCTTATGTTACCAGAATATTGTTGGTAACTTAAAGAAGACAAGCTTAAGTATTCACCGCTTATGTAGGTGACAGACGTTTTTATTGAACAAACAGTTAACTTCATAATACAACACAGGGAGGGTCATTGTTGGTCCAACAGGTTGTCATACATGACTCAATGATATCATGACGGTGCAGCATGACAGGCTACAAATACTATGGGCCTCATTATGATCTTGGTGGTCTTTAGGCAAGACCACTGCCAAACGACTGCCGTATTATGACCCAAACTGTGAAGACTGCTAAGAGCCAGCCAAATATCCAAAACCTCTAGGACATTGGTGGGCAGAAAAGAGGTGGTCCACCCACCAGATTACAATCCACAAATCAGCATAGTGGTACTTCCATGGCAGAAAACCAATGGTGGTGTGAGCTGCTGCAGTCAGAAACCACCACTGACACAACACAGTAACACATTGGACAGTTTGAACACCTTACACACCTGACACACCTACACACACTATTATATAACACACCCCACACAACCCCCAATCCTTTGCAACTAAAAGCCCATACTGATACACTGAGAGTAATCATATATACACAGAGAGAGCACCCTGACCATAGGCAAACACACATCACATGCATCACAAATATGAGAAACAAACATAACACACACATAACCACCACACACAGACCGCTACAACCGTCCATTTCTCACAACGCACCACCCACACCCCATCATTCACCCACCACTGCATCCTTTCATGCACCACACACCCCACACCATATACACAATCACAAACATGTCCCCACAAAAGCATCCAAGATTTACTGACGATGATTTAATGGTCATGGTGGATGAAATTGTCAGGGTAGAGCCACAACTGTTTGGAACACAAGTCCAGCTGGCATCATTTGCCAGACAAATTGAGTTATGGCAAAGGATAGTCGACAGGGTCAAATCTGTAGGCAGCCATTCGGGCACAAGGGAACACATCAAGAAGAGATGGAACGATGTGGGCTCTACCTGCTCTCCCACATTTCACATCTTGGGTGGAGAAGGTCTTGGGGATACTGCATCCAGAGGGCCTGAGTGGAATACCTGGGAGACCGAAGTCTGGTAAATACCCACAACATCAATGTCACACAATTGTCACATCCTGAATGCTTTCTCACCACCTAAATACCCCACAATTCACTGATTTTCCAACTGCACCTACCTGCCTATCACCCAATGTGTCCCTCCTGCATGCCACCACCATACACAGCCCTATTGCCCACAAATCCCTTGGCAAGGGCAGAGATACCACAGCCTAATCCAATCACCACGACTCCCACAATGCACCAAACCATCTATGTGAAAACCTGCAATGTGCACATCAGGTCACATTTCATGCATGCATGACTATTGTACAACCTACACCATCTAGAATTTATGACTGAGGACCAACACATGACAATGACAGCAATGCAATGGCACACCACAATGGCAAGCAAGGCAAAACAGAACAACTGCTTATAACCATTCACATTGGACACTGATCCATATCCTTGAGACTGTGACTATGGTTTGGAAAGTAAGATGCCAGACCCCATGCACACAAAATGATCCAGAAACAGGAGTTTGCACCATGCATACCCACATACTCTGTTCCCTATGGAACATCATGAGCCAATGTTCAGCCATTATGTGACACCACTACCAAGCCTGACTACACACCAGGTACCAGAATCTATTTGTCATGTCAAGTATCAGATAGTTACAGAAACCCATCCACGGTGCCATATTTACCAAAATTAATGACAGCACACAAATGTATGGCACTCTTGTCACAGACTACTATGTACCACCAGCTATGCTGTGCAGCAACTGTCATTTTTATTGTTGGGAATCATGCAATGCCATTGTCTGTTTCACACAAAGAGGGTACCAAACAAACTTTCCTAACTGTACTCTGTTTCCCACTCCATCCACAGGTAACCCTGCAGTTGCCACCTTGGAGAGAATACCAGACACTGCCAAACCTCCACAGGACGGAGACCCCAGTGGTGACAACATGCCTGAATGTCTGGACAGTGATGACCTACCTGGCCCATCCGGGACACCTGGTCAGTTGATGACTCCTAGCATCACTCTCCCCACATCAGTCCCCCCAACACAGTTGCACAGACATCACAGCCAAGCAAGAACCCCAAGCCTGAGTCCCAAGGACTGTTCAAAGAATTGTGTGCTCCACACTACAGGGCCCTGAGTCTGACCTTGACACCCCAGACAATGATGGCCCTGCTAACACTGGGTGTGGGCACACCATGCTAGGGGCACAGGCACATGGGTGCAGGGGATGAGGAAGGGATGCTGTGGGACAGGGGATTGGTCGGCCAAAGGACTCCTCTGACCAGGATTCCATCTCCCAAGTCCTGGGAACATGCCAATCTTACCAGGACAAGATGGGCCAGATCATCACTGGGTCGGGGGAAAATCAAGACTGCAGAAATAATACCACCAGGAGGCCCTTCAGCAATGGGAGGCACATAAATCCTCCATGGCCTCCTCAGCAGGGCTGCTGAGGGACATCAACACCACTCTGTATAACAAAGCAACCCACTATCAGGCAACTTCCACTAGCAACATTACTTTTGCTCCCTCAACATCAGTAGCAGCTAGTGGAATGGAGGCCCTGCCACGGGAGCCCCAAGTCTCCCTGGGTAGAAGAAGAACCCCACAAATGTGGACTACCATTCAGGCAACGAGCTGCAGCAGATGCCAAGACACCTTGGTGATTGTTCAGAATACGTACTACATTTTCCCATGGGACAAGAACACAGGACATTTTGTGTTAGCTACTGTAGGAAAGTACCATCTTGCCTGGCATGTTACCCCCATATTTCACTGTATATATGTTGTTTTAGTTGTATGTGTCACTGGGACCCTGCCAGCCAGGGCCCCAGTGCTCATAAGTGTGCCCTGTATGTGTTCCCTGTGTGATGACTAACTGTCTCACTGAGGCTCTGCTAACCAGAACCTCAGTGGTTATGCTCTCTTTTTACTTTCTAAATTGTCACCAACAGGCTAGTGACCAATTTCACCAATTCACATTGGCATACTGGAACACCCTTATAATTCCCTAGTATATGGTACTGAGGTACCCAGGGTATTGGGGTTCCAGGAGATCCCTATGGGCTGCAGCATTTCTTTTGCCACCCATAGGGAGCTCTGACAATTCTTACACAGGCCTGCCACTGCAGCCTGAGTGAAATAACGTCCACGCTATTTCACAGCCATTTACCACTGCACTTAAGTAACTTATAAGTCACCTATATGTCTAACCTTTACCTGGTAAAGGTTGGGTGCTAAGTTACTTAGTGTGTGGGCACCCTGGCACTAGCCAAGGTGCCCCCACATCGTTCAGGGCAAATTCCCCAGACGTTGTGAGTGCGGGGACACCATTACACGCGTGCACTATACATAGGTCACTACCTATGTGTAGCGTCAGAATGGTAACTCCGAACATGGCCATGTAACATGTCTAAGATCATGGAATTGTCACCCCAATGCCATTCTGGCATTGGGGAGACAATTCCATGATCCCCCGAGTCTTTAGCACTGTCCCGGGTACTGCCAAACTGCCTTTCCCGGGGTTTCACTGCAGCTGCTGCTGCTGCCAACCCCTCAGACAGGTTTCTGCCCTCCTGGGGTCCAGCCAGGCTTGGCCCAGGAAGGCAGAACAAAGGACTTCCTCAGAGAGAGGGTGTTACACCCTCTCCCTTTGGAAAAAGGTGTCAGGGCTGGGGAGGAGTAGCCTCCCCCAGCCTCTGGAAATGCTTTGATGGGCACAGATGGTGCCCATCTCTGCATAAGCCAGTCTACACCAGTTCAGGGATCCCACAGCCCTGCTCTGACGCGAAACTGGACAAAGGAAAGGGGAGTGACCACTCCCCTGACCTGCACCTCCCAGGGGAGGTGCCCAGAGCTCCTCCAGTGTGCTCCAGACCTCTGCCATCTTGGAAACAGAGGTGCTGCTGGCACACTGGACTGCTCTGAGTGGCCAGTGCCAGCAGGTGACGTCAGAGACTCCTTCTTAAAGGCTCTTACCTGTGTTGCTAGCCTATCCTCCTTCCTAGGTAGCCAAACCTCCTTTTCTGGCTATTTAGGGTCTCTGCTTTGGGGAATTCTTTAGATAACGAATGCAAGAGCACATCAGAGTTCCTCTGCATCTCTCTCTTCACCTTCTGCCAAGGAATCGACCGCTGACTGCCCAGGAAGCCTGCAAAACCGCAACAAAGTAGCAAAGACGACTACTGCAACCTTGTATCGCTGATCCTGCCGCCTTCTCGACTGTTTTCCTGGTGGTGCATGCTGTGGGGGTAGTCAGCCTCCTCTCTGCACTAGAAGCTCCGAAGAAATCTCCCGTGGGACGACGGAATCCTCCCCCTGCAACCGCAGGCACCAAAAGAACTGCATCACCGGTCCTCTGGGTCCCCTCTCAGCACGACGAGCGTGGTCCCTGGAACTCAGCAACTCTGTCCAAGTGACTCCCACAGTCCAGTGACTCTTCAGTCCAAGTTTGGTGGAGGTAAGTCCTTGCCTCCCCACGCTAGACTGCATTGCTGGGTACCGGCTCCTGTGCACTTTTCCTGGATTTCCTTTGTGCACAGCCAAGCCTGGGTCCCCGACACTCTAACCTGCAGTGCACAACCTCCTGAGTTGTCCTCCGGCGTCGTGGGATCTCCTTTTGTGACTTTGGGTGAGCTCCAGTTCACTCCTCTTTGTAGTGCCTGTTTCGGCACTTCTGCGGGTGCTGCCTGCTTCTCTGAGGGCTCCCTATCTTGCTGGGTGCCCCCTCTGTCTCCTCACGCAAGTGGCGACATCCTGGTCCCTCCTGGGCCACAGCAGCATCTAAAAGCCCTAACCGCGACCCTTGCAGCTAGCAAGGCTTGTTTGCGGTCTTTCTGCTTGGGAACACCTCTGCAAGCTTCTTCACGACGTGGGACATCCATCCTCCAAAGGGGAAGTTCCTAGTCCTCTTCGTTCTTGCAGAATCCACAGCTTCTACCATCCGGTGGCAGCTTCTTTGCACCCTCAGCTGGCATTTCCTGGGCATCAGCCCAATCTCGACTTTTTCACGACTCCTGGACTTGGTCACCTTGTTCCACAGGTACTCTCGTACGGAAATCCATCGTTGTTGCATTGCTGGTGTTGGTCTTCCTTGCAGAATTCCCCTATCATAACTTCTGTGCTCTCTGGGGAATATAGGTGCACTTTACACCTACTTTTCAGGGTCTTGGGGTGGGCTATTTTTCTAACCCTCACTGTTTTCTTACAGTCCCAGCGACCCTCTACAAGCTCACATAGGTTTGGGTTCCATTCGTGGTTCGCATTCCACTTCTAGAGTATATGGTTTGTGTTGCCCCTATACCTATGTGCTCTCATTGCAATCTATTGTGACTATACATTGCTTGCATTACTTCCTTTTGCTATTACTGCATATTTTTGGTATTGTGTACATATATCTTGTGTATATTTGGCATCCTCATACTGAGGGTACTCACTGAGATACTTTGGCATATTGTCATAAAAATAAAGTACCTTTATTTATAGTATATCTGTGTATTGTGTTTTCTTATGATATTGTGCATATGACACCAGTGGTATAGTAGGAGCTTCGCATGTCTCCTAGTTCAGCCTAAGCTGCTCTCCATAGCTACCTTCTATCAGCCTAAGCTGCTAGAAACACCTCTTCTACACTAATAAGGGATAACTGGTCCTGGTACAGAGTGTAAGTACCCCTTGGTACCCACTACAAGCCAGGCCAGCCTCCTACAGCTACTCTGACCAATTAATCTCCCGTGACTCCACTCATCACCTGTTTATTATGTTGTACCATTTGATTTGGCTTTTCACAATACTGATATGCACAATTATTTTTTTATGGACACAGCTACTGCACATGTGTTTCATAGTACAACAACATATTTCCAACAGCACAAATGTGGTCTGGCAATGGCCCCCGGATTCCAACTGTCAATAAAATGGCCATCAGACAGAGGCCCCTCAGCAGGACACACCTTAGAACAGATATGTCAGTGGACAGATGTCACCGGATGAAATGGAAATCCACAGTAACACCAGGGTAGAGACCATTGAGGCTACTGCAAATAGAGCAAGACTGAGGGTACCATCAGGATGGAAGGCATGGGTTAACAATAAGCACATGTACAGCTAATTGACCGTGTGCCTATTGTAGTGAGACTCCAATCATTAGCATCTATAAATGGCCTACATAGCACAAGCTTCAGGATCTTCCTAATATCATGCTAAGAAGGTATCTGTCCTGAACACCCCTCATAACTGTACTCTATAACCATTGACTAAGGTGGTCATTATGAACATGGCGGGAAACACCGCACTGCCGGCGGTGGTGGTAACTACCGCCAACAGGCTGGTGGTCCGGACCACCAAATAATGAAGCACATGAGAAACAGCCAGCATGAAAACCACTCACCGCCAGCATAGGAATGCCGACATCAACGGAAGAGGCCACCCACAGGCTGACAGAAAGGCCCCACCAGCCCAACAAATAATGAAGAAGAGACCGCAGTCAGTTGCGGGGCGGGAACCACTGCCACGCAAAGCCTGGTGGAAACAAACCAAATAAAAGGAAACACTCACTGTAGGCACACACAACATGCCAAAGCAGACATGAAGAGAGAATTGGAAATCATGCCAGTGCTGCTCCTTGTCATATACCTCCAAGACCGTGACCACCGACGAAGATGACGACGGTAAGTACCGCAACCTACTGAACAAGGGAAGAAAGGGCAAAGTTACACACCCATGCAACGCACCCCTAACCCTTCACACCATCACAAGCCATACACACCAGAGCAAGAGGTACTTACCTGACACAAGGCCAATACAACCTGGCCAAAGCACACACATGTTCACACCACACCCCCACAATGAAACTATGAACCACGTCACCAGAGTGTGCCAACATCAGCAATGGGCACACAAACTTTAATGACGAAAAGAAAAATGCAATGTCCAACTAAGGCCATTGGCTAGTCCAACTGTAACACGCTGAAGGGCCCAAATGGGCCGAACTTGTCTCCCACATGTGCACATGGTACTCCACCATAACAGGACATCAGTGGGGCAGCCAGGCACCTCAGGGAATAGGGGTAGGGGGTGGTGAGTGGGTACTTATATTTGGGGGGGGCTTGGGCTTACATTTGGGAGGTGGAGGGGGCTTGGGTTTGCTCTTGGAAGGTGGGGGAGTGGGCTTGGACCAGGGGTGGCAGATGGACCTGGGCCAGCACGGGGCTTCTTGCTCACGGGGGAAGGGGCACAGGAATGAGAAGGGCAGACTGGGGCGGACTTCGACATGGAAGGAGTGGACAAGGCAAGGAGGTGGGCACGTTTAGGGACGAGACGGGGTGGGCCAATGGGTTTGAAAAGGTCAACACTTGAAAGGAAAGTTTTTTTAGGGGCAGTTGGGGTGGACATAGAGGAAGGTGTGGGAGTGGAGGTAGAGGGAGTGCTAGTAACTGAGGTAGGTGTGCTGGACATGGATACAGGTGCCTGTGCAGTATGCTGAGGTGTGGTGTATGTGTGTTGGGTGGGTGTCTGGGAATGTTTGGTTGTGTTTGGAGGAGTAGGGTGGACACAGTGGGACAAGACAGGCTGCCAGTGTAAATGGATGTTGTGTGGGTGTCTGCAAGTCTGGTGAGTGTGCTGCATGTGTCAGTCAATGTTGTGCTGAGTGCAGGTGTGGTGTCTGGTTGTAGATGACTGGATGTCTGATGTTGTGGTGACTGCAAGAATTGGACTAGCAGCAGTGACTGAGGGTGCAGTGCTTGTGGATGTGCATGTTGAGGTGACAGACAGGGAGGCGGGAGAGGTGGACACACTGGGGGAAGTGGATGCTGTTGTGTGTGCTTTTGTATGTTGGCAGTGCGTATGCTTGTGGTGGGAAGTGTAGTGCTTGTGTTTCTGAGTGTTCTTGTGTGTTGAGGTGTGTGAATGGCTGTCTGAATGTGTGCTTGGGATGGGTGAAGGGAGTGGGGTACTGGAAGAGGCAGAGGTGGTTGGAGGGGGGACGGAAAGACCAGGAACACCTGCTGCCATCAAAGAGGAGGCCAGGGCCTGAAAAGATCTCTGTAGGCCAGACATGGCACCATGAATGCCTTCCAGGTATGCATTGCATTGCTTTATCTGGGATCCTAGCCCCTGGATGGCATTCACAATGGTTGTCTGCCCTACGGGGATGGTCCTCAGGAGGTAAATAGCCTCCTCTGTGAGGGCAGCAGGGCTGACTGGGGCAGGGGATGAGGTGCCTGGGGCGACGGAGATGCCCACCCTTCTGGGTGAGCGGGCATGGGCAACTGGGTGGGGAGCAACTGGGAAGGGTGGTGATGGTATAGGGTGGTGGAAGATGACACAGATTGGGTGGGCCCACTATGGTCCACCACCACCAGGGAGCTCCCATCGGAGGAGGCATCAGAGTCACTACCTCCAGTGGTAGTTGCCTCCCCCGTGGTACTCCCCTCACCCTCCAAACCACTGGTCCACTTGGCATCGGTAGACTCTGCCTCCTTGGAACCGTGGGCTGCTGCATCCCTACTCGCCAGTGCCACTGCTCCCTCGCCAGATAATGCAGAAGTACACAGACAGCACAAGAGTACAGGGGTGGGGAGACAAAACATGAGAGATATCTGTAAATACCTGAATGGATGTACAAACTTGGTGCACACACACTCCCACCCAGCTTACACACCTACACGCAGCACCTACATCTATAGTCATGCCTATGCCCCTGACTAGTGGCCACAACCCTGGCATACAACTCTTCCCCACATGACACAAGGACCTGATGAACTGCAGACCTGCCTCTAATCATCTTGGTGCCCATGAGGACAGGATTGCTGGTAGACACCTGTCAGAGTTCCTGGCATTAGACAGCATACATACTACAGCACCCTCAGACATCCATCAAAGATGCATTAAATGGTGGTGGTACTCACCCCCTTGTGGCTACTGTGCAGCCTTCAGGTGCCCATCCAATTCTGCATATGCCACTGCCAGAATCTGGCACATTAGGGCGGTCAGGGCCCTTTGGGTCAGGGTCCGTCGGGCACCCCTTCCCTAGCTGGGCCTCGCAGGTCTTCCTGGCCCAACGCCACAGGTCCTCCCACAACTTCCTGCCGTGGGTGCTCAGCTGGTTGTAGACCCCCAGGGTCTGCACCTCCCTGGCGATGGCCTGCCAGAGTGCCATCTTCTGATGGGGACTTACCTGTATGAGACACACAGAAATGAGAAACAGAGTTTGGCCATGTGATTCCGCTGACTATATGTCCACTATGGGACAAAATAATTTCACCACCTTACTCACGGTACTCGCCACACAATCTACGCCTGTGCAGGTACATACCACCACACATGCATAAAGGTCACCATCACACATATCTATGCACGTCATCCACCTGCTCACCTGCACATCTGGTCGCCCATATAACTTGGCATACAGGGGTAGGACCCAGTCCACTAGCTTCTCCAGCTCCTCAGTGGTGAAGGCCGGGGCCCTTTCCCCTGTGACTTGTGCCATTTGAGTCAGAACATAGCAGCACAATCAGTGGAGTACTTCCATGCACGGGATTCGGAAGTCAAGTGAACTTGGGGTGACAACATGGCATATGCTCCGCGGCGGTGTGCACCATCATCGACGGTGCACATCATGATAGGCCCAGGTTCCCCATTGACAACCATGTTAACCAATGAATGGGTGCACGGCAGTGGGCACCACCTTACTCCATAACAACAACCGCCAGCGGAATGAGGTCACTTCCACTCCCACAAATCTTGATGGCAGGAGGCTGCCATTTTGCTAGAACAACGCAGATATTTCCTGCTCATGGGCCCCATTCAGGCCTGATGGACCCTAGCCCTTAGTCGCATGCCCACATGAGAGTTTGTTCCCTACAACAGTCCAGACTTCCTACATGTACCTACAGTTGTACATCATACATCGCTTGTGTGTGTAACCTACATATTGTACAGCAGTTATTGATGCACAACCTGTTTTGCTTGTGTATGTGTGTCCCTCACATGTGTTCTCTCCTCCCGTAGGTACAGACCCATGTGGTGAGGGAGGGCTCCATCTGTGTACAGACCTCTGGTTGATTAGGATATCATGGTGGAATGACACATCATTGTCACCTACAGACTCAATCATACAACAATCCATGAGCTATGTGCATTACTGGATCCTGTCCTTAGACCGGCTAATCGGAATCAGCATGCCATACCTACTGAAGTGCAAGTGCTCTCTGTACTCCATTTCTTGGCCATGGGCTCATTACAGGTGACAGTGGGCATGGGGGCAGGGTTCTCACAGCCAATGTTTAGCCTCATCCTGTCCAAATTCCTGGATACATTTGTAGTACACCGGCAGACATATGTAAAGGTTCCCCAAAGGGCTGAACTCTCTGCCATCGAGTCTGACTTTTATGCCTTTGCTAACATTCCCCATGTGATAGGTGCCATCAATGGCACCCACATAGCTCTCATCCCCCCAAGACTCAATGAACAGGTGTACAGAAACAGGAAGAACTTCCACTCAATGAACATAAAATTGGTGTGTACTGCAGACCTGAACATTTCACATGTGAATGACATGTTTTCAGGATCAGTCCATGATTCATTGGTCCTGAGAAACAGCAGTGTACCACACATGATGGATCAACTACAAGGGGACAGAGGATGGCTCATAGGTGAGTGTGTATGATGCTGGATCAGTACACAGCTGACAGCCAGGCTGTCTGCAAGTAATGGCAGTTTGTTACAGTCCTGTTTTAAACACTTTTGCAGGTGATCCTGGCAACCCCGACATGCAATGGCTCCTGACACCTGTTAGAAATCAAAGGACAGATGCATAGAGGAATTACATTGAGGCCCATGGATGTAGTAGGAGGGTGAAGAGAGCGCACTGAAGGTCTCCTAAAGGCTAGATTCTATTGCCTCTCGGGGTTCCCTGTGCTATGGCCTTGAGAAGGTGCAAAGAATAGTGGTGGCCTGCTGCATGCTGCACAACGTGGCTGTGAGGAAAGCTATCCCCCTACTAGAGGAGGAGGGTGCTGTATATCTAGACCTGCTTCCTCTGAGAAGGGATGAGAGTGATGGTGAGAATGATGGGGGGAAGATGTCCACTCCATGAATCAGAACATCCAACTATACTTCCAGTGACTATGAGGTACTGTTCACTGATGATGTTGTCTGCAATGTATAATGTCTGTTTGACTTATTCACTATAGGTATGTGGGATCTGTAGTCATTGACACTGCTACCTGAAGAATAAGGGGGCATGTGCCACGGAAACAAACATGGGAAATTTATGTTTACTCCACAAATGTTGTGCGTGAGGTGCCATTCCTGAAATAAAGGTCTGATTATGGAATTGACTGGCAAATGCATTTGTTGTGTAGCCATTTTAGTTATAGCTCCATACTAGGCCTGTCGCTGTGCACTTTAACCTAGATATATTTTATTCAGCTTTGCTTTATTATTGTTACAATAGCCACTTTTACGGTCTTGTTTTATTTCTTTCTATCTGTTTTCGCCTAGACCAGTACTCTGTTCTCAAACAATACATTCTTGCTCACTCTGTGCTTCTTCAAAGGCTGCAGTAAGATAGGTTGTCAGTGAATGTGGTATAAGTTTAGTCTCTGACATTCCTAGAAAACACATATCCTTACATAGGGACATTTTCACAGAACATCAGCTTTTTTATTATAAAAACACTTCCCAGTCCCTTACATGTTAGAGGGGGATTCCAGCCAGAGAACCACGACTGTATGCTGATTGTGGAATGCTTCGCTACAGCTGCTCTTGCAGACATCAGGTCTTTGCTCAGGTATGGAGGATGATGTCTTCCCAGGGGAACCTGAAGAGCAGAATTAGAGCTTAACACGCTGTGCTCTATTATAACCTAGGTAGCAATTAGTCTATTGACTCTATTGACAATATGGTAGCATTATTTTTTATGTTTTACTCTCCTTGTCACAATTTTAATCTTGTCATGCTGTATCGTCCTGGTTATTGCAGTCCACGCTTTGCTATCTAAGATGCAGTTGCTTTATTAGAGCATTATTGAAATATATGCTGCCTCTGTTTGTCATTGTGTATGTGAGACTTATGTAACTGAGAGAAACAGATGAGATCTGACTGACCAAGGCTTCCCAGAGAAACCAGTTATGTCATGTGCTCAGCTGCCTAATCATCCCTGCCCTTGGATAGAGATGAGTCACTGCTAGTTAGCCGGAGTGGAACCCGGATTGGAGTGACATGTGTCACCTGTAGTGGGTCAGACTCAGTCTCCCACACCGCAGGCGATTCTGCCACTCAAGATCCAGTAGTCTCAATAGAATAATGAGAGCCTACGCGACATGGCGTCACCAACGTTTGGTCAGGCTCTAATTTTCGGGACCTCCTGAGTATCTCTGTCTCATTATATACGAAGACACCTCAGTACTCTATATAAGGAGACGTCCATGGTATTGAGGATTTCCTCCTCAGCTAAAACACCATATCTGATGCTGGAGGTTGTTAAAGCTTGAACTCTTAAAGGAAAATCCCTTTTTGGCATGCCTTCTCTGAACAAATTTACCATCTATTATGGCGAATCTGCAACAGGTAGCAATTGCAGTCAATATGAGACAACCCCTGACTGCACATTTACTGGCAAATGGCCTAGCGGCCCAGGGGGGTCAAGTCACATTTGTGGTTGAACCCCATCCACCTTATAGTACAGAACTTTTCTATTCTTGGGTCACATTTCCAGCAGTTGATGGGAACACAAACACATTTCATTACTATACACTTGCAAACGTGCCTGGACAATACAGAGCATAATCATATTTAGAAATACCTTTATCTTATCAAAAACATGATAATTGTCTTGATGGTGCCCTACCCCACACGATCTTACAAGTTAGGTTAGATCCTCTTAGTAATGATGGTCCTACCTGGCCTTTATTGGCCACTTATACTCCTCACCCTGCAATAGCAAATTTAACAGTAGCTGAGGTTTGTCACTTATATACTGAACTGACATTGATATTCAGACGATTAGTACAGTTTGCAATGCAAACATTGAATACAAACCCAGCACGTGCTGCTCCAGCGCAACCACATGCAGTAACGCCAGGTATTAACCCTGCAACTGTACATTCAATTATGGGCAAGGTACCTGCCACATGAGAAGAAATTCAGTTTTGGCTAGGTAAAAAAATAAATGTGCTGGAAGCAGTATTTCCCCATATGGAACCTCAGGATAAACATAGAATTTGAACAATGTGCTTGCCATTTGGGATGGTCCTCACAGTAGATAACTGTAATACCTGGGGCACGGTATTTGCTGCTCTCTATACTACTGCACACGGTACACTGAACCTAGCCAACTTACCGGAAGTGTTGAAGCAAATTCAAGATGAATACGGGGCTGCCCCGGCCCTAGACTTGGGGATGCAATAAATGGGCAATTTTGCCACAGTATCCTCAATTATTTTAAGTGATCTTAAAGGGGAAGCAGTCACACTAGCAGTGTGCATGCGGCTCCGTGATGTCCCACAACAGGATCAGGAACATGAGCTGCCAAAGATTATCGCATAGACCTATTCTAGTTTTGGTCGTGATAGTCTAGGGTCCAGACCAACTAAACTACAATTTCAGGGCAAATCCAATAAATATTTTTCCAAGCAGGCTCCTGACGGTAACAAGAAATGCTGGGACAAAAAAACAACAAACTCCTAAAAAAGAAAAGGGAGAATCTCAGTGTACGGAGACCCCACAGAATAGATATAGGCCCTCATTCTGACCTTGGCGGGCGGCGGAGGCCGCCCGCCAAAGTCCCGCCGTCAGGTTACCGTTCCGCGGTCGAAAGACCGCGGCGGTAATTCTGACTTTCCCGCTGGGCTGGCGGGCGGTCGCCTTCAGACCGCCAGCCAGCCCAGCGGGAAAGAGGCTTCCACGATGAAGCCGGCTCGGAATCGAGCCGGTGGAGTGGAAGCTGTGCGGCGGGTGCAGTTGCACCCGTCGCGTATTTCACTGTCTGCGCAGCAGACAGTGAAATACATGTAGGGGCCCTCTTACAGGGGCCCCTGCAATGCCCATGCCAGTGGCATGGGCACTGCAGGGGCCCCCAGGGGCCCCGCGACCCCCCCCTACCGCCATCCGGATCTCGGCGGTCCGACCGCCGGGATCTGGATGGCGGTAGGGGGGGTCGGAATCCCCGCGGCGGTGCAGCAAGCTGCGCCGCCGCGGAGGATTCAATGGGGCCGCGGTACACTGGCGGGACCCCGCCAGTGGTGCCGGTCCGACCGCGGCTTTACCGCCGCGGTCGGAATCCCCATTGGAGCACCGCCGGCCTGTCGGCGGTGCTCCCGCGGTCCTCCGCCCTGGCGGTCAAAGACCGCCAGGGTCAGAATGACCACCATAATCTCCAATGTAGAGATAATATAAAAACGCCTGATAGATATCAATATACTGATACAGAAAAACTCAGTGAGAGAGGTGGGTGATCACAACGAAGAACAGAGTACCTGAAACCGAGACAGGAATCACAACACTCATCAGAGGTTTCTGTTAAAAAGGAAGAGAAACCTCTCCAACAAAAGACCAAACTTAAAAAGAAAAAATTGGCAACAGTTTCAGTACGACATGCCGCTCAAGAAGAGGGTCCTCTTGAAGAATAGGAAGTGGGCATTAGCGCTGCTAGACAGCGTGTCAGAGGTCACAATAGTTCACCAGAGTCTTCAAGAGTATCTGGAGGGGAAAGCAACTGATGTCTTTCTACAAGTAGAAACTGCGGACATGCGAGTCTCCATGCCTGATAGGGTGTATAAAATAACGCTACAGTTAGAAGGAGACATTGAACGCACAATAGATGCAATCTTTTGGGATTGTGTGGTAAATATATATGATATCTTGTTGGCCGAGCAAGATTGGCCACCAGAATGTATCTGTACCTGCCCATATGGGGAAGAGGTTATTAAACCTTCTTTCCCGCCCCTTGTTCCGGAGGAACTCATTGAATCCTACGCCATTGATTGGACATTGGTGTTATATCACAACCACGTAGGATGGGATAAAGAATCCCCCTACCAATTCCTATTAAAAATCAACCTCAACCTCAATATCCAATAAAACATGAGGCAAAAGCACCCATGAGAGAGATTCTCACTCAAATGGAGTACCAAGGCGTAATTGATCCCTGTGTCTCCCCAATAAATAATCCCTTATTCCAGTAGCTAAACCTGACCATTCTTATAGAATAGTCGTAGACAACAGACACTTAAACAGACATACACGCACACATGCTTTTCAAAACACACATAGCACAGTACTTATGAACAACATAGTACGTAAAAAATACAAAACAAAACTTGATATTTCCAATGGTTTCTTCTGCCAAAATATAGCGCCTGAGAGTAGAGACTTAACAAGTTTCAGCGCACTAGTCTCCTAGTAAAAATTCTGTTGTTTATCCCAGGGGCACATAAACAGCCCAGGACTGTTTGCAGCTCGTGTGACTGCAATGTTGCATGACATTGACCCTGAAGCATTGTTCTATGTAGATGATATCTTTCTTACGGATGATGAATTGCTACAACATTTAAGATGGGTAGCCCGCATTGTTTTGGCTACAAATTCAACTTCTAAAAAACAAAAATAGTCTTCCTCAGCGTCTTGTTGATGGGATATGAGCTATCGAGTGAAGGAAAGAGCATAGCGCCACAATTCTTAGAAAAATGCACACAATTACAACCTCCAAATACGATTAAAAAAGTCCAATCTCTATTGGGTTTCCTAAATTTTGGCAGAAGTTATATTCCAGATTATGCGTCACGCATAAACATATTATATGACTTAATATGTCTTGACTTTTCTAGTAAATTTTGGACAGTCAAACACACACGTATTCTCAGAGACCTGCAGACAGACATGCTTGCAGCACAACATTTACACACAAGGGACAACAAAACGCACTTGGTCATCAGAGTAATTGCTAGTGCCATTGGTTTCACCTATGTAACCTTTAATGAGGGTGAGACCGTCCCGATTGCATACAAATCACATTTATACTCAGCAGCAGGACAACGCTTTGCTCCCACTGAGAAACTTCTCACTGCTGTTCAGATAGCTATCATTAAAGAAAGACCTCTAGGCCAGGGTAAACACATTATTGTTGTTTCTCCCATGCCAGCCCTAGAGGCTGTTACAAAAGCCAGCATTCCTTACTCTAAAGCATTACATCCACGTTGGATGAAATGGGCCAAGTCTTTGACAGCCATTGATGTAGACTACATTTTTGACCCAAAATTACAAACTCAAGAATTTTTGCAATACGAACTACAATACCCAGTTCCAGCAAACACGCCTATTGAACAATATCATAGAGTCATGTACACCAATGGCTCTGCACAACCTGCAATTGGCACAAACATCAATACTCCGCTGCTTGCGCAGCCATAAGTGGCTACATGGAGTATAATAAATTTTGTCCCCAACATACATTCACGCAAACCCTAGGGGATTGCGCAGCACAACTAGCAGAGCTAAAAGCTCTGGTGATGGCACTGGAACATACGGATCCTGCACAGCACAAGCTGATTGTTTGTGATTCGTACTATTGTGTCCAGTCCTTCAATGAATACCTGCATTACTGGTGCCAGAATGGGTTCAGATATTCTAAAGACAACACCATTAAACACAGACATCTGTGGGGGAAAGTTGCCAATCTGAAGGAAACGCTACCAAATGTCCATGTTGTACATACACTTGGACACTAGCACGTTGGAATACACGTGGCTAGGAATACACTGGCTGATGAAGCTGCAAAGTCAGCATTTGCTGTGGCCATTGCTGCTGCAGTAACGCCCTCAGGAGCGAAACCGGACGCACACATATGGGCTGCAGTGAAAGCTTCTGCTGATAGGACGCCCTATCCATAAGCATTTCCTACTAAATATTCCTACCGAATGGGAGGCTGCCTAAACGCTGAAGTTAAAATACCAGGCGTAGGGGTTCAAGAAATTCCCAATAAAGATATCAGACCAGAGTTGAATAAAGCAGCGCATGAGGGGGCAGCATTGGCCCATGCTGGTGTGGCGGCTACAATACAATTACTACAAGCCCATTTTTCGTGGGCAGGCCCATACAAAGAGGCCAAGCAGTCCTTTGTTGTTACATCTGTCAACAAATCCACTGCTAAGCGCCCACCGCAGACACCCCTCTTAATTTCTAATAAACCTTTACAATGTGTGTACTTGGACCAATTTGGTTCCCTAACACCAGACAGTGCATAAAAATACATTTTAGTCACTGTTGACACCTGCTCTAGATTTCTATGGATGTGGCCACAACGCTCGGCTGACGCTCAGACTGTTATTAAAGATTTGCGAGTCTTTATCGGTACATATGCAGTTGCGCCTTTCCACGTAGACCAGGGCCCTGCTTTTGCCTCAAGGGCATTCAGGGACGTCATGGCTTTGTTGGGGGTCCAACTCCAGTACTCATCTCCATTTCATCCAGAGGGAAATAGTGTTGTGGAGTGATTAAACTGTGATTTAAAGCAATCCTTAACAGCCAGATGTCCTGATGAATCGCACTAGATCAGTTTTGACTAACCAGCGAGAAACATGTTGACCAATGTCTAAAAGTAGCACAGGGGATCTTGTGTCTAGTCTCACTGAAACTCTATATTGGGTGTTTTAGTGGTTTGTCCTTACTATTATACAAAATATTTTCTGGGGAGTTTAAACATTGCTTTATCTTCTCCCCCCCTTTTGTTTTTAATCATGACAGTGATGAGACATCCTAATAAATTACGTTTTACCTCTAGTCATTTTTAACAGTTTTTTCATACCAATCGTAGATCAGCTATTTTCACTGACTGCCTTTCTCTCACAAAAGATCTCTGGCAAAGAGCCCCTTCGTGGGGCCCGTCAGGCATTGCAGTGCCGGCCTGACGAGGAGCATAGCCCTATGATGAAGCATGTCACCGTAAGGTGAGTGAGGGCTCTTGCTCTAAATATTCCACATTTTTGGGTACCTGTCATTTACAGGGATACATCCCACATGGAACTGTTTGCATCCTTATTTTGATTGAGATATTGTTGGGAGCCGTACACACAGGACCAGAAAAAAACCAATTCCGAACCTCCCACCTTTTGCTAGCCCCACTTTTTGTTGCTCGCTATTTATTCGGTGCCACTGCGGGAAACACCAACTCTACCAACTAACACAGCTCTAGTTTTGCACAAACTGCTTCAGGATATTTTGCCAACATCAATGGACTCATTTGCCTTTTCGACACCTGAACTGTCAAAAACACGTAAGCTGATAAATTGGCTTAAAGTAACCTATTTCATTCTTCCGTGGAACTATCTGTGGCTTTCCTTGAAAGTACTAGCTTTCCTGCTTTGGATTTGGTTTTGTCATCACTTTCTTCTTGTTGATACATGGTCATTTTCTTCCAGAAAAATCAACAGTTGAACTGGTGGATGAGGTCCAAAAACCACACTTTTCTTCTCACAAGGTCTGCAGAGACTTGTCTTTTGTGAACATTTCCGCTATACCAATTCCTGATGGGATTGTTTGGGAAAATGTAACATTCGATATATATGGCCCTACGGAGGTCATTCAAATACCATACGTGTTTAAACTTTTCAATGAACAACATAATAATACCCAGAGTTGTTTCTGATGATTGGGATGTGAAAACATTTGATTCTATGATGACTGAATTGCATTATTATACTGTATTTGAAAATGAAGATGTTTATCAATCTAAAGAGAATTATGGTAATATGTTTTGCTATAATTATTATGGGTACCATTTCATTGACAGAACAAGCAGCCCAAAGACTGTTTTCAATTATACACAATGGGAACATTGCCCGACTCCACCACAAGGAAGTTCCAAAACATACTCAGAAAAGTTTACAAATTTTGCTGGCCACGATGTTAGAAATGCTGAGTCGTACTATTTTAGATTGCCACCTATAAAAAACACATGCATACTATTGACAAATACCAAATGTATATATTCAGATTCCTTTTTTTCCTGGGTGACTATAGAAGGCTATGAATATTGGCTGAAGTCGATTGACTTAAAAAGTGTGGGGGGAACTGGACATTGGCAAATACAGGGGAAGGGTGCTTTATTTAGAGCATGCCTGATACCTGTTCAAATTATATTTTTAAATAAAACTGCACAACAGACGCGTTCTTTAGGCTTAGAAAAGATTAAGGAATTGAACACACCCAGTATACCTGCCTTTTGCAAAATTTTATAAATGGCAAAAATATATAAATGCAACTGAAGATCAGGTCGATGAATGGGTCCAGAATGGCACTTTTAATGTTTCACTAACACGTCCTGGTGGGTGGTTATTGGGGCCATTAGATAATAATGGGTGTCACAAACATTTTATCAATTTCTTGGGGGGTTTTGAGAACTACAAGGCCGGACCCTCGCCATATATCGTCCGATCATGCGGGTATAGTAAAAACATACAGTTTAGGGAAACTATGCCAGCAATGGTTAAAGACTTCCTCACTAGACGGGATAGAGAACACCTCAGTCTCCTGTCTAATAACACCGACTTACAGGACTTCATGTTAGGCCCCAGAAAACAACGTAGAAAACGCTTCCTATATGAAGTATATAATGAAATCTGGACGCATTCACAACAAGAAGCTGCTGCCCGTTTGAGGCAAATAGACCAAGAAAATTAAAAAAAGGCATTAGCTGTTGTAGATAATGACCACTAACACAAAAGAGGTAGAGGACATTTGGCCTCATATTGCTACTTCTAATGTGAATTTTGACAAGTTGAGCAGACTCAAGGCTTTATTGTTTCAAAAACATGTGGCTCTCACATCTGCACGCAAGACCTACGCACTTCAGGTGGCAAGGTCGTCAGCAGAGATACAGTCCCTTTTAAGTACTAACCTTCTGAGACACTTTGGTGAACTCGTGGGATGGATATTTAATGCATTCAGTACTACTGGAATCGCAAATTTCTTTAAGGCTGTTGGTTCTGGTTTCGTTCACACCTTCTCCTCCATATTCGGTTTTAACCCCTTCGCTGCCAGGCCTTTTCCCCCTCCTGTGCCGGGCCTTTTTTTGCCTATTTGGGGCAGTTCGCGCTTAGGCCCTCATAACTTTTTGTCCACATAAGCTAACCAAGCCAAATTTGCGTCCTTTTTTTCCAACATCCTAGGGATTCTAGAGGTACCCAGACTTTGTGGGTTCCCTTGAAGGAGGCCAAGAAATTGGCCAAAATACAGTGAAAATTTCGTTTTTTTCAAAAAAATTGGAAAAAGTGGCTGCAGAAGAAGGCTTGTGGTTTTTCCCCTGAAAATGGCATCAACAAAGGGTTTGCGGTGCTAAACTCAGCAGCTTCCCAGCTTTCAGGAACAGGCAGACTTGAATCAGAAAACCCAATTTTTCAACACAATTTTGGCATTTTACTGGGGCATACCCCATTTGTGCAATTTTTTGTGCTTTCAGCCTCCTTCCAGTCAGTGACAGGAATGGTCATGAAACCAATGCTGGATCCCAGAAACCTAAACATTTCTGAAAAGTAGACAAAATTCTGAATTCAGCAAGGGGTCATTTGTGTAGATCCTACAAGGGTTTCCTACAGAAAATAACAGCTGAAAAAGAAAAATATTGAAATGGAGGTGAAAAAACCATCAATTTTTCTCTACGTTTTACTCTGTAACTTTTCCCTGCAATGTCAGATTATCGAAAGCAATATACCGTTACGTCTGCTGGACTCCTCTGGTTGCGGGGATATATAGGGCTTGTAGGTTCATCAAGAACCCGAGGAACCCAGAGCCAATAAATGAGCTGCACCCTGCAGTGCGTTTTCATTCTATACCGGGTATACAGCAATTCATTTGCTGAAATATAAGGAGTAAAAAATTGCTATCAAGAAAACCTTTGCATTTCCAAAAAGGGCACAAGATAAGGTGTTGAGGAGCAGTGGTTATTTGCACATCTCTGAATTCCGGGGTGACCATAGTAGCACGTGAATTACAGGGAATTTCTCAAATAGATGTCTTTTTTACGCACACTCCTATATTTGGAAGGAAAAAATGTAGAGAAAGACAAGGGGCAATAGTACTTGTTTTGCTAATCTATGTTCCCCCAAGTCTCCCGATAAAAATGGTACCTCACTTGTGTGGGTAGGCCTACCACCCGCGACAGGATATGCCCCAAAACACAACATGGACACATCACAGAAAACAGAGCTGTTTTTAGCAAAGTGACTACCTGTAGATTTTGGCCTCTAGCTCAGCCGCCACCTAGGGAAACCTACCAAACCTGTGCATTTCTGAAAACTAGAGACCTAGGGGAATCCAAGGAGGGGTGACTTGTGTGGCTCGGACCAGGTTCTGTTACCCAGAATCCTTTGCAAACCTCAAAATTTGGCTAAAAAAACACATGTTCCTCACATTTCTGTGGCAGAAAGTTATGGAATCTGAGAGGAGCCACAAATTTCCTTCCACCCAGCGTTCCCCCACGTCTCCCGATAAAAATGATACCTCACTTGTGTGGGTAGGCCTAGCACCCGCGACAGGATATGCCCCAAAACACAACGTGGACACATCACAGAAAACAGAGCTGTTTTTAGCAAAGTGACTACCTGTAGATTTTGGCCTCTAGCTCAGCCGCCACCTAGGGAAACCTACCAAACCTGTGCATTTCTGAAAACTAGAGACCTAGGGGAATCCAAGGAGGGGTGACTTGTGTGGCTCGGACCAGGTTCTGTTACCCAGAATCCTTTGCAAACCTCAAAATTTGGCTAAAAAAACACATGTTCCTCACATTTCTGTGGCAGAAAGTTCTGGAATCTGAGAGGAGCCACAAATTTCCTTCCACCCAGCGTTCCCCCACGTCTCCCGATAAAAATGATACCTCACTTGTGTGGGTAGGCCTAGCGCCCGCGACAGGATATACCCCAAAACACAACGTGGACATATCACAGAAAACAGAGCTGTTTTTAGCAAAGTGACTACCTGTAGATTTTGGCCTCTAGCTCAGCCGCCACCTAGGGAAACCTACCAAACCTGTGCATTTCTGAAAACTAGAGACCTAGGGGAATCCAAGGAGGGGTGACTTGCGGGGCTCGGACCAGGTTCTGTTACCCAGAATCCTTTGCAAACCTCAAAATTTCGCTAAAAAAACACATGTTCCTCACATTTCTGTGGCAGAAAGTTCTGGAATCTGAGAGGAGCCACAAATTTCCTTCCACCCAGCGTTCCCCCATGTCTCCCGATAAAAATGATACCTCACTTGTGTGGGTAGGCCTAGCGCCCGCGACAGGATATGCCCCAAAACACAACGTGGACATATCACAGAAAACAGAGCTGTTTTTAGCAAAGTGACTACCTGTAGATTTTGGCCTCTAGCTCAGCCGCCACCTAGGGAAACCTACCAAACCTATGCATTTCTGAAAACTAGAGACCTAGGGGAATCCAAGGAGGGGTGACTTGCGGGGCTCGGACCAGGTTCTGTTACCCAGAATCCTTTGCAAACCTCAAAATTTGGCTAAAAAAACACATGTTCCTCACATTTCTGTGGCAGAAAGTTCTGGAATCTGAGAGGAGCCACAAATTTCCTTCCACCCAGCGTTCCCCCATGTCTCCCGATAAAAATGATACCTCACTTGTGTGGGTAGGCCTAGCGCCCGCGACAGGATATGCCCCAAAACACAACGTGGACATATCACAGAAAACAGAGCTGTTTTTAGCAAAGTGACTACCTGTAGATTTTGGCCTCTAGCTCAGCCGCCACCTAGGGAAACCTACCAAACCTGTGCATTTCTGAAAACTAGAGACCTAGGGGAATCCAAGGAGGGGTGACTTGCGGGGCTCGGACCAGGTTCTGTTACCCAGAATCCTTTGCAAACCTCAAAATTTGGCTAAAAAAACACATGTTCCTCTCATTTCTGTGGCAGAAAGTTCTGGAATCTGAGAGGAGCCACAAATTTCCTTCCACCCAGCGTTCCCCCACGTCTCCCGATAAAAATGATACCTCACTTGTGTGGGTAGGCCTAGCGCCCGCGACAGGATATGCCCCAAAACACAACGTGGACATATCACAGAAAACAGAGCTGTTTTTAGCAAAGTGACTACCTGTAGATTTTGGCCTCTAGCTCAGCCGCCACCTAGGGAAACCTACCAAACCTGTGCATTTCTGAAAACTAGAGACCTAGGGGAATCCAAGGAGGGGTGACTTGCGGGGCTCGGACCAGGTTCTGTTACCCAGAATCCTTTGCAAACCTCAAAATTTCGCTAAAAAAACACATGTTCCTCACATTTCTGTGGCAGAAAGTTCTGGAATCTGAGAGGAGCCACAAATTTCCTTCCACCCAGCGTTCCCCCACGTCTCCCGATAAAAATGATACCTCACTTGTGTGGGTAGGCCTAGCGCCCGCGACAGGATATGCCCCAAAACACAACGTGGACATATCACAGAAAACAGAGCTGTTTTTCGCAAAGTGACTACCTGTAGATTTTGGCCTCTAGCTCAGCCGCCACCTAGGGAAACCTACCAAACCTGTGCATTTCTGAAAACTAGAGACCTAGGGGAATCCAAGGAGGGGTGACTTGCGGGGCTCGGACCAGGTTCTGTTACCCAGAATCCTTTGCAAACCTCAAAATTTGGCTAAAAAAACACATGTTCCACACATTTCTGTGGCAGAAAGTTCTGGAATCTGAGAGGAGCCACAAATTTCCTTCCACCCAGCGTTCCCCCATGTCTCCCGATAAAAATGATACCTCACTTGTGTGGGTAGGCCTAGCGCCCGCGACAGGATATGCCCCAAAACACAACGTGGACATATCACAGAAAACAGAGCTGTTTTTAGCAAAGTGACTACCTGTAGATTTTGGCCTCTAGCTCAGCCGCCACCTAGGGAAACCTACCAAACCTGTGCATTTCTGAAAACTAGAGACCTAGGGGAATCCAAGGAGGGGTGACTTGCGGGGCTCGGACCAGGTTCTGTTACCCAGAATCCTTTGCAAATCTCAAAATTTGGCTAAAAAAACACATGTTCCTCACATTTCTGTGGCAGAAAGTTCTGGAATCTGAGAGGAGCCACAAATTTCCTTCCACCCAGCGTTCCCCCACATCTCCCGATAAAAATGATACCTCACTTGTGTGGGTAGGCCTAGCGCCCGCGACAGGATATGCCCCAAAACACAACGTGGACATATCACAGAAAACAGAGCTGTTTTTAGCAAAGTGACTACCTGTAGATTTTGGCCTCTAGCTCAGCCGCCACCTAGGGAAACCTACCAAACCTGTGCATTTCTGAAAACTAGAGACCTAGGGGAATCCAAGAAGGGGTGACTTGCGGGGCTCAGACCAGGTTCTGTTACCCAGAATCCTTTGCAAACCTCAAAATTTGGCTAAAAAAAACACATGTTCCTCACATTTCTGTGGCAGAAAGTTCTGGAATCTGAGAGGAGCCACAAATTTCCTTCCACCCAGCGTTCCCCCACGTCTCCCGATAAAAATGATACCTCACTTGTGTGGGTAGGCCTAGCGCCCGCGACAGGATATGCCCCAAAACACAACGTGGACATATCACAGAAAACAGAGCTGTTTTTCGCAAAGTGACTATCTGTAGATTTTGGCCTCTAGCTCAGCCGCCACCTAGGGAAACCTACCAAACCTGTGCATTTCTGAAAACTAGAGACCTAGGGGAATCCAAGGAGGGGTGACTTGCGGGGCTCGGACCAGGTTCTGTTACCCAGAATCCTTTGCAAACCTCAAAATTTGACTAAAAAAACACATGTTCCACACATTTCTGTGGCAGAAAGTTCTGGAATCTGAGAGGAGCCACAAATTTCCTTCCACCCAGCGTTCCCCCATGTCTCCCGATAAAAATGATACCTCACTTGTGTGGGTAGGCCTAGCGCCCGCGACAGGATATGCCCCAAAACACAACGTGGACATATCACAGAAAACAGAGCTGTTTTTAGCAAAGTGACTACCTGTAGATTTTGGCCTCTAGCTCAGCCGCCACCTAGGGAAACCTACCAAACCTGTGCATTTCTGAAAACTAGAGACCTAGGGGAATCCAAGGAGGGGTGACTTGCGGGGCTCGGACCAGGTTCTGTTACCCAGAATCCTTTGCAAATCTCAAAATTTGGCTAAAAAAAACCCATGTTCCTCAGATTTCTGTGGCAGAAAGTTCTGGAATCTGAGAGGAGCCACAAATTTCCTTCCACCCAGCGTTCCCCCACATCTCCCGATAAAAATGATACCTCACTTGTGTGGGTAGGCCTAGCGCCCGCGACAGGATATGCCCCAAAACACAACGTGGACATATCACAGAAAACAGAGCTGTTTTTAGCAAAGTGACTACCTGTAGATTTTGGCCTCTAGCTCAGCCGCCACCTAGGGAAACCTACCAAACCTGTGCATTTCTGAAAACTAGAGACCTAGGGGAATCCAAGGAGGGGTGACTTGCGGGGCTCGGACCAGGTTCTGTTACCCAGAATCCTTTGCAAACCTCAAAATTTGTCTAAAAAAAAACACATGTTCCTCACATTTCTGTGGCAGAAAGTTCTGGAATCTGAGAGGAGCCACAAATTTCCTTCCACCCAGCGTTCCCCCACGTCTCCCGATAAAAATGATACCTCACTTGTGTGGGTAGGCCTAGCGCCCGCGACAGGATATGCCCCAAAACACAACGTGGACATATCACAGAAAACAGAGCTGTTTTTAGTAAAGTGACTACCTGTAGATTTTGGCCTCTAGCTCAGCCGGCACCTAGGGAAACCTACCAAACCTGTACATTTCTGAAAACTAGAGACCTAGGGGAATCCAAGGAGGGGTGACTTGTGTGGCTCGGACCAGGTTCTGTTACCCAGAATCCTTTGCAAACCTCAAAATTTGGCTAAAAAAACACATGTCCCTCACATTTCTGTGGCAGAAAGTTCTGGAATCTGAGAGGAGCTACAAATTTCCTTCCACCCAGCGTTCCCCCAAGTCTCCCGATAAAAATGATACCTCACTTGCGTGGGTAGGGCTAGCGCCGGCGACAGGAAACACCCCAAAGCGCAACGTGGACACATCCTAAATTTTGGAAAAAAACAGAGGTGTTTTTTGCAAAGTGCCTACCTGTAGATTTTGGCCTCTAGCTCGGCTGGCACCTAGGGAAACCTACCAAACCTGTGCATTTCTGAAAACTAGAGACCTAGGGGAATCCAAGGAGGGGTGACTTGCGGGGCTCGGACCAGGTTCTGTTACCCAGAATCCTTTGCAAACCTCAAAATTTGGCTAAAAATACACATGTTACTCACATTTCTGTGGCAGAAAGTTCTGGAATCTGAGAGGAGCCACAAATTTCCTTCTACCCAGCGTTCCCCCAAGTCTCCCGATAAAAATGATACCTCACTTGTGTGGGTAGGCCTAGCGCCCGCGACAGGATATGCCCCAAAACACAACGTGGACATATCACAGAAAACAGAGCTGTTTTTAGCAAAGTGACTACCTGTAGATTTTGGCCTCTAGCTCAGCCGCCACCTAGGGAAACCTACCAAACCTGTGCATTTCTGAAAACTAGAGACCTAGGGGAATCCAAGGAGGGGTGACTTGCGGGGCTCGGACCAGGTTCTGTTACCCAGAATCCTTTGCAAATCTCAAAATTTGGCTAAAAAAACACATGTTCCTCACATTTCTGTGGCAGAAAGTTCTGGAATCTGAGAGGAGCCACAAATTTCCTTCCACCCAGCGTTCCCCCAAGTCTCCCGATAAAAATGATACCTCACTTGCGTGGGTAGGCCTAGCGCCCACGAAAGGAAAGGGCCCAAAACACAACGTGGACACATCACATTTTTTTATAAAAAGCAGTGCCTACCTGTGGATTTTGGCCTGTAGCTCAGCCGACACCTGAGGAAACCTAGCAAACCAGTGCATTTTTGAAAACTAGAAACCCAGGGGAATCCAAGATGGGGTGACTTGCGGGGCTCTGACCAGGTTATGTTACCCAGAATCCTTTGCAAACATCAAAATTTGGCCCAAAAAACACTTTTTCCTCTCATTTCGGTGACAGAAAGTTCTGGAATCTGAGAGGAGCCACAAATTTCCTTCCACCCAGCGTTCCCCTAAGTCTCTCGATAAAAATGGTACATCACTTCTGTGGGTAGGCCTAGCGCCCACAAAAGGAAATGGCCCAAAACACAACGTGGACACAACATATTTTTTCACAGAAAACAGAGGTGTTTTTTGCAAGGTGCCTACCTGTGGTGTTTGGCCTGTAGCTCAGCCGGCCCCAGGGGGGGGGGCAGAAATGCCCTAAAATAAATTTGCCCCCCCAACCCCCACCCTCCCCCGCCGGGAGCGACCCTTGCCTACGGGGTCGCTCCCCCTGCGTGACATTGGCACCAAAAAACAAATCCCCGGTGCCTAGTGGTTTCTGCCCCCTTGGGGGCAGGTTGACCTAAACTCAGCCAATCTGCCCCCAAGGGGGGCAGAAATGGCCTAAATACAATTTGTCCCCCAGGGGAGCGACTTTTGCCTGATGGGTCGCTCCCCATCTCTAAAAAAAAAAAACAAAGAAAAAAAAGAAAAATTCCCCTGGCGCCTAGAGGTTTCTGCCCCCCCCCCCCCCCGGGGGCAGTTCGGCCTAATAATAGGCCGATCTGTCCCCCGGGGGGGCAGAAATGGCCTAAAATAAATTTGCCCCCCCAACCCCCACCACCCCCCCGGGAGCGACCCTTGCCTACGGGGTCGCTCCCCCTGCGTGACATTGGCGCCAAAAAACAAATCCCCGGTGTCTAGTGGTTTCTGCCCCCTTGGGGGCAGATTGACCTAAAATTTGCCAATCTGCCCCCAGGGGGGTAGAAATGGTCTAACTACAATTTGCCCCCCCAGGGGAGCGACCCTTGCCTGATGGGTCGCTCCCCATCTCTAAAAAAAGAAACAACAAAAAAAAAAAAACACAAAAAAAAAATTGCCCTGGTGCCTAGAGTGTTCTGCCCCCCCCCCAGGGGCAGTTCGGCCTAATAATAGGCCGATCTGTCCCCCAGGGGGGCAGAAATGGCCTAAAATAAATTTGCCCCCCCAACCCCCATCCCCCCCCCGTGAGCGACCCTTGCCTACGGGGTCGCTCCCCCTGCGTGACATTGGCGCCAAAAAACAAATCCCCGGTGCCTAGTGGTTTCTGCCCCCTTGGGGGCAGATTGACCTAAAATTGGCCAATCTGCCCCCAGGGGGGCAGAAATGGTCTAAATACAATTTGCCCCCCCAGGGGAGCGACCCTTGCCTGATGGGTCGCTCCCCATCTCTAAAAAAAGAAACAACAAAAAAAAAAACACACAAAAAAAAATTTGCCCTGGTGCCTAGAGTGTTCTGCCCCCCCCCCCCCCCGGGGGCAGTTCGGCCTAATAATAGGCCGATCTGTCCCCCGGGGGGGCAGAAATGGCCTAAAATAAATTTGCCCCCCCAACCCCCATCCCCCCCCCGGGAGCGACCCTTGCCTACGGGGTCGCTCCCCCTGCGTGACATTGGCGCCAAAAAACAAATCCCCGGTGCCTAGTGGTTTCTGCCCCCTTGGGGGCAGATTGACCTAAAATTGGCCAATCTGCCCCCAGGGGGGCAGAAATGGTCTAAATACAATTTGCCCCCCCAGGGGAGCGACCCTTGCCTGATGGGTCGCTCCCCATCTCTAAAAAAAGAAACAACAAAAAAAAAAACACACAAAAAAAAAATTGCCCTGGTGCCTAGAGTGTTCTGCCCCCCCGGGGGGCAGTTCGGCCTAATAATAGGCCGATCTGTCCCCCGGGGGGGCAGAAATGGCCTAAAATAAATTTGCCCCCCCAACACCCACCCCCCCCCCCGGGAGCGACCCTTGCCTACGGGGTCGCTCCCCCTGCGTGACATTGGCGCCAAAAAACAAATCCCCGGTGCCTAGTGGTTTCTGCCCCCTTGGGGGCAGATTGACTTAAAATTGGCCAATCTGCCCCCAGGGGGGCAGAAATGGTCTAAATACAATTTGCCCCCCCCAGGGGAGCGACCCTTGCCTGATGGGTCACTCCCCATCTCTAAAAAAAGAAACAACAAAAAAAAAAACACAAAAAAAAAATTGCCCTGGCGCCTAGAGTGTTCTGCCCCCCCCCCGGGGGGCAGTTCGGCCTAAAAATAGGCCGATCTGTCCCCCGGGGGGGCAGAAATGGCCTAAAATAAATTTGCCCCCCCAACCCCCACACCCCCCCCGGGAGCGACCCTTGCCTACGGGGTCGCTCCCCCTGCGTGACATTGGCGCCAAAAAACAAATCCCCGGTGCCTTGTGGTTTCTGCCCCCTTGGGGGCAGATTGACCTAAAATTGGCCAATCTGCCCCCAGGGGGGCAGAAATGGTCTAAATACAATTTGCCCCCCCAGGGGAGCGACCCTTGCCTGATGGGTCGCTCCCCATCTCTAAAAAAAGAAACAACAAAAAAAAAACCACACAAAAAAAAAAATGCCCTGGTGCCTAGAGTGTTCAGCCCCCCCGGGGGGCAGTTCGGCCTAATAATAGGCCGATCTGTCCCCCGGGGGGGCAGAAATGGCCTAAAATAAATTTACCCCCCCAACCCCCAACCCCCCCCCCCCGGGAGCGACCCTTGCCTACGGGGTCGCTCCCCCTGCGTGACATTGGCGCTAAAAAACAAATCCCCGGTGCCTAGTGGTTTCTGCCCCCTTGGGGGCAGATTGACCTAAAATTGGCCAATCTGCCCCCAGGGGGGCAGAAATGGTCTAAATACAATTTGCCCCCCCAGGGGAGCGACCCTTGCCTGATGGGTCGCTCCCCATCTCTAAAAAAAGAAACAACAAAAAAAAAAAACACAAAAAAAAAATTGCCCTGGCGCCTAGAGTGTTCTGCCCCCCCCCCCCCGGGGGCAGTTCGGCCTAATAATAGGCCGATCTGTCCCCCGGGGGGGCAGAAATGGCCTAAAATAAATTTGCCCCCCCAACCCCCACCGCCCCCCCGGGAGCGACCCTTGCCTACGGGGTCGCTCCCCCTGCGTGACATTGGCGCCAAAAAACAAATCCCCGGTGCCCTGTGGTTTCTGCCCCCTTGGGGGCAGATTGACCCAAAATTGGCCAATCTGCCCCCAGGGGGGCAGAAATGGTCTAAATACAATTTGCCCCCCCAGGGGAGCGACCCTTGCCTGATGGGTCGCTCCCCATCTCTAAAAAAAGAAACAACAAAAAAAAAAAACACAAAAAAAAAAAATTGCCCTGGCGCCTAGAGTGTTCTGCCCCCCCCCCGGGGGCAGTTCGGCCTAATAATAGGCCGATCTGTCCCCCGGGGGGGCAGAAATGGCCTAAAATAAATTTGCCCCCCCAACCCCCACCGCCCCCCCGGGAGCGACCCTTGCCTACGGGGTCGCTCCCCCTGCGTGACATTGGCGCCAAAAAACAATTCCCCGGTGCCTAGTGGTTTCTGCCCCCTAGGGGGCAGATTGACCTAAAATTGGCCAATCTGCCCCCAGGGGGGCAGAAATGGTCTAAATACAATTTGCCCCCCCAGGGGAGCGACCCTTGCCTGATGGGTCGCTCCCCATCTCTAAAAAAAGAAACACAAAAAAAAAAAAACACAAAAAAAAAATTGCCCTGGCGCCTAGAGTGTTCTGTCCCCCCCCGGGGGCAGTTCGGCCTAAAAATAGGCCGATCTGTCCCCCGGGGGGGCAGAAATGGCCTAAAATAAATTTGCCCCCCCAACCGGCACACCCCCCCCCCCGGGAGCGACCCTTGCCTACGGGGTCGCTCCCCCTGCGTGACATTGGCGCCAAAAAACAAATCCCCGGTGCCTTGTGGTTTCTGCCCCCTTGGGGGCAGATTGACCTAAAATTGGCCAATCTGCCCCCAGGGGGGCAGAAATGGTCTAAATACAATTTGCCCCCCCAGGCGAGCGACCCTTGCCTGATGGGTCGCTCCCCATCTCTAAAAAAAGAAACAACAAAAAAAAAAAACACAAAAAAAAAAATTGCCCTGGCGCCTAGAGTGTTCTGCCCCCCCCCGGGGGCAGTTCGGCCTAATAATAGGCCGATCTGTCCCCCGGGGGGGCAGAAATGGTCTAAAATAAATTTGCCCCCCCACCCCCCCCCCCTGGGAGCGACCCTTGCCTACGGGGTCGCTCCCCCTGCGTGACATTGGCGCCAAAAAACAAATCCCCGGTGCCTAGTGGTTTCTGCCCCCTTGGGGGCAGATTGACCTAAAATCGGCCAATCTGCCCCCAGGGGGGCAGAAATGGTCTAAATACAATTTGCTCCCCAGGGGAGCGACCCTTGCCTGATGGGTCGCTCCCCATCTCTAAAAAAAAAAAAAAGAACAAAAAAAAAAAACACAAAAAAAAAAATTGCCCTGGCGCCTAGAGGTTTCTTCCCCCCCTGGGGGCAGATCGGCCTAATAATAGGCCGATCTGCCCCCAGGGGGGGCAGAAAAGGCCTTCCCAAAAAATTGCCCCCCCTGGGAGCAACCCTTGCCAAAGGGGTCGCTTTGTTGCGTGACATTCGCGCGCAAAAACAAACTCCCTGGTGTCTAATGGTTTCTGCCCCCCTTGGGGGCAGATTGGCCTTATCAAAATAGGCCAATCTGCCCCCAAGGGGGGCAGAAATGGCCTAAATATATATTGCCCCGTAGGGGAGCGACCCTTGCCTAAGGGATCGCTCCCCACCTAAAAAAAAAGAATTCATCACCAAAAAAAAAAAAAAAAAAAAAATGGTCCCTGGTGCCTAGAGGTTTCTGCCCCCCCTGGGGGCAGATCGGCCTAATAATAGGCCAATCTGCCCCCAGGGGGGGCAGAAAAGGCCTTCCTAAAAAAATGCCCCCCTGGGAGCGACCCTTGCCCAAGGGGTCGCTCCCTTTTGCCAATTTCAAGAAAAAAAAAAAAATCCCTGGTGTCTAGTGGGGTTTCAAAAGCCGGATTGCAAGCAATCCAGCTTTTGAAACCTGTGAGAGACTTCAAAGGGAAGGAAATACATTTCCTTCCCTTTGAAGCCTCTCGGGGCCTCCCCCATGGGATTGAAAAAGAAATGCAAAAGCATTTCTTTTTCAATCGCGCTGGAAGCTCTGCTTCCAGCGCGATGGGGGAGACCCTGTGACTAATCAGCGCGCGCTCGCGCGCTGATGTCACAGGGGGGGTTGGGGGGGGTCGGGGGTGGGAGGGGAAGGGCTTCCCCTTCCATCCCTGACTTGGGGGGGTGGGGGGGAACCCCACAGAGGGAGCGAGAGCGCTCCCTCTGGGCTGTGTGCCGAGGACGTAGTGGTTACGTCCTCGGCACAGCAGCACTGTGCCGCAGGACGTAACCACTACGTCCGCGGCACAGAAGGGGTTAATACCATCAGGCATCCACTCAATATTCTCCAGTATTTTCAGGGGATTTCCAATAACTTTGGCTATAATAGTTGGCGTTTTGCTGTTGCCATTTTTTTTTGCGCAATGGCTGCCCCGCCGCAACAGGGAGGAATGAAATCGCTCCCATCAGCACATCTGTGTTGTGAACGCATGATGCAGTATTTTGGAGCAACACTCCTGAAGCAGTTGGAGTGTGATTGGTCCTTGTCAGTCAGACCAGTTTTGCATTGTGTGCAGCCCGTGTTTCTGTGCCTTGGGTGCTGTTGCGAACATGCACTGGAAGTTTGTCCTTCTATGCAGCGCTTGCTTTCATTGGACGCTGATCTGTTGATGTTCTTGCTGAGGGCTCATTACCAGACATGCACGTTGAGGGTGGGTGTGCTACGGGAAGCTACTTACAAGTTGCCCTTCCTGGAGGATGTGGCTCTTAACTCATCATTAGGCACACCACGGAATGCCGCCTTGGCTGAGACTCAGGCTATGGAATACAACTGCTCCTTGGTCCTTCTCGGCAATGCTTTTCCAACTTTAAACCTGCCGAAGTGGAAGATTTCCTGTCCTCTTTTGTCCCAGAATCAATTGGAAATACTAAAAATTACTCTGACTCTTAAAATGTGGTCCTTTTTAAGTCACGAGTTAACATTTTAAATTGACCTTTTATATGCTCTTGTGTCCTTTTAACTTGTCATTATTGACACTTTTTATATATATATCTTGGGTTTAGTTTTAGCAGCTTTTATATATCTATTTAGGCTTTGAACCACCTTCAACCGACAAGGGGAGGGTGTTGTGTAGCCATTTTAGTTATAGCTCCATGCACATTATTGAACATACTAGGCCTGCCGCTGTGCACTTGAACCTAGATATATTTTATTTGGCTTTGCTTTATTGTTGTTACAATAGCCACTTTTAAGGTCTTGTTTTATTTCTTTCTATCTAACTGTTTTCGCCTAGGCCAGCACTTTGTTCTCAAACAAGACATTTTTGCTCACTCTGTGCTTCTTCAAAGGCTGCAGTAAGATGGGTTGCCTGTGAACGTGGTATAAGTTTAGTCTCTCACATTCATAGAAAACACACATCCTAATGTAGGGACATTTTCCCAGAACATCAGCTGTTTTATTATAAAAACACTTCCCTGTCCCTTACACGTTAGAGGGAGATTCCAACCAAAGAACAACAACTGTATGCTGATTGCCGAATGCTTCGCTATGGCTGCTTTTGCAGACTTGAGGCCTTTGCTCAGGTATGGGGGATGATGTCTTTCCAGGGGAACTTAAAGGGCAGAATTAGAGATTAACACACTGTGCCCTATTATAGCCTAGGTAGGAATTAGTCTATTGACTCTAGTGACAATATGGTAGCATTATTTTTATGTTTTACTCTCCTTGCCACAATTTTTATCTTGTCATGCTGCATCGTCCTGGTTATTGCAGTCCACGCTTTGCTATCTAAGATGCAGTTGCTTTATTAAAGCATTATTGAAATATATACTGCCTCTGTGTGGCATTGTGTATGTGAGACTAATGTAAGTGAGAGAAACGGGAGGGGGCGTGGCCGGCAGCCGATGAGGCTGCAAGCTTAGTGCGGAGCTCCGGAGCTGGATTGGGGCCCGGCCGGCATATATACCGCGCGGAACCCAACAACTTAACAGCGGACCACCGTGGGCCCTTCCGGAGCTCTGCTGGACCTAGATGTACTACTTTTTCTTAAGTTTTGCACTCCGTCAGAAGAGAGATTCGTGAAACCTACGGTCGGTCGGAGAAAGTAGCGCAAAAACAAAATGCCGACTGCGTTGTACGCAGCGCCCACTGAAGGCCGGAGAATAAAATGAACTCCCTGAGCAAGAGCAGCAACCGGATCTCGAAGCCGAGTCCATAAAGTGCAAAAAAGAGCCCGTGAGTGAGTGAGGGCGTGCGCAAAAGAGAGCGGTGAAGTACCGCCGGAGAACGGAGAGAGAGCGGAGGGCTGCCCTTGGTGTTGGGGTATGAAAAAGAAAAGAAACAGCTGCTCACCAGGACCAGTTTGACCCCTGGGGAGACTCAGGAGGCCGCCGCCGCATTCCCAACCTGTTCTGAGCGGAGATCACTCGTTGCTGACCCGGAGAGGTGGGGGAAGAATCGGAACCATCCCATCATAGAGACCTGGGGGCAAATAGGACCGCTGACACCCTCGAGCATAGCGGGGGCCCCCTTTTAAGAATCAGACCCGCGGTCCCCTACGCCTGTGTGCTTCAGTAGCTGAAGGAGGGCCCGGGGTGCCGGAACAAAATACCCCTGCTTCGGTGCCGGTGCGGTAAGGAACCTGAGACCCTACTTACCTGGGCGAGCCTGCGACCAGCGGGACCTGCTCCCCGACTCACCGCCCTGAATCGGAATCTCATGCTGGCCTCACTGAGAAACAAGCGAACTGGCGAGAGGTGAGGCGCCGCAGCGTATCCCTGATGCGGCCCACGGATTCCTCCCTGAGAGTTGGAGTCGACCCCCCTGGAGGCGCACTAGATAACCGATGCGTCAAAGCCAAGGGAATACGAAGGGAATGGGGCTGGAGTAATCATTAACAATAGAGGGTCTACATTGAAGGATCTCAAAGGTAAACAGCTATAAAACACCCGTTACAACCCAACCTGCACCTCAAAACCAGGACCCGTATGAACACCCAAACAGAACTCGCAAGAGGGCACAGAGTGGGAAACGGAGAAGACCCGACCCTCCCCCCCCATCAATGATAGAAACTTGTGGACAATGGTAATTGGATGGGGCAAAAAGACAGGCACCCTGAGCAGAAATCGCTAAGTTAGACCCCTGCACTGGTAAAATTGCACAACTCACCCTCTTCAACCATAGCACAGTTCCAGCCAATGGGAAACCCAAGAAGCGAGACGACCAGGCCCAAACGGAATGTATGAACGTGAATCAACCCACCCAGTCTTCCAGCCAGGACTCCTCACACTGCCCTACCATTCAAGAAGCAACATTAGACATGGTGCTCCTGGCTATCAAAGAATCCTGTGAAGCACTTCAGGGGAAAATTGTCAGTCTCTCGTCTGAACTCTCACTACTCCGAGACGACCACCGCAAACTGAAAGAAAGAGTGGGCACGAGTGAAAAATCTTTAACCACTATAGACCTCGCGCAACAAACTACATCTAAAGAAATGGTACATTTGACTTACCGAGTTAAGGCATTAGAAACCAGAGCAGAAGATGCCGAAAACCGAGCACGTAGGAATAACCTTAGACTTATTGGAATACCGGAAGGCATGGAGTCCTCAGCAACCAGCACTGAAGCGTTTCTGGAGAAGAGGACTAGAACCAGTATGGCACCAGAGGGCCTGAAGGCTTACTTTGCAATAGAAAGAGCACATAGGATCCCCAACAGAGCACCGGCCCCGGGGGCAAGACCACGCACAATCATAGCTAAACTGTTGCACTACAAAGACTGAGACCACATACTTGCCCAGTCAAGACATCTAGGCGAAATATTATGCAACAACCAACGGGTCATGATCTTCCTGGACTTTACGAGAGAGACCCAGATGCAGAGGGCTTCCTTCCACGGGCACAAGCACATTCTAAGAGACAATGGGATTAAATATGCAATGTTCTTCCCTGCCGAGCTCAGAATAGAACATGAAGGCAAAACACATTTTTTCTCAGCGCCACAGCTGGTGGAGGAATGGCTAGAGACACTGATCCTAACCTCGTCGACGATGCCCTCCGGCCCCCCCAACGAACCGAGGAAGAAGCGCAGCCGCTCATCTAAACGGATCACAGAGGCGGCCCCCCCTAAGCACCAATCCATACGGGAGATGCGAGATGCTGTAGAAGCAGCAGCGGACCTCAGCAAGGGAACTAACCCTAGACCCCGAACCTCTAGCAATCTGTCAGATCCTGACTCCAGCTGCGGGGGCTCATCCATATCCTCTCGAGACACTGCCACTAGCCTGCCTAGAATAACTCCTGGAACATCTGAAGAAATCATCTGACGCTAAAAAGAGTGGGTCCTCTGATCCGTAAGTATTTAAGAGAAAAACTTATAAACCCGACTTGGATCCATACCCAAGCAGTTGGGCAGGGACAATAATTGTTAATTCTTGGGATAAAAGAGTGCATAACTTTGAACTTACCATTCTGAGACCGGGCCCCAGCAGAAGCCCGGGACACGCACTGTCGGTCCCTACCACGCCACCCTCCTATAGGATTGTAGAACTGAAATGTTATCAGTTTGGAGGGGAAGAGTTTTTGTAACCGGTCCTGGGGAGTGGGAGTTGGGATTTCTGTTTTTTCAATTAGTTATAAAGGAACATCGTGCACTGAGGCCTAGAATGGAAGATATATCTAGTCCCAAACACTTACTAGAAAGTTGTAGCGAAAAATCACGCCTGAACCACTCCTACATTATTAGCCAACAACCAGTGAACCAAGACCATGACTTCAAACTACAAGCTTATAACCTGGAATGTTAGGGGGTTAAATAATATAGCCAAGCGATATAAGGTACACAGCTACATCAAACGCAGAGGGGCAGATATTGCTATTTTACAGGAAACCCACTTGCTAGAGCAGGAAGTCACGGCACTATGAAAAAGGTGGAGAGGCCAAATATTTGCCACTAACTACTCAGCATTCGCGAGAGGAGTACTAGTTTGGATACGCCCTGGCATCCCTTTTCAAGCTTTACATACATACATAGATAAAGACCGTAGATATGTAGTCATCTCGGGCTGACTAGATGGGAGAGAGATAACCCTCGGGGGCCTCTATGCCCCGAACCAAGACCAGAAGAAATTCTTTGAAAAATGTCTAGGGAGCTGAGTCCGATTCTTGCGAACCCGAAAATGATAGGAGGTGACTTTAATTGCATCTCTGATATTACTATGGATAGATCCCACCCCCCCTCTCACAGACTCAATCTATAAAATCAGCTAAGGCCTTCTCAGAATGGCAACAACACTGGCAAATCAGAGACTGCTGGAGACACCTCTACCCACATAATAGAGAATATTCCTTTTATTCCGCGGTTCATGACCTACACGTAAGATTACAAACAATACTAGTCTCTCTGGAGCTACAACCTGTTGTAACCTCAGCTGAATACCTGAGCCGTACCATCTCAGATCACAACCCCTTATTAATCTCAATTATTTGGCATAGAGAAAAACCAGTGATACCCACTTGGAGACTCAGAACTGAGATATTAGAGGACGAGGCCTTTAAACATCACCTCCACAATAGTATCAAAGACTACTTCAAACTAAATGCAGGAACTGCGTCCTCTAGAGCATTAGAATGGGAAACCTTTAAAATAGTAACTAGGGGTAACTGTATTGGAAAAAGTATAGGAGTGCGCAGATCTATCGAAACGGAGCTTAATAAATTAGAAGACTCCCTAAGAGATACTGAGCGCAAGCTCCCCTCTAACCCTGAACTTTCCTCCCTTTTGAGGGAAACTAAAACGAAAATAATAGAAGAAAACATTAGACTCTCTCGCTTCAACTATAAGCAATACATAAGTAGACAGCATGCGGAAGGAGTTAAAGCAAGCGCACTTCTGGCTTGGCTAGCTAAACCCCCCAAACATCAAACTATTATACTGGAAATAGAGAAGGATCCAGAGATTAGAGTACTTAGCCAAAAATAAATTAATACTTGCTTCTTTGAATATTACTCCTCTCTATATGCTCCACCCTCCGAAACAATTAATTGCACTCAGATCACAGAACTGGAGTCACTGAGGCTCCCTAGATTGGAAGCTGAAGAAAGCACAACCCTAGCAGCCCATATCTCGATTGTAGAAATCAAAACTGCAATACTAAGCATGGCAAAGGGTAAAGTACCGGGAGCAGACGGCCTCCCGTCAGAGTTCTATCAGCTATATCAGGACACATTAGCACCCAGACTTTGCACGCTATATACTGAAGCTTGGCAAAATAACAAATTACCGCATTCCACTAACGAGGCCATAATGATACCCTTATTAAAACCAGACAAACCTGCTACCGATGTCCGCTCATACCGACCGCTTTCATTGCTGAACTTAGACCTTAAAATATTAAGCAGAATACTAGCTAACAGACCTTTACCCTACATGTCCTCTTTGATTCATCAGGATCAATTGGGATTTATCCCACTAGCGCTAAACATCAGGTGATTAATATCACTTCTTCATTCCCTACCTGATACCATATCTCAAGCAGCAATAATCTCAATAGACATTGAAAAAGCATTCGACAGCCTGAGATGGGATTACCTAGAGCAAGTCATGTTAAAACTTGGACTGGGAGAAGGCTTTGTCCGCTGTAAGAAATTACTATACGTAAACACCACAGCAAGAGTACGTATGGGCAACACCTTCTCTGAGCCCTTCGCGGTGGGAAGAGGGACTAGACAAGGCTGCCCACTCTCCCCTCTTTTATTTGCAATCGCAGTAGAACCCCTCGAACAAACCGCAAGATCCAAAGGTTACTTTGAAGGCATCCCAATTAACAATTGGACACACCACATCGCGCTATACGCCGACGACATGCTATTATTCCTTAAAAACTTGGGGGCGGATCTCCCTGGAGTGATAGAAATGCTAGATAATTTTGGCTCGGCCTCGGGACTCAGGATTAATTGGAAAAAATCCTCCATTTTCCCAACCTCCAAAGAAACCCCGAAACCCCTTGACACTAAGGGATTACCCTGGGCTTCATCCACCTTCAAATATCTTGGAGTCAATATCTATCATTCAGTAGAAGATTTACTAGAAGGGAACATACAAAGCGCAATCAGGAGAATTAAAGCTAGCATGCAATTCTGGAGCACCTTGCCCCTTACAGTCGCTGGAAGAGTTGCACTGATTAAAATGATAGTACTGCCCAGGCTTTTATACTTCTTCTCCACGTTACCTCTAATAATTCCCTGCTCGATATTTAAAAGTACTGAGTCCTTAATTGCAAGCTTCATTTGGGGTCCAACACAGAATAGCACTTCAGACCCTACAAAGACCTACCTCTGAGGGAGGTTTAGCTGCGCCTAAATTAGAAATCTACTATTGGGCGGGACAAATACAATGGTTAGCAAGACTGATTAACAAACCCCGAGTCGCAGTTGACTCACAAATACCATTAAAATGCCCCTTAAGCAAAATCCTGCACATAATATTGATCCCCAGGAAACCGAAAGAGCCGCCTCCTATAGAATGGGAATCCATCAGACACTGCTGGGAACTCTACCTCAAACGCTCCTGCTTAAAAACACCTTATGCTCCTGAAGTCCCCTTGGAAGCTCTGAATTGCCTCCCAAATAAACAAATCTTCAAACATATTAACAAATTGATCCGTTCAACATCACGAAAATAGGTGATCTATTTGGTAACGGGAAACTTTGTTCCTTTGTGGAGCTGCAAGACCAGTTTGATCTCCCTCCTGGATTGTTTCTCACAAATACTGCCATTGTTAGAACCATTCAAAAACTGTGGGGCAAGGGCGCCTGTGAACCCCCAGCCCATAAGGGATGTGAACTCCTATGCTCAATTGGAGAGCAGAGGAGGTTAATCTCTGGTATATATAAACTCATGCAAGGCGACACCTGCACTCCGCTAAATAAACTCAAGACAAAATGGCAAAATGACCTTGACATGACATTAGAAGACAATCAATGGGCCAGAATTACATCCAACGTCTACACTGTCTCTAGAAATGCAAGATTTAAATTGATAAATTTGTATATTTTCCACAGAGCTTACCTAACTCCTAAAAGGATAGCCAAAATATATAATACAAACAAATCTGATTGCCGACGTTGCTCTGATCCGGCAGCAGACATAATACACATGTTTTGGAAATGCCCCCTAATTAGCGCATACTGGTCGGAAGTATTCGGGAAGCTAGCCGGTTGCACTGAAAGACCACTATCGCCTACCCCGATAGCAGCAATCCTGGGGGACTTCCCACGCCCATCGACACATAAGATGTCAAACAAATTCATAGACCTAGCTTTGATCTTAGCGAAGAGAGAAATAACATTACATTGGAAGGACCCAGGTGGCCCACTAATAATTAGATGGCTAGGCGCACTAGAAAAATGGGCCGAAATAGAGAGCACAGTACTAATGAAAGAAGCATCCCTAGGCCAAAGACCCTGGGAGAGTGTTACGCAATGGGACTTACTGCTTGAAAACTTAAAACCGGCTGATGCCCCCTCCACGGACGAAGACAACTCTTTATTGAACTCAGGCTCCGAACACGCTGCTACAACTACTTAATAACAACGCCGGAGCGTTGACTTACCTCGAGACTTGTGAGACTTTTCGTCATAAGAAATATATTGAAGTACTTAGTGCACGATGGGGGGCAGGAGGGTTTAAGTTGCCGGGGATTATCACAACATGTTTTGATTCATGTTATCACCCTTATAAAAGTAATAAAAGATATGTTAAAAAAAGTAACTGAGAGAAACGGATGAGACCTGAGTGACCACGGCTTCCCTGAGAAACCAGTTATGCCATGTGCTCGGCTGCCTAATCATCCCTGCCCTTAGGTAGAGATGAGGCACTGCTAGTTAGCCGAAGCAGAACCCGGATTAAAGTGACAGTTGTCACCTGTAGTGGGTCAAACTCAGTTTCCCACACCGCAGGCGATTCTGTCACTCAAAATCCAGAAGTCTCATTAGAAGATTGAGAGCCTATGTGACACATTCATATTTACAATTGATTCATCATTATGTCAGGGGACAGACAAATTGGTGTACATGTGTTTTGTTTGGTGTCATAAATGCATTGGTGTGCTTTACAGAGATAGTGAGTGGGCTAATGGTGGATGTCCATACTAGGTACATGGGCTCAGCGAGTGGTGGCAGTGGGTATGGGTCCATCTGTCCCTTGAAAGTTGTTATGTTGCTATTGGCGGGTGAGGATTGTGGCACAGTTGCACACTTAGAAGACAGTCCAGAGTCACTTCTTAGTGGGGGCCTTGGTCTTGGCAGGTGTTCCTGTGACATATCTTGGTCTGAGGAACTGTTTGAGTGTCTGGTGCTGGGCTGCACGGGTAGGGGTGCTAGCCTCCTGTGTGTCCTTTGCCAGTGCCACCAGTCCAGGTGCTGCTGCTGATATAGAGGGCAGGTCTGTGTACTGGGCAGTGGTAGGGGCTTCCAGGTTTGTGAGATTCTCAGGCTGGGTTAGGTAGCGGTGCTGCAGCACCCCTGCAATAGTGGCCATGGTGGCATTCAGTTGTTTCCACTGCTCTTGATGTTGGGCTATCTGCAGCCTTTGACTCTGTTCCAGGTTGGCCAGGATCTGGCCCACCCTGTCTTGTGTCTAGTGGTATGATCCCAGCACCTCAGAGATCACCTCCTGGGCTGCAGCATCTATCATTTGGCCTCCCCCTGGGCCACTTATACCCTCGCAATGTGCCTAGCCCCCTGTGCCTGTGTCCCCTGCACAGGTCTGGCAGTACCACTTGCATTGGGTCCATCTTCATCCTGCCTGTTAGTAGGTGGAGACTCTGAGCTCTGTACTTGTGTTCCACCAGTCTGTGGCCTGGAGACACTGGTATGGAGTTGTTTGGCCAGAGCTGTTGATGGTGGCTGGGTGGTATGGCTGTCAGTGGTGTCCTTGGTAGGACTGCTGGAGGGTGACAGTCCAGGACTGTGTGATGGGCTAGGGTATTCCTCACTGTCAACACTTCCCTCTCCAGTGTCCTGGGTGGGGCCTCTGTCTCCATGTGGGGCGCTGGCACTCCTCTGCCTTTCCGTCAGGGTGGCATGGGTGGTGATGCCTGTGGGGGGATGGACATGTATGTTACATGTACTAATTCGATTAAGGATACACAGCTCTGCCCTATTTTGTGATCTTTACTCCCCTGTTGGGCCATGCAGGGACCTATTGTGGGATTGTCATTGCCTTTTGCATGGGATGTGGAGGTGCATTGTGGGTGGTGTGATGCCATTGTAATTCCTTGCAGGGGTAGGGAGCTGTGCACAGGGGGAGGGATGTGGGCCTGTTGGTGTGTCTGTGGGCATGGAGGGTGACTATTAGTGATTGTGGCCTGGGTGGGGCAGTGGTCCTGGTGGTAGTTGGAGGGGTGGAGTGGTGCATGCTTTACAGGTGTGATTGATATGGGGTAATTGTAGATGAATTACCTGAGTTCATTCCTCCAGTGAGTCCAGTGAGGCCCTCAGGGTGCAGGATGGCAAGTACCTTTTCCTCCCAATCAATGTAGTCGGGGAGGGGGTAGTTGGGGGTCCTCCCCCAGTCTTCTGGACCATAATGTTGTGCCTGGATGCCATCGACCTCACCTTCCTGCGCAGGTCTGCCATAACTCCATCTTCCTGGTGATGGGTGTGTGCTGCACCTATGCCCCGAAGATTTGTGGCTCCACCTTGAGTATTTCGTCCACCATTGTTCCTAGCTCCCTATCTGTGAAGCGTGGGTGCATAGGGGGTGCCATGGTATGTGTTGTGGGTGGTGTGTTGTGGGGATATTGGTGAGGGTGCTGTGGTGTGTGTGACTTGTGTGATGTTGCGTTCTGTGTATGTGTGTTATGTTGTCAGTCTCAGCTGTCGTATTGGTGATCAAAAGGATTGTGGGGTGTGTATGTGAGTGTTTTATAGTGTTGTGGATGTATGTTAGGTGTGTGGGTTTCAAACTTGCCAATGTGTGCATTTCTTGCTGTTGGGTCCACTTGCTGGCCGTGACGGTCTGTACCGCCAATGGTTGTTTGACATCCACTATCCGCCGCAGTGATTTGTGCATCATTATTTGGAGGGTGTGGTATTTGTCTGCTTGGTGGTGGAGGGGTTGGGTGTGCAGCCTTTCTGCCATCAATGGCCTTGGCTGTGGCTGGTGGTAGCAGAATTTTGGGAGGTTTTTGTTTTTGGCATCATTATATGGCGGTCTTCTGTTCACCGTCGCCGTGGTGGTCGACGGTGTTTACTGCCATGTTCATAATGAGTGCCTAGGTATACTCAAAGACCTAGGTACCCACTCCCACCCACTCCTGTGCTGGCAACAGGAGAATACATGAATATGAGCTCTGAAATGGTCAGTCCATGAAAGAAGTGAATGTTTGAATCAATTGCCACAACACATGTTATGGCAGAACCACCACACATACTGTTTACCAACAATCCTACTGTCTGCTACAACAACTCACACACAGGCACTGGAGATCATCACAGCATCACATTTCCCAAATGGCAGGAGGTGGAATGTCAGCTATCCACTTCTGATTGTGTACTGACAAGACATTAATGGGCCCACCTTACATACCTGTCTATCACTGGAAGTACTGGTTGATGAGCTCAGTCTACAGTCAGCAGCTCCTTCATCCAATGGCTCTTCATCACTTTCCATATCACCATTTGTAGGCACAGGTACCTCTACCTCACCCTCATCAGCTAGTAATGGTATCCAATGCCTCAGGGCTAGATTGTGGAGCATGCAGCAGGCAACAATAATTTGGCCAAACTTGTGGCTCGAGTAGAGGAGGGCACATCCAGAGAGGTCCATGCACCTGAATCTTGCCTTCAGGAGGCTGAAAGTATGCTCTATTACAGTCCTTGTCCTCCCCTGCACCTCATTGAAACAGAGTTCCCCTGCCATGAGGGGGTACCTCACAAGCATCAACAGCAAAGGAAGGTTTGGATAGCCAGAGTGACCTGTGAACACAATGGTAGGACAAAACAAATTGAGGTACTGCGATTGTGCACACTGTGATGACAGGGCACATTACAGTTAGAAACATAACAATGCATACTCACAAACCTGCCAGGCCCTCTCGGTGTGTAGTTGTGCCATCATGGTTGGAACATTGCTGTTCTGTAAAATGTAGGAGTCATGCACTGATCCAGGAAACTTGGGAGTCACTTGGGAGATATATTGGTATGCCGGACGCACCATCTGAACATTTATGTAGTGGTAGTTTTTCCAGTTCCTATACACCTGTTCAATGACAGTGGGAGGGACCAGGGATATATGGGTGCCATCAATGGCCCCTATCACTTGAGGAATCAGTCCCATCTGATAAAAGTCACACTTCACATTGGCCATATCTGCTCTTTGGGGAAAACTGAAGTAGCTGTCCAGGTTTTGCAAGAAAGCACACAGTACATCCCTCAAAACCTGACTGAACATGGGCTGAGGCATCCCTGCTGTCAAGGCAACATCATGCTGGACTGTGCCAGTGGCCAGGAAATGTAGCACTGGCAATACTTGAAGGTGGGGATGTTATGAAATAGGGAGTGCCATTGTCAGGCATCAGATCTGGCTCCAACTGTCTACACAGATCCATGATGGTGTGGCAATTCAGATGGTAGGTCAAGATGACATGCTTGTCCTGCATGGTTGCCAGGTCTGCTAGTAGATGGTAAACTGGTGGTTCTCTCATTCCCCTCATGGCAGGATATCTAAATGGAGAGTAGAAAATGTACAATAAGTCATGAAGTTGGCACACCACAGCAGCACTTTAAATATTTTCAGACACTTTCACATGTTCAGTGGCTGCGTAGCAGTACTGGCATTAACATCACAGACCATAGAAGTGGACATCAGACACCGTCATTGAAGCACATTGGCTAGAATGTTAGTTGCATAGGAAATATGACACATATGTATGTGAACATGTGTAGGTTACTGTGTAGTACTGCATAGATGACACAAATGTCTCTAAAATCACCTATCACTATCAGACGCCTATGTACCTCAGAGTAGCTACACAGACATATCAACATATATACAACATCAACAGGTCATTGCTATATGTTTGTTCCATTATGTAGCACTATCATGAATACACTACATTGGGTCACATGGAATTAAGGTCGATCAAGTGCCTGGCACACTTATTTAATAACATACATCCAGTACGTGTGCACGAAATGGCAGGCACCTGACTTACTTTTCTGGACAGTTGGAAGTGATCTCAGTGTGCCTGAGGAAGTCATCATGGCGTTAGGCAGCCGCAACCGTCGTGTAACTTGTAATAGGTGAACAGTGCTGCCTATGGTGGAGTTGGGCCCATGGCGACTACCGCTGGCGGTGATGGTCCTGTACGTGACAGTTGTGACTGTCATTTTCTGCAGTCTTGTTCACTTGACTCCTGCACTGTTGCTAGCAAGACCTCCACTACTTGGGCTGCTGTGTACTGCCTCTGGGAGCCATCATGCCACGTTCTGCAGGTGATAGGGCCCTTGCCTTCACACAGGAAGAGCTGGAAAAGATAGTAGAGGAGGTCATACCCCTGTATGAACAGCTATATGGGGCACCAGAGAAACAGGTGAGTCCAATGACCCAGCCATGTGTGATGTGTGTTGTGTATGATGGTAAACTGGCCATGTGAACTCTAGTTGGTGTGAATACATGCACATGGCATGGCATACAGATGTGTGACCATGGTGGATGGGTATGTGTGCCCACTTGCTGTTACAGTTGTGTAAAGTTGTAGCTGAGGAATGTTTATAGACTAGTTGGTACCACCTTGAAAGTGTATGAGATATGGAGAAGACATCATGTATTGCTATGTGTGAGTTTGGGAATCATGTATTATGACATCATTCTGACTGTATGTGGAAATGCACAATGTCAATGGCACATGTGTTGCACATCCTGCCTTTCCTATGCATGTGAGCTGGTGTTTCAACATACCCTGTTTTATCCCGGATTATCCCTCTACATATGGTAGTCAGTGGCTCTGAGGTGTCTGAATACTCCCATCTGTGTTAATCACCTGTTGTAGCAACAGGTTGAGTCACTTATTTGATACATGCTTCCAACATTACCTTTTTACTGCTAAAGCTATGGACTCATGTGAGGCTGCCATTTTATGTAGAGCACAGATATGGCCTGTCTAGGCCTGTACATATCTCTGTGTGTGGTTTGTAACTCCATTGACCGTTTATCTCCATACAATGGAGTATGTGAAGTTAATAATGAAGGAACATCGTACTTAAGGTGTTTGCCTTGGGTATTTGTGAAACAATTGCTTTTCCATGTGATTGGCATATGATCATTTCATCTCAGTCCCAATGGGTGAGTGATAGTCAATGTTAGTGGTTTGCCTGAGCTAGCATTTTATAGAATGTGATGTCAATGGTGTGTGAGTAAATGGGCTACCAATTCATTTGTAACCTTGGCAATGTGCTGCCTACAACATGTTACCTCTGGCCAAGCTGATGAATTCAGTCATGTGAGGAATATGTTTTGCATCACTAATGTGATCATGAAGTAATGGTCTGGTTGTACCACTGTATAGTAAGCAGGTCTTTAATGCACCAGCAGTCGTCATGGGCCATGTGTAAATCACGTGTAGAATTCATTTCGGTGTGACATTTGTGTAGTATGAAGTTAGGAACATGTAATCATGTGTCAGTTATGGTATGAGTGAAGTGGCTGTACTCATGTGGCCAAGTCCTTGTACATTGAGCTGTATGTCAGGTGGAATGGTAGGTGGTCTATGATGTCTATAATGGCTGCCTGTTGTGTTGTTGTTGTGACACTACACAACACAAAGTTTGACTTTGAATGTGTGATGGTTGATATGTAGGCCATTGTAGCTGGACGTGCGATAAAGAAGTGTGTGGATTCCTCTGTAATTGTGTGAATGTCATGCCATGGCTGTTCACCAGATGTGTTTTCTACACATCATGTGTCTCCAGTATGAGAGTGTCACTTGTTGGCTTGATCAGTTCAAGTACACCAGTTGGCATTTATGTATTGAGGTCAGCCTGTAATGTGATATATACGGCATGTGCTGTGTGGGATGTGATTTGGGTAGTCTACACTTTGAAGGGACATTAGTATTGGAGATGTGGTGGTCAGGTGTAGTTTCAAGACATGCATGATGTGTTGGGATCACTCACCTGCTCTTCATATTGGTATTGGGAGTATGGAGAGATAGGAAGTGGAATATGCTTGATATATCCACTTCAGTAAGGGCATGAGCAGCATGTAGACATCGCTTTACAGGTGTAGAGATTGATTAATCCAGTCATAATTGATTACTCAAATTTGGATGTGGGTTAGAAGGATGACTTGAAGTGGTGGATAGTATTAAGATGATATAACATTGGATAGGATATGTATAATGCCAACTGAGATAGTCTAGCCTGGACTTGTTCACTTGAAATTTGAAGTGGTGGATAGTATTAAGATGATATAACATGGGATAGGATATGTATAATGCCAACTGAGATAGTCTAGCCTGGACTTGTTCACTTGAAATACTGTATGTGTCCATGTGTGTTTGTAAGGACTGTGATGACCCTTTCTCTCCCTCTCTGTCTTTCCCTCCCTCTCTCTCTATTTGTGCGCATCAGCATCAGGAAGCAAAGGAGTGGGGATGCTGCTGGCCATGGCACCCAGAATGCTGTAACCAGCGACAGCGAGGGAACCAGTGACTCGGAGAGCGAAGGGAGCCACAGGGGAGACTGGAACATCATCATCCTCGGAATCTTCCTCCAGCGGACACTTCCTGGCGGTGGCGGACCCACCTGGAACCACCCCAGCACTATCTGTGTACGCCACCTCCCTTACTGCCACTGCCCTACCTGTAGCTCCCTACCCTGTTGTCCATGCCCGCTTAACCTGGGGGGTGGGCATCTCCTTCGCCCCAGGCACCTCTGCCCCTGTCAGCCCTGCTGCCCTCAGTGAGGAGGCTATTGACCTCCTGAGGTCGATCTCTGTGGGTCAGTCGACCATCGTGAATGTCATCCAGGGACTTGAAGCGCAAGTACAACAGAGCAAAACGTTCCTGCAGGGCACTCATGATGCACTGGCTGGCCTACAGAGATCCTTTCAGACTCTGGCCTCCGCGCAGACGGCAGCCAGTCACCCTTTGTCTTCTGCCCCCCCTCCATCTTCCTCTACCCAATCTCACACCACTCTTCCCCATCCCAGCCAGAGAACACAGACAGACAAGCATGCATTCACCTCAACAGCCAAGGGTACAGCAGTCAAACACAAGCACCACAAGGCCCACCACTGGCATACACACAAATAACACCCACCTGCATACAAATCAACAGCCACTACCTGCACTAACTTCCTCACCACCCACACCTTCACAGACACTACACCTGACACACCAGCAGACACAACACCAACTTTGACTGATCCAGCCACAACTCCAATCCTACCCGCATCGAGCACAATAGCAAACCCGCAGACATCCACCCCAGTCACCACATCCGCAGCCACCACAACCACATACACACCCACATGTAGTACATCCACCATACCTGCAGTCACCACCCCAACATTCACCCATCCAGCACGGCGTCTCCCAGCTCCTCCACCCCCCTCCCTCCAAGACACATAAACACCCACACTCACACACCCAACAGACATCCAGCACACACACGCATTCCTCGCAGACACTTGCACCCAAAACATCCACA